>NC_056627.2:74793036-75393036 GCF_002870075.4 Lactuca sativa
AATAACTATTATGCTTATGACTTCAGATCCTGATCTGCAATCGTAGCTTTCCAAAGCCGCTGTCAACTCTGATACTATCAGATACGCGTGTCCTTAGATAAGGGATCATATATTCCTCCATTCTAGATATCATATGAGATATGATTTCAAATCATTCTCTTTGTACTATATCTCGATTCCCGATTTATGACGACTGACTAATTGAACAAATCAAATTAGCCCTAGCCCGGCCGAGCATTTACGTTTTGTCATCACTAAACCATCGAGGGGCCCAAAGATATCGCTTTTATCCTACCTTGGATAAAAGGAACGGATAAACTTTGATACAATGCTATGCTCCCACTAGCTTCGACATGTATTCATAAACATCTTAACTTTCAGAAAAACAATGCTTATTAAATTTCTTAAGTTCATGTTTCTAATACTTAGTGCTTTGATAATCTTTTATCAAGGTTTCTTGAACTTATACACCTTTTCCTTCGATAGTTCATATGTGTGTCTAAACAATTAAGACTAATTGCTAAACCTCACAATTCAAATTATGGAAAGGGATACCGTAACCATAATCGAATTCGAGAATGCAATTTTACAATCACTATCTTCTTAAATCTTTCTTAGTGAAAGCATTTCCTCACAATCATTTTCATGAAGGAGGAAATCTTATGACACTTAGATTTGAGTGGTGTATGTGTTCCTATCCATGTGAATTTGTTGAAACTAAGGTTTACGACAAATTCAAACTCATATGGACCGATCTTTCTTAATCTTGATTTCTTGCCTTATGGTAGCACAGCTGCCCACCATGTCTTCCAAGCAGTTAAGCAGCTCACCCTTTCCTATCAATGTACCTTTCATTGATTAAGGTGCTTTGCCTTTTATGCGTTCAAAATGAGAACTCATAGAACTCACATGCATAATTAACTCAATTGGAACAACACAGAAACAAAATAATGTCAACACGATAGGTTGTAAACCTCAACTCGTGTGCTAGTGATGATCGATAAGGTTTATTTGATTTGTTCTTGAGACCTTTCAAGACCATTAAGACTCCCACTTACTCCTTGTCATATAAGATTCTCTTGTCAATAAACATTTCTTGACAAACAAATATTCAAGAGTCAGTGTAGTTTTTATCAAACTCTTCATAAATTGGTCCTAGTTGGTTTTTGTCTTATCTAAGACATCAC
Source organism: Lactuca sativa (assembly GCF_002870075.4). NCBI lineage: Eukaryota > Viridiplantae > Streptophyta > Magnoliopsida > Asterales > Asteraceae > Lactuca > Lactuca sativa. Next base: position 74,794,224 of record NC_056627.2, read on the forward strand.
AACTTTCCACATTTGATGAATGTTATAAACCTTTTAATACTTTTCACTCATTGTCACAATCTTAACTCTAAGACTTGTTTTGGAACGAAGTATGATTGACTTCTTGATTTAACCATTTCTTCAATTCTTGATTCCTCTTCTTAGACATACAATTGTACTAAGACTCATTTAGAGGATCAATTGAGATATGATTCTTAATCATTAAGACCTATCATAAAGCATAAAAGGTACTCTCCCTTCTTCTTAGAATGGAGAAACTTTTATCTTTCTGCCTACTTGATTCTTCTTATTCGTTCTGCTATTGATCTAAACCCTTTAATCAATTCAGAATTACACTTAATCTTGTAAGTATAATCATGTTTACTAAACCTTTAGTAAATCATGAGGAATATCTTTGTTACTCTTATGGTGGACTTGATCAACACGCAACTTTGTGTATTCGATCTCCAAGTCCTTCACTTGACACTTTGTCAATGAATTAGTCTAATTTCGAAATATGAAATTTCTCATTCATCGTGCAACCAAGTTGCATGATTCCAAATTTCTGTCCAATTGAAACTTGGGCGATGAGAAACTCTCCCTATTTGGTAAATTCTCGACTTTTCCATAAACACCATAAATAAGAATCATATCCATTTGTTGTAGAAATATGCAAACACCAATTTTCATAACGACTTCATTGCAAGGAAATAAACAAATAAATAAATAAGTCAAACGAAAATTTATTTTATTTATAAAAGCAGCGGAAAACATTTGTCCTTACAATGCAAAATCCATTGAAAACTATATATTTCAAAAGAAAATTTTCTAACAACTCTATCATAACTATCTAAGCTCAAAACCTAATCTTCAAGTCCATGCGATCAAGATCCATTCCTTGTGATTAGATTCATCTTGCTCTTTCACCAAACTTCCTTTCTTTTCACCGATCCTGTAGAACATTCAAATGCAATCTTATTACATTATGTATTAAGAATTAATGAATAGGAACTTAATGGAGTTAGTGGATTTTACCTGAAGCGCAGCCATACTCTTTGTATCTCCCATCTTCTGGACTCTTCAGGCTCTTTGGGCAGACTTGTATCCAACGCCCTTTCTTTTGGCAGCAAACGCAGGTCGGTTCTCCTAGAACGTCCTCGGAAGCATGGTCGGTTGACTTTCCCAACAAATACGCTCCATTGCTTCGCCAAATCATTTCTGATTCAACAGCAATGAGCATGTAAGTTAGGTCAATGAGGTTGTCGTCATGATCCATCATATAACACTTTCTTTTGAACTCATTATATGATTCAGGAAGTGACTGCAAAACCCAATTCACAGCCAACTCATCTGGGAATGACACACCCAACATTATCAACCTATCAATGTGTGATTTCATTCCTAGAACGTGGGCACACACGGGTTTACCATCTTCATGTTTCATTTCCAATAGGGCTTTAGTGATATTGAACCTTTCAATTCTTCGATCTTGTGGGTTGGGGAGAACAATAGGAGGAGGAGGAGGAAGTGAAGCATGATTTCTTGTTCCTCGATTAAATCGTGGAATACCATCTTCATGTGGAAAGCTTGTTCCACGGGATTTGGGAAAACCATAGTTGTCGAACTTTGACATCCTCAAAACGGGAGAAAAACAAATTCAAGTTAGTTGATAGATTGAGTCCTTAGTGAATCACCCAAATGAGATACTAAGGCTAGGACCCAACACAATATTCTACAACTCGGGAGAGGGATGCCGTAACCCTAATTGCAGAATATTTGAAGGTAAGTGAATGACGATTCACTAATTTCCACCACGAAAAACGAAAAAGAAATTTAAGTTTTAAATCTATGAAAACTCTTAGATCCTTTGAGATTCATTGAACTTTCAATGGCATGTTTAAATCTCGATATGCCCCTCTTGTTTGTGACTGGGATGCCGAGGATCACAAAGCGGGTGTGAATAACCATGCAAACTTACCTGGTGCCCTCACATGTTACAGTCACCTATTCGATGTGCCGGTAAACCACACACACTCCACCAAACTATGACAAACATTGAGTCATCCTTTGCTACCTTTTCTTAGAACAATTTAGTGTGCCGGTAAACCACACACGCTCCACTAACGTCTTCGCAAGGGCACAAAGTGTAATTTCATGGAATTGCATCAATTCACTTTTGCCTAAGTAACTAAGATTGGGAATTTTATACAAACATTTAGTTACTTTGATAATTCATTATACTTATAATGGAAGGTTTCGTCCTATCCTACCCATTCGGCTAACGACCCTCCACTAGTCAAGAGTGCGGTGGGTAAGAGTGGATACCCATTCAATCGCCATTTTATAGGCAATTTCCTTAAACACCCATCATAGACCAACTTTGTGAATGAGGCCTACTAACGGTAAGACTGACTTTTACTCATACATATATATAATGTTACACTTTTAATGTTATATATAGTATAGGGTGTATTTTATACTTTTAAAATATTAGGTGGTCAAATTTAACAATTATACCTTTAATTCAATTAAATTGTAAACCAAAACTTTTATGGATTTATTAAACCTCTTTTAATTATACACCTTAATTAATTAATAAAACCATAAGGGTGTGATTTGAACTTTTTCAAAACAATACTAGGGTTTTAGAATTTAACATTCCTAATTAAACTTTTAATCAACTTTTAAATTCCAAAACTTGAGGGTAAGTTTTGAAGCATTTCAAACATTAGAGTTTAGAATTTAAATACACATCAAAATTAAACTATTAATCAAAATTTAAATTCCAAAACTTGAGGGCAAGTTTTGAAACCTTTTTCAAAACATAAGGGTTTCAACTATTTAAATTTCAAAACTTTTGGGTTCAAATTTAAACTATAAAACCTAAAGGGAAAAATATGAAACTTTTCATAACAACAAGGATCAAATAAAAAATAATTTAAATTAACATTTAATCACATAATTATCCATATTTGATTTGTTTAATGATTTCTTGCAAAACAATTTATCAATTTAGTCAAAATAATTAATCAATTATCTTATAAGGAAACAATTATCTTATTAATTGACAAATATCTTCAATTAGATCAAAATTATAGTCAAATATATCATATAATCGGATTAATATTGATCTAACATGATAAGGTAACTATCCCAATGCAAAAACAGCAAGAAATCCCGAGATAACCTCCATCTGACGAGTTGACTCGTCGAGTCAAGCCTGGACTCGTCGAGTCACCTTGGACTCGGCGAGTTCAGCTATGGACTCGGCGAGTCCAGCCTCCAGAAACCCAAAAACGAATTTTCCAGATATGCAATGCATTAATACAATTGAAACCAAGCTAGGCTCTGATACCACTGATGGGTTTTGGTCATAAGACATCCTATGTGCTCAAACAAACCCTAATGTTTGGATCTAGGTTTCTCTATTGTACATGCTTTGAATCCAATACTATAAACCCTAATTCTAGCATACAAGTAATCATATTAACATAAGAATGGGTTTAATATATTACCTTGATTGTTATGTAGCAATAACAATCCCAATTCCTCCTTGAATTGACTTTGCAAGGCTTAGAATCACAAGTGTCACTCCTCTAATGGCTCACAAACACCATAAGCAAGAGGATGAAGAGGAGAGAGGTTAGAGGCTGCCCAAAACGTGTTCTAACCCTAGAAAAGAAGTTCCCCAAGTTTTTGAGCCTTAAGGGTTCTATATATAGTGAGGCTATTAGGGTTATCTAACAAGGAAACCCTAATTTGGTTGCTTAAGCCCTAAGCAACCCATAGACTCCTTTAATCAAGCCCTTGGACGATTTCCTTATGGGCTTCCCATAAGAATTCGTCCACCTCTTGATTTAAGACAATCCATGGCCCAAATTGTAATTATCTTATAATTACAATTCCAGTCCCTTAAGTTTAATTAATCTCTTTTAGTCACAAAACTAATTACCAATTAATTATTGACTAATATTAATTAAAAAATATGATTTCTCCTTTAATATATTATTCCCATAATATATTAATAAATCATATTTAATCCTTTCTCTCTATAATTCATCCTATCAAGTTGCTTTGGTGAAGGCAACCCAAAAGGATCATGCACCATCGGGTCAAGTACATACCAAAATAGTTATGGACTGAGACACTAATCCAAAACCTTCTAGGTCTAGAGAGCCTGAAAGTATGAAGCTTTAATAGAGTAAACCTTAGGATTTGAAGCTAGGAAGCATTAATGGGGTTTTTATGGTATATAATGCAATATACACCATGCATGAACACCAAGTTCAAACCTTTACATGATTTTTGGGTGTTAGAAGGCCATATCTATAAGTTACAGAAACATATATGACCTTAGAAAGTCAAATGAGAGTTGCCATGGAGGAAACTCGCCAAGTACATAAGAGGACTCGAAGAGTCGGATCGACTTGCCCCGCGATTCGTGACCAGTGGTAACCCGTTGAGTTGAGAGGCTAACTCGACGAGTCGAGTGAGGCCTTAAGAGGAGTCAAAGGACACGCATGGACTCGCCGAGTCACCCGAGTGCACTCGGCTAGTCTGGTCAAAGTTGGACCGTTGACTGGAGTTGACCTCCGTTGACCTTAGGGTTTTGATCAACTGATTCAAGAGAGGCCATGGAGCGCTAGAATGGTCTTCTACCCATAACTTAGAGATGAGAACATAAAGAGAGTATTGATAAGAGATGTTATCAGTTTGATAGGTGAAGGCTAGATTGGGTATTCGAGCACGAGAGTTTTCTAGACATCTTACGAGGTGAGTCTTCTCACTATACATTACCAATATTGGTATCTGTGCAGACCGAAGGGTCTTACGTGTTTGTGTATGTTTGAGATTTATGTGCATTGTGTTATATGTATTCTATGTGATATATAGACCGGACCAGAGGGTCCAACGACTCATGAGGCCAAAGGGTCCTCGATCAGACCGGACCAGAAGGTCCAACTATTTAGACCGGATTGGAGGGTCCAATGAGCTAGACCGGACCGGAGGGTACAACGAGCTACGGGACTGGAGGGTCATACCGAGTTATAGCCTCGAGTGGCTTATGTGCTGTATGTGGTATTTTGGGGAACTCATTAAGCATTTATGCTTACCGTGTTATGTGTTATGTGTTTCAGGTACCAGCAAGGATCGCAGGAAGGCACCGGCATGATCTGTAAACACTGATAGAGTATTATGTATTATGTATTGAGATTTTGGGATATGTTTTTCTGAGATATGATTCGATACATTTGAGTTTTTGGATTTCTTTATGAGATATGTTATGTTTTAAAAATGAAAAATTGTTTTGAAAATTCACATTGTTACAACAGGATCAAATAGACTATCGAATAAAAGACTCTACCCTAGGAACACAACCAAACAATGAACATAAAATAAGGCCAAATCAGTCATTCTAGGGCTATATGATTCTAATCGTACACAAATCTTAAAGCATACACTTAGCAATTACTCATACCAATACATATTCCCAATCTAGCAAAGCATACAATGCTTCCTAGGCTACAAGGCATCACATATCAGGTCAATCTATCGTGCAATTCCTGCAAGTACCCCTAACCTTACCCTAGCATGCAAACATTCATATCATATAACATATCAACATGTATGGGTATTATGTGAATCACTTGATTGAGCTTGGCCTATGCATGCATCACATCCCCTTTTTCTTTACAAAAGTCTTTATAGAAATTTATTTTCTTTTAAAAGATTACCAATTCCTCAGTTTGAGTTCAGTCACTCCTGAGAGTGTGCTTGAATCCCTCAAAACAAGGCTCTGATACCAACTTGTAAATTCCCAAAAATTATAATGAAAATTTTTCATTTTTAAATCAACCAGAAACACCAATTATCCTTTTCCAATCATTTAAAAGTATTTCAGAAAAAAAAAAAAAAAAAAAAAAAAAAAAAAAAAAAAACAGTTATCAGAGAACAATCCCAAAATCATCTAGTTGTGGAAACATGGGTGGATGCATTGTGATCAAGTCGACCCTTCCCTTTCGAACCTGAAGTACCTGAAACCATAACAATAAACACAAAGCATAGTAAGCTCCCCAAAATACCACATACCATACATACCATTGGTCCTAGCCCTCATATTGAACCCAACCCACCATAATGGACCTAGCCCTCATATAATGGGCCCAACCCGACATACCATGCAAGAGTCACAAAGACAACTAGCATCCTACATAACATACATTGGGTCTAGCCCTTGTTGATCCATGGGCCCGACCTAATATACAAATGGGCCTAGCTCGTCATACAATGGGCCTAGCCCAACATACCATGGAAGAGTGACAAAGACAGCTAGCATAATAGATCCTAGTGGGCCGACATTGGTTCCTTCAACCTATGGGTAAAGTAAGGAGACTCATCTCACATTCAGATGAAATAACTGCTACCACACGCTACTCCAAATACCAACTCTACCGATCACCTTTACCATAAATAATGATTAAATTCAGACAATAACTCAACATACCCAAATTAACCATAGATCAACTTAGTAAAAATCCTAGTCAAGTCAAAAGTCAAAAATTCAACAGGTCAAAATTCATCCAAGTTGAATTTGTTAAGTACGCCCAATGTACTCAGCTTGTACGCTTGGCGTAGTCAAGATCCACAGTCGGGCCTCTTATCGCGTACGTGCGGCGTACGCCAATGTACGCCCAACGTACGTTGGCAAGCTTCACTTCTCATTTTTAAGAGCTTATTCCATTAAGTCTTTTCGACCAAAGGCAGCTCTAGTCTCGAAATAACATCTTAAGTCATAAAGTGTCCAACTTTATGATTTTGCATGGCTAGGAAGTGCTCAATACCAAAAACCCTAAGTTCTTAACTCATTAAGACATCCTAGAACATGCATGGAGGAAAACTAAGGACCAAGATTACATTTTTATGATTCCTAATAGCTTCATAATGAATAAAGTTTCAAACTTTATCCATTAGAATGGTCCAAACAACCAAGATCTAGTCTTTAAGTCTCAAAGGGACCAAAACTGCATCTTATCCAACTTAATCCATTAAGTCCAAGTCTCAAGCCTTTAGATCTGAATCATTATGATGTTTAGACGGATAAAGTTTCCAACTTTATGCATAAAAATTTCACAAACTTTCAAGATCTAAACTTTATGAACTAAAGTGACTGAAAGCTCATAACACCCAAGACTAGTTAGATCAATCAAATGCATCATCAAGATTCAAACTTTATATATCCAGAAGAAAGATCAAGGTGAAAAAAGTCTGGATCTACAAACTCCAATGCAACCAACACTTCTCCAATGTGCTCTTTCTTCTCCAAGATGCACCAAGAACACTCCAAAGCACTTAAAAACACCGTCTTTTGCTCAAAAGACTTAAACTAGGGTTGGGGTTTCAAGGAAGAGTGTTGGAGAGGTGGAGGCTGAGAATGGAATGGGTTTGGGGAAGTTAAGGAGCTTAAATAGTGCTCAAACCACAAAAATAGGGTTTAGGAATTGATCGCGTACTCAGGGATACCCTAGTACGTCCAACGTACTTCCACATACGCCCAACATATGTGGATTAACTCAAAGTCATCCTAACTTCAAACGGTCATAACTATTTCGTTTCAACTCCGATTTCGACAATCTTTATATCCACAAGAAGGTATTGAGGAGCGCTACAACCCTATCTAATTACCTTTAACTTAAAACACATCGAACTAAAATCCTTAATTTATAAAAGAAGTCTGAAACACCACTTTTCCCATTACCCACATCAAAAATAGGCTCCAAAGCACAAACCAAACTCTTGGATCACATAATATACATTACCCACATCCAAATGGGTCTAAAACTCTCCTTCCCCAAGGCCTAAAGCCATATGATAATTAATCTTCGGATCGCAGCCCCGAACTATGGAATGACTCGAAACAGCGTGTTACAAAATAGAGATAGAGGAAATAAGAATTGAGCAACAGTGATGGAAAAACTTGAGAATATGGACCGTAGAATGACAAACATGGGTCAATCTATACATGATATACAAGTAGGATGTGAAAATTATAGTATTCCGCATTTGACGAAGGACTATTGACTTAGACGAAAATGAAAATCGAAAAGCTCAAGTGTTTTACTCGAGTGGTGACAGTTATGATGAAGATTGGAGGACGCCTTAGAAGGAATGGTTACCCTATGATGAATACAAGAAGGGAATAGAATAAAATTATAGGCAAATTGGTCGAGGTTACTACCAAAAAGAACAACCACCTCCTGAGAAGAAACCCGATTTTGAGTCCATGTTAAATAGGTTCATGGTAGCAGGTGAAAAGAGGCATGATGCTTCTGATTCCACATTGATAAATAAGCAAGCCTCCATTGTGAATATCGAGAGTCAAATTGGGCAATTAACCACACTTTTCCATGAGCGATTAATTCCTAGCAAAATCAACCCAAAACCGCAAGCTCATGTCAAGGAAATTTCTATTAAATAACACATTATTAATGAGCCTTTACTGAGCCTTAATGAAGCCACGAAGAAGCCCGATCCATAACTGGAAGAAGTGAAGATCAAAAAAGAAAGTTCATCTGCCCAGATCTCACGACGTGACGAGTACCCTGTCACGTCGTGGCCTAAGCAGATTCACACAAGGAATTTTTCGATTAAAGCTTATAAAATGTCATTACCTTATCCTTCTCTAGCTAGGAAACATCCACTGGAACTATATTATATATGATTTATCAACCAAGTGAAGGGTATTCCAATTAACATTCCATTCATTGAAGCCATGGACAAGATGCTTGAATATGCCAAATTTCTTCAAGATCTTCTTGACACTTGTCAACAATTATAAAAAATGTCTAAAGTTGTTATTGATGAAAATTTTTCAGTGGTTGTAATGGAAGGAATACAGACAAAGATAGGAGATCTAGGATGACTCGCTTTGTCATGTGAGTTTCGAAATGCAACAAAAAAAACTTATGTTTTGGATGATTCTGGATCTAACATCAATTTGATTCCATATTCTTTCTACCAAAAGCTAGACTAACCATAATTAAAGAACACAAAAATGGCAATCCATATGACAAATTATTCAGTTACTTATCCTCGAGGCGTGGTTGAAGATTTGTTGGTAAAAATTGGAAATTTCGTTTTTCCATTTGATTTTGTTGTCTTGGATATGAAAGAAGATGAAGAGGTGCCAATTATTCTTGTACTCCCATTACTCAACACTGAAAAGAGACATAGTAGACATTGTGAGAACAAGAACGATCTAATGCGCAGGGACAAGGTTTTAAAATTCAAACCTTGAGTGAATGCTTAAGATCAATGTCTGCTTGCTAATAAATGTTCTAGTCAAGCCTGGATAGACCAGTCAAGTCTGAGTTAAAGTATTCAACAAATGTTCAAGCCATAAATGAAGAATGAGAATAAAGATCAAAGTAAAGTTAATAAATGAAGAACAAGAAGAATGTTTGAAAGGATATTCAGAAAGATGATGTAACTTGAATATAACTAAAAGTGAGTGAAAGAGATTTGTCATTGATTTAACATTGAATGCTCCTTTAAATAAGAGTATATGAAATATAGTACTAACAAAATACAATCAAAGGACTGGATAAAAGAGTTACATCTGACACTCTGAATATCCAAGTTGACTAAACATAAAGTCCTATGACTAGTTAAATCAAGTAAAAGACAACTATAATTAATGCAAAGAGACAAAACATTGATTTCGGAACAACAAACATTCCGGAGATAAACATCCATTCCAGAATGCCATCACTCTATCTTCACTTCACCATTTAGACTTCAGGTCCTGACATAAAGGAATTCTGAAACACACTTCACTTCGGAACTAGCTTGACTTCGGAAATGACAAATGGATTTCCAATTGCTAGAGGTTCACTTTCAGGTTCCAAAAATCTCCCCCTAAGTGAACTTAGCAATCAAGTCAGCTTTAGATAGCTTCTTCCTTGATGAAAGTGTAGGCTCTAAACAATTATTCTTGGACTTCAATGTACCAGGACAGCTGACTCACAAACTTTGCTTTGACATGCTCCGGAGCTTCAAACTTGGTTGCACTGCTGATGAACTTCTTGAGTGTTTTTGTAGGAACCAGGTGTTTGTCAAGGACTCGGAAAAAGTCCTTCTTGTTTTTCTTCTTGGTCTTGTATACAAACGCTAGAACTGGATCATCAATAGGGCCTTCGGCTAGCAGATCAGCTTCCAGAAGCATGTAATCTATCTTGGCAACAAAGTCTTCGGTTCCGAAAAGATGGGCCAACTCATAGTCACGTCGACTGAATTCTACAATGTAATCTTTGAGGAAGCTCAGGGCTGAACGGTAAGCACCCATACTGATATCATCTTTTTGAAGTCCTCGGAGGTGAGTAGCTAAAGTCAGAATGTCATTCGGATTTATCGTCGGAAAGTCAGCATCGGTGATGGTTTGATAGGATGGTTTGATCCTGATAACATGGTATCGGACAAGTGGACAATTGAGTTCAAACTTGATGAGGACCTTTCTTCTGTACCCAGAGATCTTGGTAATCTCCTTCCTCGTCCAAACTTCCTTTAGGGGAAGTGCATTCTTGTCATAGAAAGTTTTAAGCCTTTCACGCTCTATCTGGATGGTGACCTCCAGATTGTCATTGGGATGGAGAGGAGCAAATGTTATGTAGAATTTGTTGAAGGGAGAGAGAGAGAGGAAGATCAAGTTGTTCAAAATCGTCGGAAGGAATATCGTAGTACATAAAGGGTACTAATTCAACATCCTTAAGAATGCCTTTATGGAAGAGAGGAGAAATGTCACGCATCGGATCAGGGTTGTCTTTGAGCGCTTGGATCTGGATGTTGTCCTCTAAAGCGTTGTTTATTTCTTCCTAAGACCATCCAAGTTTTTGAATTGGTGGAGGTTCGGAATCCGTGATAGGCTTCTTGCCTTTGTCTTTGCTTTTATTCAGAACTGAGATAACATGCAACATGTTCTCATCCACGGTGACCTTGGGAGGAGAGGATGGAAGAGGTTCTTCCGGAATGTCGTCTGGGGTCCGAAGAGGAGAACCTTCATCAATTGGACTGATTTTTGGCTTTGGAATAGGAGGTAACATGGAAGGTGTGGCCCGGAAGGCTTGAGCGGTGAGGGAGGATTTTGCCTTAGTCGTTTGAATACCTCTTAGGAGAACATCCGGTAAGGAAGATGGCCACGAAATTGCTGACCAAATTTGTTTTTCTTCCTCAGTCATTTGCTTAGGAAAAAGCTTCCATGGAGCTCCAACAACCAGAACTCCCTTGGTGACATATTTCTCTTCATCATTGTCTTCATCATCATCAAAGTTGTTTCCTAGAAGTCTGGAAACAAGTTGTACTTCATCATTGAAATTAAGATCTTCATCTCGGAGTTGAAAAATAGTGGCAAGCTTCCATGGATGACTCAGAGCTTCTCCCCCTCTTGCATCGGTGGCTTTTGGAACTAGTGCAAGTGATAAGGAATCCTTCAGATCATCAAACTTTTCATACACCTTCTTAAGAACGGTGGAAAGATGACGAGTGAGCACATCGTAAGCTACTAAAGTTGGCGCTTGGTAGGAGAGATGATCGAATAGATGTCCTAGGATAGCAAGCATCTCATCAAATTTCCGATTCGGAACATCAACAATGTTCCAAGTGGATCGGAGCAGTTTAATGAGGACTTACTGGATGATCAGTTTCATTTCATCCTTTTTCTTGATTTCCTTCTCCAATCTTTTAATCTATTTTTCATGGCACACATGAGACTGCTTGATGAGATCATTTGTAGCAGCCACCAAATCATCATGGACCTTAAGCATTGTGGTAATGGTGTCAAGATAATGCTCAACTGAAGCCTCATACTTAGCTTCAACTTCTTCAATGGGGTGCTTGATCTGGATGGAGATCAGTTGATCTAGTTGAGCTTCTCTTTCAGCCACTGAAGGTCCGGACTGAGTAGATAGGGACTGGAGAATGGTGTCGAGCTTAGAGTCTAGTATGGACACGTTTTCATCAATTTTGGTGTTAATCTCAGCCACGGAAGTCTCAATAGTGGTAACCTTCTTCATTGTGTCCGAAACATTGGATTAGATATCCAATAGTGCAAACGGATCAATATGATTTACGGCTGAGGATGCGTTGTCTGAGCTAGAAGGTTGAGGAATGTGTTTCAGAGATTCTGGAGTGATTGGAGTGACAGAAGGACCAGGTTTGTTGGTTGCATCATCATGAAGTTTCAGTGTAGATTCGAATTCATGCTGAGTAGAGGAGGAGGATCCGAAATCAAATGTTGGCTTTGATGAGGATGGCTTAAGATGAAGTTGAGCTGAGGAAAACACGTTAGTATCAGCAACATGTGTAGCATCTGCTGTCAGCAGTACCTCTTTGGAAATTTCATCATTTGAAGTTGAAGGAATTGGAGCATGAGGAGGAGCTTTGGAGTTTCTCCGGATGTGAACTCAAGATCTACTAATTCATCTGTAGGAGAGACAAAGGGCAAGTTGCTTTGCATGGCTCTCTTCTTCATGGTGATAAGAGTGGATTCTACTTGCGATATGGTGAGCTCCGGATGCCAAGAGTGTGCCATGTTCACATAATCTTCCCATAAAGGATCGTCAGCTCCTGGTCGTCCTGTACCCTTTCCGGGTATCAGACCAGTTGCAGCACCGGAGGTTGGAGGGACAACTCCATCCTTTGAATGCTTGGGTTCCGGAATAGGGGTTCTGGAGTGTGTGCGTGTGGAAACATGTGGGATATCAAATTTCACACGTGAGTGTGTTCTAGGGGGAAGGAACTTTGTTCCACATCGGCATCACCTTTTTGAGAATGTGATGGTGGATTATGTGTAGACTCCCCATGTGTGTGTGCATGTGTTTTTGAATCACTGAGGAGTACCTCCGATGAGTGGATGGGAGGGGTGTTCGGAAGGCTTGAATCAGCCTGAATTTCATGAGTTCCTTCCTGTTGAGAGGAGGAACTGACTTTGGATTTCTTTTTGGGCTTGGGCTTCAAAGGGGAAGTCTTCCTTTTGGCAGACTTTTTGGTTTTCTTAGGTCCGGACACAGAAGGATTGGCCTCTTCTGAAGTGGGCTCAATGGGGATTTGGGTAGACTGTGTTGGGTCGAACACTGTCGAAGTCTCCATAAGTTTTTGTAAGTGAATGGATCCGGAAGGAATGAGGGCCAACATATGGTCCAGAAGTCTTCTGATAGGACCAAAAGAAGATTGGTCAGGAATTCTATAAGACTTAAAATTTTTGAAAGAAACGCATACCTCCGGAGGAATCATATTAACAGGAAAAGATTCGGAAATATCCTTGAAGAGTAGTTGAATCGTCAAAGCCCAGAACCTAGGACTTGAAATTTCATTATGTTTTCTCTTGATGGCAAACTTGCAGAAGTCTTGCCATAGCACCTCTGGAAGATCAATTGCATTGCTTCATCCGGAGTGGATGTTGTATACAACATATAGCCAATTTGTGCTGAGGAGATTCGTTCCTCCGTGCTTTCCATATAACCCATGAATAATGAAGTGCATCAATACATTCCATAAGCTAGAGACAGTCGAATTCTTGAAATCATTGGCCTTGTAGTCATGAGAGTATCCAATGTGGTTCAAGAACTGTTGGAATTCTTCTGCAGTTGGTTCTTGAACTTTAAAACCCTTGGGGTTTGGTTTCACTCTGATTGCCTTAAGGAATGTGTATTTGTAGATGGGCATTGTTCTATTGCCATTGATTTTTGTTTCCAGAACATTGTCTTCGAGTTTGATTATGGTGAAGGCTCTGTGAAGATGATGAAGTGGGAGAGATGGTTCAGGGACTTTGGTGAGAGGGATGGAGATGGGATAGCTTGCCATAAACTATATCATGACTCTGATGGATTCATCGTAATCTATAGGGTTTAGTGAAAACGCTTGGGTTGTGTCCTTTAGAAAAGGCTTAGATGATGTCTATGATGATGATGATTTCTTGAAGGGTTTCTTCTTGGCAATCGATTTCTTGGGAGTTGAGGCTGATGGTGCAATGTTCTGAGAAGCCATTGTTGCAACGAGTTGAAAGCTTGAATGTAACAACGTGAATTTTTAAAACAATTTTTCATTTTTCAACATAACATATTTCATAAAATATTCTCAAAACCCAATGTCTCAAATAGTATCTCAAATACATCATCTCCCAGAATCTCAATATACTCAATACTCTCTTCGTGTGTACAGATCACGCCGGCGCCTTCCCGCGATCCTAGCTAGTACCAGAAACACATAATACACAACACGGTAAGCATAAATGCTTAGTGAGTTCCCCAAAATACCACATACAACACATAAGCCACTCGAGGCTATAACTCGATATGACCCTCCAGTCAATGTGTCTCAGCGGGACCCTCCAGTCCCATAGCTCGTTGGACCTTCCGTCCGGTCTAGCTCGTTGGACCCTCCGGTCTGGTTTGATCGAGGACCCTCTGGCCTCATGAGTCGTTGGACCCTCTGGTCCGGTCTATATATCACATAGCATTCATATAACACACTGCACATAATCACAAACATACACATACACATAAGACCCTCCGGTCTGCACATAGATACCACTCTCGGTAATGTATAGTGAGAAGACTCACCTCATAAGATGTCTAATAACTCTCGTGCCTAATATCCTCGATCTAGCCTCCGCCTATCAAATGATAACATCTCACATCAATACTCTCTTTATGTTCTCATCTCTAAAGGATGGGTAGAAGACCATTCTACCCCTCCATGGCCTCTCTTGAATCAGTTAACCAAACCTCTAAGGTCCTCGGAAGTCAACCCCAGTCAATGGTCAAATTTGACCAGAATCGCCGAGTGCACTTGCTGACTCGGCGAGTTCATGTGTATACCCTGAATCCTTCTAATACCTCACTCGACTCGTCAAGATAACCTCCCAACTCGACGGGTTACCACTGGTCACGAATCGTGGGGCAACCCAATCCGACTCATCGAGTTCTCTCATGAACTCGGCGAGTTTACCCCATGGCATTACTCATTTGACCTTCTGGGGTCAGATCTGTTCCTCTAATCCATAGATCTAGCCTTTTAGCACTCAAAAGTCACATAAAGGTCTGAACTTGATGTCCATGTATGCCACATCAAGCTCTATTTGATGAAATAACCACTTTAATGGTGTTTTAGGCTCAACACACTCATGGAACTACATAAAGAGAAGCTCAAGGTACTCTTTGGACCTATCAAGGTGTAACGCCCGCGTTTCCAGGCTAGGCATTTTTGTTGATGTAATAGTCTAGGTTAACCCTTGTAACTCTTTTGAAGTATTAATGATGAAATATTTGAGTATTATGTGAATGATGTGAATTATGTGTTTATTTACTTAATTATTATAATTTAATGAATTAAGAATAAATTAAGCGTCAAAATTAAAGTATGAGATAAACCCGATATCTTTGCATAAAGTTGTAGTGGCCGAAATGAGGTTTCCGAATATATATAGAACGCTCAAATCTGACTTCGTATGAGGAAGTTATGAATTTCTGAAGTTTCGACTTAGCGGTATGCAGCCTGAAATACTCGATTTGAGATCGAGTGGTTTATAGCCGATACAATCTAAACGAGAATCGAAGATCTCGTTGTTAGTAGCGAAATGATGAAAAGTTATGCAAGAACGGACGTCGGACGAAGAAGTTATGAATTTATAACGAAGTTTTCCTGTTCGGGTCTACTAAAAATAAATAATAAAAAATTAAGTCAAAATTAGCTGACGGAGTCTAAACGAAAGTTGTAGAGCGTAGTCTCACCTACGCGTGGATATAAAGAACGTCGAAAATGGAGTTCGTATGACGAATATATGAATTTTCAAAGTTTATTCAATAATTAATATTTAAATTTATTTATTATATCCGATATTATCCGAAGAGGAGTCACCGGACTTATCTGAAGTACGCCCAGCGTACTGGCGTACGCCCAGCGTACAGCGAAGCATGACACGCCTCGCCAAGTTCTTCGGATGACGCATGCAGTGACGATTTCGGAGGCGTACGCCCCGCGTAAGGCTGTACGCCCAGCGTACTGCGAGGCCTCAGCCTCCTATAAATAGGATGTGAGGATTCCGGGCATTCTTGCTCATTTCTTTTCTTTTTCGTGCCGAAGCTCTGCGTGTAAACCCCCGAAGCCATCCCGACACCCCGGATCTCATATCCAAGTTAAGAAGGAATTTTTACGCTCCCGAGATGCCGAGAAGTGCGATTCCCGAGCCGAAACTCCGCCCGCGAGGAGTTCGATTTTTGTGGAGATCTGCCGAAGAATACTACTTCTACAAGCCGTAGTGTTGTGCGATCATCTTCTGATCAAGTGAGTGTGTGGTTACTTTCTTCTAACGCATAATTATGAAGTATTTTATACGAAATACGTGTTATGTGTATATTTTGTGTTATATGTGTGAATGTATATTCACTTTCTTCTATCTTATAGATCTGATTTATTTTCTACGAAATACGTGTTATGTGTATGTGTCTCATCTGTTGTTTGGAATATGTATTGAATGAGAATGCTATATAGGTTTTAAACTATGTATAAAAATATATATTTTTATCTACTAATATGTCGGGTAGAACATGGGTAGATAGTTTTGTGATAAACAGATGAGAGGCCTCGATGTTGTTTTGATTTAGTCATCTAGCGGAGTTTAGATGACGACCACAGACTTTTCTAGATAGTCATGTGGAACGCTAGCAGGTTCGCCACCTGTAGGTGTTAATGAACTCGGGTGTTCATTCGTTGTACTCCATCCCCCTCATGGTTGCCTTATTTGACTTATATTGCTGAGGAACCCCCGAAGCATGTGTTGTTGCCCTGATGAAATATTCTAAGACTAGGTCCCTTGTGTTAGTTGTTTTAGGGACGTAAAGTGAGAATAACGGGAATGGGTAATTGGGTTATTGTTGGTTGGTGGAATTAAATATAATTATTTATTGTGGGTTGAAAACCCTATATGTCACCAGGCTCTCAAGCCTGGCCGACTCAGTTTTATTTGTATTACAGGAAGTAGCGCAAGGGCATAAGATGGATGAACCATCAAGTTGTTTTTTTACAAGTCCGTATATGTATATATTTGCTGAATGACTTGTAATGTTATCGTTTATGCTTTATGGTCTGTATCGGAACATGACATCCCGAGTTTTGGTTATATAATGAAAATACATTTCTTGATGAAATGCTTTGGTAAATATTATTTTATCATACTTTGTTTTTGAGAAAAAATTCTGCAACTCTTTCAAATCAAAAGGATTTACTCTGAAATTATTTTAAAAGCATAAATGAAAATCGGTCTTTTCTGGCCGAGATTTTGGGGATGTCACACAAGGTCCAGATCTAATGTATAAATCGAAAAGGGACCTCTCATCTTCATAACCTAGCTCCAAAAGAGGGTAAAGAACCCAAAATCCATGAGATCTATTCAATATAAGAGATTAGGTGCAGATGTATACCTAATACAGAAGTCTAGAGTGAAATAGCAGCTAATCTCGCGACATCCTTGCTTCCAACCTTGAAACTCTTCTCCTTCCAATCAACGAACACACCCAGAAGCTCACAAAGGTGTTATTTCTCACTCTAAACTCTCAAGGGAAATTAGGGTTTCACAGGGGTTTTTGTGGCCGAAAATGAAGACCATAAAGGCCTTTAAATAGGTCCCAAACCCGGGCAATTAGGGTTTTCCTCATCAGCACCAACTCGTCGAGTCGGATACTATAACGCCCGTAGATCCGGCCTAGTCAATTTAGAGATAATAGGGGTCGAAAACGACTTTTCGACAAAAGATTATTTAGAATAAATAATCTTAACCAAGCTTTATAATATGTCTCAAGGGTTTTGTACGTATAAAGAGCGCTGAAATCCGAGTTATAACGAAGAAGTTATGACTCGTCGAAGTTTCGCGACAGAACCGGCACGGCACCGGGGAGACGTAAATAGTGATTTTATGATAGAGTGACTTTTAGCCGTAGTGATCGAAACAAAAGTCATAGAATATGTTAACCTGAGAGCGTCCATAAAAAGAACGCCCAAATCTGACTTCGTATGAGGAAGTTATGAGTTTTCTAAGATTTGGCTTAGTAATGCACGGCCTAAAACACGAATTTTAGTTCGAGCGGTTTTTGGCTTATGCGACCTAAATGAGAGTTGAAGATATCATTAATAGGAACTCAACGGTAAAAAGACAGACGAAAACGGAGTCTGTATGAAGGAGTTACGACTTTTTCGCGGTCATTTAAAAGTCTAATCTTCTTGTACTGTTAAATTTAAGATCGGTCGAGAATTAGCCAATGAAGTCAAAATAAAAGTTGTAGATCTTATTTTTACCTACGTGTGGATATAAAGAACGTCAAAAACAGAGCTTGTATGTGAAAGTTACGGATTTTAGAAGTCGGAAGTGTGTTGCGCGAAAATGGGTGACGTGGCACAATCTTGGCCATTGCTTTCTCCCCAAGTCTTGCCACCAGATGGTTACATTTGGCACCAAGTTCAGCCATATGTCACCCTATAAATAGAACCTCTCCAACCCTCATTTTCTTCACACCTTTCCCATTATTTCTTCTCTTTACTCTCTCTAGAACCTCTCTCTAACCCCGAAACCCCCCGAAAAGCCTAGGGAACCTACCTAGCACGATGCAGAAGCCCTGGAGTGCTCGATGACTCCGAGAATATGAGCTTTTTGGCTTGGGAATGCTGCTCCAAGCAAAGCCCGGTTTTCTTTAAAACCCGCTCTAAGTGACTACACCTACGCTATTATTAATATAGCTTTTATTTAATTATAGTAATGTTATTAGGAACTTATAATAAGTACTTGGGCTATTATTATGGGTTATATAAGTATTGTTTAATGCTTATATAATAGTAATAATAGCTAGACTATTAGTTAGTCTCGGAGAATAATAGACTAAACTCTAGTGATAATAATACTAGGTTTCGTCGAAGGAAATTATTTTTAAGAAGATAAGCGTTGTCTGAGTTCAGAATCACCACCTTTTCAACTGAATGCATAGTTACTTTCATCTTACACATAGATATGAAGTATTTAATATATATTACGTGTTGTGAGTGCATAGTTACTTTCATCTTACACATAGATATGAAATATTTTATATAAATTACGTGTCATGTGTGCATATTATCTGGATACTTGTTGTCTATGTTGGATGAATGATTTTATACATATTTTAAATGATTTAAATTATATATTTATTTTATATCTACAGATATGTTGGGATAAAACATGGGTAGATGAAATAGTTGATGTGTGATGAAATAAAATGATGAGAGATAGGTGATGATAGGAAGGTGATGATAATTAGGTGAGGATAGATAGGAGATGATGAATCGGTGATGTAGGATGAAAGATATTATAACCTTGTCCGGCAATTTGAAGATGTAGTCATCTACCAGAGTATAGATGGCGACCACGGACTATTATAGACAACCCCATGGAAACACCAACGTGCCCATAACTTGTAGATGATGAATTGCGAGTCTAGGCGATGTTGTAACTACGTATTCATGCGATGGTACTCTAACCCCTTACTATGAATTACGAGTTCAGGCGATGTTGTAACTACGTATTCATGCGATGATGCCCTAACCCTTGTTCGGCACGTATTGAGGGAGTAATCCCTGAATCAATATTGTCTATGCGATGTAGGCGATGATCCTTAGGGAGAGTCCTTAGGAACAAACATATAAGGAAATGCGATGAAAGGAGATGAGAGGTAAATATGATGTAGGAGACGATCCATAGGATAAATCCTTAGGGAAGGTACTTAGGAATAAAGAAGATAATGGGGATGGGTAATTGGGTTAATTGTTTGATGATTAAACATAATAATTATATTATTGTGGGTTGAAAACCCTATGTACTCATCAGATTTCCCAACCTGACCCGCTCAGTTTACTTGTATCACAGGTGACGAGGTGAAGTTACATTACGCTGAGAGATTAAGGAGATATAGATCACAAGTGTAAATGAATGTAAGTTTTGTTTATGCTTATGTTTCTGTATTGACGATGACATCCCAAATGTTTTAAAATGAATAAAAATACATTTCTTCGAAAATGCTTTGATAATGAAATTATCATGTTTTTCTGGGAAAAAATTCCGCAATGTTTTTATTAAATGAGATACTCTGATTTTTATAAAGCATAAACAAAAATCGGTCTTTTCTGGCTGTGAAAATGGGGATGTCACAGTTGGTATCAGAGCATTAGTTTAAGCGAACTAGGAATTTCAAGGATTTCTTGACTTAAATTTAGAATGCTAAGCAATGACTGTGAGATGTGAGCACTAGCTTATTTTAGGAATTGTGCCTAAAAATTCTTTTATGTGCCAAATGATGTGTGCCTAATATGTTGTTGTTTGTTCGGATCTATGGTCTATTGTTGACCGGATCTAGAAACTTTATGTGTTCAGGTTTCTAAACGTTTAACTACGGTATTAGAACTGGCATATAAATTTTCGGAGAGATAAGGGGATTATACGTCAATCATAGATAAAATCTTTCATATCTTAATTCTCGTCATTAAACACCGACCATATGATTTGGTGTATAGATCGAAATGACAAGAACCCGAAGTAGAGTCGGGAACGCGAATGGAAATAGGAATCAACAACCCCCAGTGATTGAACAAATACTTGTTGTAGTAACCGCACTCGATCCAATCACCATGGTCGGAGTACAAGTGATGATCCAAATGATGTTGGATCGTTAATTGGAGGAAACAAGGCGTTTACTTCAACAAAATCGAGAGCAACTTACGATGCCTATTGAACAGCCCAAGTTGAATGATGGGCAGTCAGAAGGAGGGAACTACAGTGGGACGGTTGGTCAAGACAACCCACCGATAGTTAGACGAAACAATCAGGATGGAGGAAATGACGAACATGGATGCAAGTACAAGGATTTAATGGCATCCAAACCCCCAACTCTTTCTGGAAGCCCATCACTGGTGGAAGTTATGGATTGGATCTCTGAGATGGAGACAATGTTTGAGAGTTGTGAGAGTAGCAACAAACAAGAAACCGCCCTTGTGGTCCCTCTGTTAAAGTCTGGAGTACTGAGATGGTGGAAGCTACTAGCTAACATGATGCCCAAGGGAGAAGCAAGCAAGATGTCTTGGGAAGATTTCCTAGTGCAATTAAAGATGCAGTACTGCTCTGAGCAGGATCTTCTGGAGATCAACAATGAATTCCAAAATCTAAAGAAGGGGAGGATGAGTATCACCGAGTATGCTGCAAGTTTTACAAAGAAGATGAATCTCGTTCCTTATCTAGTTCCACCTGAGCTCTCCAAGGTCAACAAGTTTGCCCACGGATTACCAGCGGGCTTCGGTTCTCTGAAAGCCACCATTTGGGCTGCTAAGAATGTAGAGACCTAGATAAGAGAGAGAGGTCTGAAGAGAGTTGAAGTTGGCGAGAAAAGGAAGCATGAAGGATCTTCAAGGTCCAACATGGAGAGAAAATTCCCGAAGTCTGGAGGATGAGGAGGTGAAGCAAGATGGTGTGAGAAGTGCAAGAAGAAGCACTTCGGAAGATGCAATGGAGAAGTGACATGTAATAAGTGTGGTAAGACCGGTCACTATTCTAGAGATTGTACATTCGACAACAAGAAGTGCTACGAATGTGGAAATGATGGGCATATTTCAAAGAACTGTCCAAAGAAGAACAAAGTTGCAAGGTAAAATGTGTCGCTAAAGCCAAAAGCAAGAGCATTCCAAATGATCCTTGACGAAGTAGATGGCAATGCAAGGAATCAGGAGTAAGGATGGATATCCAAGGATCAAGTTATGAAGAAGCCATGCGGATAGTATCAAGAGGTGTAGCCTATTAGAGGCATGGTATAGGTTGAACTTGAACACCTATGTAATCATTTCAAGGAATAATATAAAACATTCGTTTTGTTATATGATGTGTCAAATTGTTATGTGATTATTCTATGGTTAATTGGAAAACTGCGAGACAATACTTGGGACGAGTATGAGTAGGTGTGAAAGGTAGTAGATGCATATACTACCGGAAGCACATAACTCACGCTTGGATCAGGGAAAGTCACAAGGTTACCAAGAAGCTAGTAATTGATTTCGGTTTATTCAAGTATGTTCTTACCATCGTTTCGGTAATGACTAAGAAGATGATTGTTATTCCGACCCTAGTATCATATCTAATTGAGTTCCACTATGATGATTATGTTACGTGGTTCGGAGAACCAAGTTTGATGTAGCATCTGACTTTAGTCGGAAGATTGAAATAAAAGATAATCAAAGTGATCGGTAGAGGTATCGCGATAGTTGCTTGTAGCTAGAAACACTACCTTTTAAGATGTGATTAGAACATGAAGGAAGGTATAGTCTGTTCTGTAATTTGAATCTAAAAGATCTTAGTCCAAGCAACGCATCATACGATGAGAGGTCAGTAGAACATGACCCGTCAGTCTATTATGATAATCGAAGGAAGAAACTGATCTCAAGTTTGTTAAAGAAAGAGTCTCCAATAAAGATCAAGATTGCGACATAAATATTATGATTGGAAATCTAACATGAGATAAAGAGCGGGTCGAAGATCGGGCACCGCCTGCAGTTAGGAGGTCTTAGAGTTAGATACTCGTTCGAAGAAACATGAAAGCTACGATTATTACTTAGGATGAAGAGATAACATATGGAGTCATCATGAGAGCATTGTTTCGTTGATGATTCCGGGACGTAATCATTCTAAAGGGGAGATAATTGTAACGCCCGAAGATCCAGGCTAGTCAATTTAGAGATAATAGGGATCGAAAATGACTTTTCGACAAAAGATTTTTTAGAATAAATAATCTTAACCAAGTTGTAGAATATGTCTCAAGGGTTCCATACATATAAAGAGCGCCGAAATCTGAGTTATAACGAAGAAGTTATGACCCGTCGAAGTTTCGCGACGGAACCGACATGGCACCCGGAAGACGTAAATAGTGAATTTATGAGAGAGCAACTTTTAGCCTTAGTGATCTAAATGAAAGTCATAGAATATGTTAACCTGAGAGCATCCATAAAAAGAATTCCCAAATCTGACTTCATATGAGGAAGTTATGAGTTTTCTAAGATGTGGCTTAGCAGTGCACGGCCCGAAACTCGAGTTTTAGTTCGAGCGGTTTTTGCCTTACGCAACCTAAATGAGAGTTGAAGATATCATTAATAGGAACTCAACGGTAAAAAGACAGATGAAAACGGAGTCTGTATGAAGGAGTTACGAATTTTTCGCGGTCATTTAATAGTCTAATCTTCTCGTATTGTTAAATTTAAGATCGATCAAGAATTAGCCGATGAAGTCAAAATAAAAGTTGTAGATCTTATTTTTACCTACGTGTGGATATAAAGAACGTCAAAAACAGAGCTTGTATGTGAAAGTTACGGATTTTAGAAGTCGGAAGTGTGCTGCGCGAAAATGGGTGACGTGGCACAATCTTGGCCATTGCTTTCTCCCCAAGTCTTGCCACCAGATGGTTACATGTGGCACCAAGTTCATCCATATTTCACCCTATAAATAGAACCTCTCTCACCCTCATTTTCTTCACATATTTCCCATTCTTTCTTCTCTTTACTCTCTCTCTAGAACCTCTCTCTAGCCCCGAAACCCCCCGAAAAGCTTAGGGAACCTCCCTAAGACGAGGCGGAAGCCTCGGAGTGCTCGACGGCTCCGAGAAGAAGAGCTTTTTGGCTCAGGAACGCTGCTCCAAGCAAAGCCCAGTTTTTTTTTAAACCCGTTGTAAGTGAGCTACACTTACGCTATTTTTAATATAGCTTTTATTTAATTATAGTAACGTTATTAGGAACTTATAATAAGTACTTGGGCTATTATTATGGGTTATATAAGTATTGTTTAACGCTTATATAATAGTAATAATAGCTAGACTATTAATTAGTCTCGGCGAATAATAGACTAAACTCTAGTGGTAAAAATACTAGGTTTCGTCGAAGGAAATTATTTTTAAGAAGAGAAGCGTTGTCTGAGTTCGGAATCACCACCTTTTCAAGTGAGTGCATAGTTACTTTCATCTTACACATAGATATGAAGTATTTAAAATATATTACGTGTTGTGAGTGTATAGTTACTTTCATCTTACACATAGATATGAAATATTTTATATAAATTACGTGTCATGTGTGCATATTATCTGGATACTTGCTGTCTATGTTGGATGAATGATTTTTTACATGTTTTAAACGATTTAAACTATATATTTATTTTATATCTACAAATATGTTGGGATAAAACATGGGTAGATGAAATAGTTGATGTGTGATGAAATAAAATGATGAGAGATAGGTGATGATAGGAAGGTGATGATAATTAGGTGAGGATAGATAGGTGATGATGAATCGATGATGTAGGATGAAAGATACTATAACCTTGTCCGACAATTTGGAGATGTAGTCATCTACCAGAGTATAGATGGCGACCACGGACTATTATAGACAACCCCGTGCAAACACCAGCAGGCCCATAACCTGTAGGTGATGAATTACGAGTTCAGACGATGTTGTAACTACGTATTCATGTGATGATACTCTAACCCCTTACTATGAATTACAAGTTCAGGCGATGTTGTAACTACGTATTCATGTGATGATGCCCTAACCCTTGTTAGGCACGTATTGAGGGAGTAATCCCTGAATCAATATTGTCTATGCGATGTAGGCGATGATCCTTAGGGAGAGTCCTTAGGAACAAACATATAAGGAAATGCGATGCAAGGAGATAAGAGGTAAATATGATGTAGGAGACGATCCATAAGATAAATCCTTAGGGAAGGTACATAGGAATAAAGAAGATAATGAGGATGGGTAATTAGGTTAATTGTTTGATGATTAAACATAATAATTATATTATGTGGGTTGAAAACCCTATGTACTCACCAGGTTTCCCAACCTGACCCACTCAGTTTACTTGTATCACAGGTGATGAGGTGAAGTTACATTACACTAAGAGATTAAGGAGATATAGATCACTAGTGTAAATGAATGTAAGTTCTGTTTATGCTTATGTTTCTGTATTGACGATGACATCCCAAATGTTTTAAAATGAATAAAAATACATTTCTTCGGAAATGCTTTGATAATGAAATTATCATGTTTTTCTGGGAACAAATTCCGCAACATTTTTATTAAAATAGATACTCTGATTTTTATAAAGCATAAACAAAAATCGGTCTTTTCTGGCCGTGAAAATGGGGATGTCACAGATACCAGACTCGACGAGTCCATTCATGAAACTCATCATCTAAACGCGACCCTACTTGACGAGTTGAGGCACCAACTCGTCGAGTCCCTCCAATTAACTCAAAATAAATAATTAAAATAGCGTACCGGAAAATATGGATGTTACAATTCTGCCCCACTAGAATCAGACTTCTCCCTCGAAGTCTTCGACCGCATACAACTCTAGATGCTGCTTCTGCATCTCCGACTCCGGCTCCCAGGTCAACTCGGGCCCTCTTCGATGTTGCCACTGGACCTGAACAAGGGGCACCTCCTTGTTCCTTAGAACCTTGACCTTCCGATCCAAGATGGCGATTGGTCTCTCAATGTAGTTCAGGCTCGTATCCACCTGAATATCCTCTAGTGGCTCTACAGTCGTTTCATCAGCGATACACTTCCTCAACTGAGATACATGGAAAGTATCATGGATCTGGCTCAACTCTGTGGGTAGCTCTAAACGGTAAGCTACCTTGCCTACCCTGGCGATCACCCTAAAAGGCCCAATATATCGAGGCCCAAACTTGCCCCGCTTCCTAAAACCGGATTACCCCTTTCCATGGGGAAACTTTCAGAAGTACAAAATCTCCAACCTGGAACACGAGCTCGGATCGCCGCCTATCCGTGTAACTCTTCTGGCGGCTCTGGGCTGTCAACAATCTCTGTCTGACATGTTGTATCTGCTCAGTTATCTTAAGCACTATCTCGGTGCAACCCATCACTCGCTGCCCCACCTCGCCCCAACAGATAAGGGTCCTACACCTCCTCCCATACAACAGCTCAAAGAGAGGCATACCAATACTCGAATGGTGGTCGTTGCTGTAGGAAAACTCAGCCAAAAGTAGGTATGCGTCCCAACTTCCCCCGAAGTCTATAACGCATGCTCGAAGCATATCCTCGAGCGTCTGAATCGTCCGCTCACTCTGCCCATCTACCTGAGGGTGATAAGCAGTGATGAAGTGCAATCTCATGCCCAACTCCTCAGGAAACTTCTTCCAGAACCTGGAAGTAAAACGAACATCGTGGTCCGACACGATCGATATCGGCACTCCATGCCGAGATACCACCTCTCTCACATATATCTCCTCCATCCTCTCTTCAGAAGAGCTCTCACTGATAGCAAGGAAGTGAGCTCTCTTCGTCAGACTATCAACAATCCCCCAAATTACAAAAACACCCCTCGTAGTCCTCAGCAATTTGGTGATGAAGTCGATAGAAATATGTTGCCACTTCCACTGGGGAACCTCTAGTGGCTGCAACTTGCCATGTGGACGCTGGTGCTCGGCCTTAACCCGGCGACAGTTCAAGCACCTCTCTACAACCCATGCAACACCCCTCTTCATATAGGGCCACTAATAGTCTCTCTTCAGATCCAAGTACATCTTAGTGGCTCCAGGATGGATCGAAAATCTCGATCTGTGTGCCTCCTCCATTAGTATGCTATGTGCCCCACCCATAAACGGCACCTAGATCCGTCCATGGAAGGTCATAAGCCCACGACCATCGGTAACCAACTCGGATACTTGTCCAATCACCCGCTCTCTCTTGCAGTTCTCTGGTCTCACAGCCTCTGCCTGGGCCTCTCGAATGGTATCCAACACCGAAGTCATCACCGTCATCCTCATACATATGTCTCGAATTGGAGCACTCTCCGCCCTACGGCTCAAAGCATCGTCTACCACATTAGCCTTGCCCAGGTGGTACAGGATCTCACAATCATAATCCTTAACCACATTTAACCATCTCCTCTGGAGCATATTCAGGTTGGGTTGATCCATCAAATACTTCAAACTCTTGTGGTCCGTGTATATGGTACACCGAACCCCATACAAGTAATGACGCCATATCTTGAGGGCGAACACTACTGCCCCCAACTCCAAATCATGGGTGGGGTACCTCGTCTCATGAGGCTTCAACTGCCTCGATGCGTATGCTATCATGTGTCCTCTCTGCATAAGCACCACACCCAGCCCTGATATGGACGCATCACAATACACCACAAAATCCTCCATTCCCTCCGAAAGAGCTAACACCAGGGCTTCGCATAACTTCTGGCAAAGAGTCTCAAACGAGGTCTGCTGCTCTGGTCCCCAAGTAAAAGCCACACCCTTCTGGGTCAATTTGGTGAGGGGAACGAAAATCTTGGAGAAATCCCTGATAAATCTCTCATAGTAGCCGGCCAACCCCAGAAAACTCATGATCTTGGTGGGGGATCTCGGCACCTCCCAACTCATAACAGCCCCAATCTTGGCCGGATAGACCAATATCCCATTCTGGTTAACGAGGTGCCCCAAGAACTGGACCTCTCGTAACTAGAAATTACACTTGGAGAATTTGGCATAAAGCCTCTCCGATCTAAATACTCCAACGATCTCTCTCAGATGCTCCTCATGTTACTCTCTGGACCTCGAATACACTAGAATGTCGTCAATGAACACTATCACCGATCGATCCAACATCGGCCTGCATACTTGGTTCATGAGATCCATGAACGTTGCTGGTTCATTGGTGAGCCCAAAAGGCATCACCAAGAAGTCGTAATGCCCATAACGAGTCCTAAACGCCGTTTAGGAGATATCCTCATCACGCACCCTCATTTGATGATATCCCGACCTCAAGTGTATCTTGGAAAACCAAGACGCTCCCTGCAACTGATCGAACAGATCGTCAATCCTCAGTAGTGGGTAACAGTTCTTGACCGTTAACTTGTTCAACTCCCGGTAATCAATACACATCCAGTGTGTTCCGTCATTTTTCTTGACAAAAAGGATTGGCGCTCCCCACGGTGAGCTACTAGGTCGAATGAATCCCTTCCCCAGCAACTCCTGAAGCTGCGAGGATAAATCATGCATCTCTAGTGGCGCAAGGCGATAGGGTTCCTTGGCAACAGGCGCTGCTCCCAGAACCAAATCAATGTGAAACTCCACCTGCCTCTCCGGAGGTACACCCAACAACTCTTTGGGGAAAACATCCGGGAACTCACGCACCATCGGGACCTCACCGACTGAACTCGGCCTCTCATTGGCAATTCGTTTATCCATCACGTATGCTACAAACCCTCCGCAGCCCTGCTGTAGATTCTGCCTCACCCTGGTAGCCGAGCAAAATGATGACCCATATCGGGTACCCTCTCCATACACCATAAGTACTCCCCCACTAGGGTCTCGAATGGTCACTAACTGACGCTCGCAGTCGATAACAGCTCCAAATCGGCTCAGCCAATCCATGCCCACGATGACACAAACATCCCCCATTGCAGTCGGTACCAAATCTATCGGGAACTCAACACCGAAAATCTCGAGTACACATCCTCGAATCACATCTGTGGCATACACCGCTCGCTCTTCAGCTATAGAAACTCAAAGAGGTCGACTCAACGCCTCTCGTTAGATATTGATGTGCTGACTAAATCCTAAAGATACGAAAGACCGACTCGCACCTGAGTCAAATAACACCAAATCAGGTACAGAATGCACAAGAAAAGTACCTAAGCATACCATAATATAAGCACAATATCTCAAACTCAGCATAAATAAATAAAAGAATACATACCAGCCATGACATCGGACACTGCACGGACCTCCTTCGCTATCTACCGGAAGGCTCTCCCGTGAGCCTTCGGTGCCTCGGGGCAATCCCTCGTGAAAGCAAACTGCAAAACCCTATGCTGATCCATGAAGTAATTGCGGGCACTCGGCCTTCCGATGGCTGGTCTGGTTACAGTGAAAGCAAACTGCAAACCCCTTAGGGCAATCCCTCGTGAAATGCCCTTCATTGCCACACTTGTAGCACACCCCTGCTCTGCACACTCCCACATGGCTCTTGTCGCACTTCCCACAAGTGCGGCCCTTCTGACCCCCATATCTCGAATCAGCAGGCTTTGCCCGCTTGGCTGCCGGCTGAGACTGAATTGGTCGCTTATCCCTCCTCTAAGACTCAGCCTCCTCCCTGGCCTGAGTTTCCAGCTCGATCTCCCTCTTCCGGGCATTTTCCTAGAGCTCAGCAAATTTCAGGTATGTTGAGTTCGCCACGAATATACCATATGATCTGATCATAATAAAATGTAGTTGCGCACCTACACCTAGTTGTGATAGGATCTATGCACATATAAACTTTAGTTGGAATATTTGATCTAAATCCTTGAGAACAAAAACATTCTGGGTATTAAGGTGTATTCTCATCGCGGGTCTGAGTCTTGATATATGACTCGATATTCTTATTTATTGTATTCACACTTTTATAATTGTTTGTTACTTTAGTAGAATAATTGATAATACTTTTTATCGTAGGCTAAGGGATATACCTAAACCTAATTGAGTAAGCCCTAAACTATAGACGTGCTTTCCTAAGAAAGTACTAGTTCACTATAGTTAATAGCTCTAATACCAAATTTGTCACACCCCGGCCATCAGCGGAAACACCGGGTGGTGTAACGTCATTCCTCGTATCACAGTTATATAACATACATTGAACAATACTAAAGAAATACATACCTTTATTGATAATTGAAAGTTACATAACTGTTTTTCTAGAACCTATTACATAATATCCGACTATGGCATACTTCTTAATGAATAGAAAGATAATAGTAAACCTTCTCCTGTTCGAATACATACCAGCTTTTCAAGATCCTGAAAACACGTACATTTTAAAATATGTCAACATAAAGTTGGTGAGTCCATAGGTTTTGACTCTATATAAAAATAACACTTTTTCTCAAGTTCAAAAGTTTAGTTTTGAAAGTATCATTTTGACTCTTCAACATTTAGTATATATATTAGGTATAATCTTCTACTTATCAAATAAGTTTTATACCTAAACGTTCTTTGAACCTAGAGTATAAGTAAGGGGAACTTATACATAACATTAATACTTGTATACGACAAAGTATAATGTTTCTAACAAATTGCTACCATGAGCCTGTAACCGCTGCTACGACACAATACCTCTGATAAAACACACTCATGATTTCCATGAGAAACAATACACTCATGATTTCCATGAGAAACAACACCGTATTCTTCATCGACGCTGGAACAATAACATGTAAGAGGATAGTTCGTCACTTGTTTATGGTTGACTGTAGCTAACAATCACAAGTGGAGTTGTCAACCCGTATAGTAATTATACATCACTTCCTCGCTCACAGGGGATTAACGGTTATAATTCAGCAGATTTCTGCTAAGATCCCCAATCTTAGTTGATGAATACAATTACTCATGTAGACTTCGACGACTTCCTATAGCTCTAACAACAAAAGCATTTTCGTGTCTAAAACCCTAAGTCACTAGACTTTGCTTTTAAACATTGCTCCTAACTTCATAACATTTAGGCAGTATAACAGCTATAACTTGAAGTAAAACCAGGTTTTATCAAAAACAACAGCATATAACATAACAAGTTTTATATTGACATAAAACCAACAATAACAACGTACATACTTTTTAACATATAGAACTTCCGAATATAACTTCGGAACTATATCGCACACAACATATATAGAATCTTAAGTATAACTCAAGATCTACATTAATATATTTCTATAACAATAGCATGCTAACAAGTTGACAATAGTTGTATATATTCAAAATATTATATTTAGAACAACTATATCTCGATTAATATAACTATCTTTGTTGATTCTAATATACCATCATATAGACCTAATAGTAACGTATATACAATATTTAGCATGTGTTTTCCCCCGAAAATATTAGAAAGTGGAGCCATGAAACTCACCCTAGTAGCGTGATTTTATGTAATCTAAGCAGAAACGGTCAGCGGTACGAGGTCATCGGGGCTCGGGATGCAAGATGGCTTCAGCAGGGGAGAGAGGAGAAAGGGAAATGGTGTAAGGAATAGCTGAGGTTGGACTTGCTATTTATAGTAAGGATTTTGGACTCTCACGTCGTGAGTTTTATAAGACTCATGTCGTGAGTCATGCATACTCATCCCGTAGACTTGCCATTTGCGTCCCTAGCTTCGGAGGATGGCCATGTGACTCCTCACGTCGTGAGATATCCTTGCTCACGTCGTGCTTTTGGATCTTATCCCTTTGTAGCCTCTTCACACACCTTCTAGATTCTGAGATGTGGCAAAATGACACCTCACGTCGTGAATAAACCCTTGTTCACGTCGTGAGTCCAGTCGAATTAGGGTTTCTGATAGCTGAATCTTCGGAAGGTCGTAATTTTCGCATACGAACTCTGTTTTTGACGTTCTTTATATCCACGTGTAGGTATTTACGAGTACTATAACTTTATTTTAGACTCTAATAGCTAAGTCTAAGTTTATTTTAAATTCCTCTTATTATAAAGATATATAGTGTTCGGTTTATCACAACTTCCTTATGCGAAGTCAGATTCAGACGTTCTCTATATCTTTGGAATCGTATGGACATATACTTTGAGTTGTATTATAAAGAAAGTTCGTATTTGTATTAGAATTTATCATGAACTACATAGTACGTTTATCATATTACTAGTTTACAAAATCACATTACATGATTGGTATAATCACATGTGATTGTCTATTGACCTATTTTTGACTGGTGTTACATTCTCCCCCCGTTAGAATAATTTCGTCCAGAAATTTATCTTGTGGATGGGATTTTGTCAAATAGTTGGGGGTAATTTTCTTTCATCTGATCTTCACGTTCCCAAGTAAATTCAGGTCCTCATAAAGAGTTCCATCGAACTTTCACTATGGGAATACGACTTTGCTTTAATCGTTTGACTTCTCGATCCTTGATCTCGACAGGTTCTTCTACAAAGTTGAGTTTGGTATTGACTTGTATCTCGTCAAGAGGTACAATAAGAGTGTCATCGGATAGACATCTTTTGAAATTTGATACGTGAAAAACATCGTGTACATTACTTAGCTCTTGAGGCAACTTGAGTTGGTATGCGACAGAACCAATTCTGGCTAGAATTTCAAAAGGTCCTATATACCGTGAGTTTAGTTTGCCTCACTTCCCGAATCAAATTACACCTTTCTAATGAGAGATCCTCAACATTACTTTATCTCCAACTTGGAACTCTAAAGGATTACGTCTTACGTCGACATAGCTCTTTTGACGATCACGTGTAGCCTTTAATCGATCCTTAATTTGCACGATCTTTTTAGTTGTCTCGTGGATTATTTATGGTCCAGTATGTAAGGTATCGCTTGTACGTTCTCTGGCCATTTGTGTATCTCCAACTTCTGCCCAACATATAGGGGAACGACATTTTTTCGTCCATAAAGAGCCTCAAACGGTGCAGTCTTGATGCTGGTGTGATGACTATTGTTGTAGGAAAACTCAATTAACGGTAAATGAGTATCCCATGCATTTCCAAAGTCTATTACACAGGCTCGGAGCATGTATTCTAATGTCTGAATGGTTCTCTCACTCTGACCATCAGTCTGTGGATGGTAAGTTGTACTCATATCTAGACGTGTTCCTAAGGATTTTTGTAGAGATTGCCAAAATCGTGAAGTGAATCTACTATCTCGGTCAGAAATAATAGAATTTGGAACTCCATGCAATCTAAAAATTTCCTTAAGATAAACTCTAGTCAGCTTCTCCATCTTGTCGTTCTCTTTAATTGGTAAGAAATGGGCGGACTTAGTCAATCTATCGACTATTACCCAAATAGTGTCGAACCCACTAGGAGTTTTGGGTAACTTAGTGATGAAGTCCATTGAAATCTGCTCCCATTTCCATTCCGGTATTTCTGGTTGTTGAAGTAAACCTGAAGGCTTTTGATGTTCTACCTTTACTCTAGAACAAGTCAAACATTTGCTCACATAAGTAGCAATTTCAGCCTTCATGTTTGGCCACCAATAATGTACTTTTAAATCTAAGTACATTTTGTTAAAGCCTAGATGTACGGAATATCTGGACTTACGGGCTTCTTCTAATACCAAGTCCCTGACTCCACCGAACTTAGGCGTCCAAATTCGGTTCATAAAGTATCGCGTTCCGTCATCTTTTTGTATAAGTTGCCTTTCCATTCCTCGCAAAGCTTCGTTCTTGATGTTTAATTCTTTTAGAGCCTCAAGTTGAGCTTCTCTAATTTGTGCAACAAAGTTAGAATGGATAGTTATGGTTAATGCTCGTACCTGGAGGGGTTTAATATATTCTTTCCGGCTCAAGGCGTCTGCTACCACGTTTGCCTTTCTGGGATGATAATGAATCTCGCATTCATAATCATTCAACAATTGAACCCATCTTCGTTGTCTCATATTAAGTTCTTTTTGGCCAAAGATGTGCTGGAGACTCTTGTGGTTGATAAAAATAGTACACTTAGTACCTTATAAGTAATGTATCCAGATTTTTAGTGCAAAAATTACGGGTCCCAATTCAAGGTCATGGGTAGTGTAATTATTCTCATGCACCTTAAGTTGTCGTGATGTGTAGGCGATAACTTTTCCTCTTTGCATCAACACACATCCCACTCCTTGATTTGATGCATTGCAGTATACGAAGAAATCTTTTGTCCCCTCTAGAAGGGATAGGATTGGTGCACTACACAACATTTTCTTCAGTTTCTGAAAAGCAGCTTCTTGTTTGTCTTCCCAGTTGAACTTTGTATCCTTCTGGGTTAGTGTTGTAAGCGGCTTGGCTATTTTGGAGAAATTCTCTATGAATTTGCGGTAATAGCCAGTAAGTCCTAGGAATTGACGCACTTTTGTTGGCGTCTTTGGTGCTTCCCAATTCCTAATTGCTTCAACTTTGGATGGGTCAACATGAATTCCTTCGTTGCTAACTACATGACCTAAAAATTGTACTTCTCTAATCCAAAATTCACATTTGGAGAATTTGGCGTACAACTTTTCTTTTCTTAGTAGTTACAAGATTGTTTGCAAGAGTTGACCATGTTCTTCCTTTATTCGTGAATATATCAATATATCATCGATAAATACGATCACCAATTTATCCAAGTATGGTTTGCAAACACGATTCATGAGATCCATGAACACTGTTGGGGCATTGGTCAATCCAAAAGACATAACTAAGAACTCATAATGACCGTAACGAATTCTAAATGCTATTTTTGGAATGTCGTCTTCTTGTACTCTGAGTTGATGGTATCCTGATCTAAGATCTATCTTCGAGTAGTAGCTAGATCCTTGCAGTTGATCGAATAGATCATCAATTCTTGGAAGCGAATAACGATTCTTAATCGTTATCTTGTTCAGCTCCTGATAATCAATACACATTCGAAAGGATCCATCCTTCTTCTTGACAAACAAGATTGGTGCTCCCCAAGGTGAAAAACTTGGCCTAATAAAGCCTTTGTCAAGAAGTTATTGTAGTTGGCTAGATAATTCTTGCATTTCGGATGGAGCCAACGGATAAGGAGATTTCGCTACTGATGCTGCTCCTGGAATTAAGTCGATTCGAAACTCGACTTGTCGGACAGGTGGTATTCCAGGTAGATCTTCAGGAAACACGTCGGGGAAATCGCATACTTGAGGTATGTCCTTAATTTCTTTTGTGTTTATTTTCTTAACTACAATGTGAGCTAGGAATGCGCAACATTTCTTATGTATATATTTATGGGTTTTGGTACAAGAGATAATTTTGAGGTTCTTCCCAGATTTATCACCATATATAATCAGGGCTTCACCATTTGGTAAGGGTAGTCGTATAGCTTTCTCATAACATAGAATTTCAACGTGGTGTGAAGATAACCAATACATGCCAATTATGACATCAAAACTACCGGTAGGCATTGGCATGAGGTTGACGTGAAATAGGTAGTTATTAAGAGTTATCAGACAGTTTTTTAGGATTTCATGTGTTTTCTCGGTTTGACCGTTAGCGATTTCTACTTATTAAATTTCTTTTAATTTGCTAGACTCATGACTTAACAATTTTCTAAACCTCCGTGTTATAAAACTTATGTCTGCTCCAGAGTCAAAGAGTATTGTAGCATATAAATTATCTATGAGAAACGTACCAGATACGACTGAAAGGTCCTGGATAGCTTCTCTACTTCCGATCACAAACGCCCTGCCACGCCCTATGCTCACTTGACTCCTTAACTTTGGACATTCTTTCTTGATGTGTCCAACCTCTCCACACTCATAACACTTTCTTCCTTTACCACGGCCTGTTCCAATATTTGCAGTAACTAGTTGTATGCCCATTCTTCTTGCACTTCGTGCAAACAAAACAGTCACCTGGATGATGATGGTTGCACTGATTGCACCATGAAGATTTTGGTTGTGTGGGTACTGCTGTTGTGGCTGCATAATTGGTTGCCACTTCTTTTCTTTTCTCAAATGATTGTTTGGGATTCTTCCCATTAAACTTGCGCTTGTTTGTTTTATATTTGGGAGATTCAGCTTTTGAGACCACTACTGTTCCTTGGATCTCTGTGAGGGCTAGCTGATGAGCTATTCTCTTGGTGCTGTCATAGGTTGTAGGATTTGATGCGATCACCATGCCTTTGATTTGCGATGCTAAACCCCAGATATATTGCTCAATCTTCTTATATTCAGGGATTACAAATGATGGACACGTTACTGCAAGATCATTAAATCTAGCAGTATAAGCTTTTATCTCTAAACCCTTCATGGTTAGGGTCGACAATTCTTGTTCCAACTTATGTATTTCCTCCCTAGGACAATACTCCTCTACTAGCATCATTTTTAGCTCTTCCCATTTCATGAAATTTGCAGTATCAATTCCCATTGTATTCACATGGCTATTCCACCATGTAAGTGTTACATCTGCGAAAGTACATGTTGCAAATCGTACTTTACAATCGTCTGGACAAAAGCTTATTTGAAAGATGGACTCTATCTTTTCTATCCACCTAGTCAAATTAACAACCCCTTCATTTCCATTAAAGCTTTTTGGTATGCAATTCATAAAGTCTTTGTAGGTATCTATTCTAGCGGTCCCTACATTGCCTTCATTTCTAACTCCACTTCTTGTGACATTAGATAGAGCCACAGCGATTCTTTGAGCTATGATTTATTCAAGTTCTGTTGTACTTATTGGGGGGTTTGGTTCTGGTGGTTGTTGTTGTGGTGTTGATCGTTGGTTAGGATTTAGCCGATCACTACTTCTTCTAGGCATTTTGTTTTAGTTCCTATTATAAATAATAAGATTTTTATGAGTTTTGTAAGTAAGTTAATACATGAATACTAAATACTTCAATTATTCTTCAAAGTGTAAAACATAATGGATAACATAATGATTATTGTAATATATGCTTCATATTATTATTGGTGGTTACATCAGTTTATTTAGCCTTATAAGAGAAACATTTCTATAAACATTACAAAATTTGCAAGGTTTTCTACATCCTTGCAATA
This sequence comes from Lactuca sativa, assembly GCF_002870075.4. NCBI lineage: Eukaryota > Viridiplantae > Streptophyta > Magnoliopsida > Asterales > Asteraceae > Lactuca > Lactuca sativa. The sequence continues at coordinate 74,830,776 of NC_056627.2, forward strand.
AACTTTACTCTTCTTGCCTTAACTAGTCTGATTTTCTATATTTACACAACCACTAGTTTTAGCTTATCTACCAGAAACCCAAGTGATGACCTATCACATTAGTGACATTAACCACTTGCTCCTCAAGTTCTTGAGTTCTCTGCTCAAGACCTCCTGTGCGCTCCTCGTTTCTTGAGGTTTGATTATATAGCTCTAACTTTGCAATCCTTGCATCATGAGTAATCATATCGTTATAAGCGAAATTTATACGATGATGGACATCCATCACTGATTCCTGATCTCGCGTCCTTTGTACTTCTAACCTTCATACTCTTCCGGAGAGATGAGTAGCCCTTCCTTCAACAATTTCCATCTTATCTTCAATTTTCACACTTTTCTCAAACAATTGAGATAAGGTGTTCACTTCAGAAGAATATGGGGGACGTGGTCGAGATGATTGACCAGTCTCATACATCTTAGAAGCTCTTTCTTCTGCCACCCAACTATCGACGGTTTGGGCTATCCGTGCAGGTTCATCTTGAACTCTATGACTTCCTGGAGATGTCGCCTTCTGATTCTTCTTAATCTTTTTCCATATTGGTATGGATTTACGTGATGTGCGTTTCATCTTTGCTCCTCGTGGAACTTGACGCTAAAGAGTGTTCATTGGTGGTAAAGATGATGTTGTTGATTATGTCTCCTCCATTGGTTCGCTCTCTTCTATTGGTTCACTCTCTTCCCATTCATTGGAAGGTAAAGGTGTTCCATTGTTAGAAGGTATTGGATGAAAGGTGGTTGGATTTATAGGGTAGTAAGGATCGCCTACCATCCTGGGGAATGAAACTTCCTCTTCTTCATTTGTATCCTCGATTATTATCCATTCTCGTGAATGTGTCATGTCGAATTCCTATACATTTTGGATCATCAAGAGTTTAGTCTATCAAATATTTTTCCCAAATTAAATATTCCATATGATCTGATCATATTAAAATGTAGTTGCGCACCTACACCTAGTTGTGATAGGATCTATGCACATATAAACTTTAGTTGGAATATTTGATCTAAATCCTTGAGATCAAAAACATTCCGGGTATTAAGGTGTATTCTCATCGCGGGTCTGAGTCTTTATATATGACTCTATATTCTTATTTATTGTATTCACGCTTTAATTATTGTTTTTTACTTTACTAGAATAATTAATAATACTTTTTATCCTAGGCTAAGGGATATACCTAAACCTAATTGAGTAAGTCCTAAACTATAGACGTGCTTTCCTAAGAAAGTACTAGTTCACTATAGTTAATAGCTCTAATACCAAATCTGTCACACCCCGGCCGTCAACGGAAACACCGGGTGGTGTAACGTCATTCTTCGTATCACAGTTATATAACATACATTGAACAGTACTAAAGAAAATACATACCTTTATTGATAATTGAAAGTTACATAACTGTTTTTCTAGAACCTATTACATAATATCCGACTATGGCATACTTCTTAATGAACAGAAAGATAATAGTAAAACGTCTCCTGTTCGAATACATACCAGCTTTTCAAGATCCTGAAAACACGTACATTTTAAAATACGTCAACATAAAGTTGGTGAGTCCACAGGTTTTGACTCTATATAAAAATAACACTTTTTCTCAAGTTCAAAAGTTTAGTTTTGAAAGTATCATTTTGACTCTTCAACATTTAGTATATATATCAGGTATAATCTTCTACTTATCAAATAAGTGTTATACATAAACGTTCTTTTAACCTAGAGTATAAGTAGGGGGAACTTATACATAACATTAATACTTGTATACGACAAAGTATAATGTTTCTAACAAATTGCTACCATGAGCCTGTAACCGCTGCTACGACACAATACCTCTGATAAAACACACTCATGATTTCCATGAGAAACAATACACTCATGATTTCCTTGAGAAACAACACTGTATGCTTCATCGCGCCAGAACAATAACAAGTAAAAGGATAGTTCGTCACTTGTTTATGGTTGACTGTAGCTAACAATCACAAGTGGGGTTGTCAACCCGTATACTAATTATACATCACTTCCTCGCTCACACGGGATTAATGGTTACAGTTCAGAGGATTTCTGCTAAGATCCCCAATCTTAGTTGATGAATATAATTACTTATGTAGACTTCGACGACTTCCTATAGCTCTCACAACAAAAGCATTTTTGTGTCTAAAATCCTAAGTCACTAGACTTTGCTTTTAAACATTACTGTTGAAACATAAAAGTGACCCTCTTGAACTCAGCTACCGCAACCGTTCAGCATCCGCAACCAATTCAGCACACGAAGACAGTTCTTCATCAGCAACTGCAATCAATCCGCAGTCTACTTAATTACCTTTCTTAGCTTTATGTAATACTCTATTATCCAACATGCCTTACGCGGCTGCTCATAGAGTTGTAATTTAGTTCTGAGACTCTGTAAATAGAGACTCAGTCTGTTGTATTAAAAACAACTCTTTACTCTTGCAAAAACACTTCTATATCATCACTGATGACTTGTGAATTAGTCTGAATATATTTCTCCAAGTTATCTTCTTCATTTCTCAATCTTTCTATTCTTCTTACTCTAAATTGTTACTGAAACATATCAAACTATAACCTCTCTCCGGAGCAAGTCTTTAAGACTTAATCACTAAGTTTGATCTTCCTTATTAACTTGGAGTGAATGCATTCCTTGTTACGAATTAGCTTAAGTGTATTCTTGATATAACAATTGCTGTCATTTATATTTCTTTACTTTCCGCAACTAACTATCTAACTATATTATTGTTAAGCTTTTGGATCCTTTGAGATTAAATATTCCGCAATATACTTGTTCTAATGTTTGTTCAAGTGTGTCTCCAAGTTTTTCTCTCAACAATTAGTATCAGAGCCAAAGTGGTTGCTTTTTGAATATCGGAACTCTGATTTTTCATAAGGCCTTCTATACCACTAAAGCTTATTTCTTAAAAAAATATTAAAAAAAACAAAAAAAATCTCAAATGGCACAATCGTTATCTCTGAATGTCTTCAACAGTGTTGGTGGTTCTAACCGAGCTCCAATACTGGTAGCAAATGAATATCATCACTGGTCACAAAGAATGGAGAGGTACTTAAGAAGACTAGGAAGAGATGTATGGCGATCCATAGAAGAATGAACACATGTTCCAGTCCTTACACCAGTCCAAACTGACAGCGCTACAACCAGACTAGGAGGAGGCCAACCAGCCATGAGCCGTCCCACCAAAGATGATCCCGATAAAATGGAAAATGATGATGTTGCTTTTTATGAAATTTCATGTGGCGTTGCTCCTGACAACTTTGATATTATCATAAACTGCAAGTCAGCAAAAGAGATCTGGGATGTACTCAAGAATCTGTACGAAGGCTCAGAACAAGCACAAGACAAGAAGCTCACTACAACACTCAATGAATTTAACAACTTTAAAGCTCATACTAGTGAAAGTTTGGAAGACTCCTTCAAGAGGTTCAACCTGATAGTCACTAAGTTATCCAATGCGGGTACCATCCACAGTAACCCTGAAACCAATCTCCAGTTTCTTAATGGTTTAGGAAGACATTGGACTACGGCTAAGATGATAGTTCAAGGCGACAGGAAGATTCACTCTTTGTCACTCTACAAGCTCTATGGAGAGCTTCAAGCACAAGAATCCACTGTACTTAAAGACTGTGCTGACTTCGGAGGACCTCTTGCTCTCATAGCACAAGCCCCACCGCAGTCACCCTACTCTTCATCGTATGACACTCCACCGCAGTCATACGAAGCGGATTCTGAGTATGATGATGAGGAAGAGTTTCAGAAGGCTATTGCTCTGGTTAGCTAACAGTTCAACCGTATACCACCTCCTTCCTTCCGCAAGAATCAACAATTCAACAAACCTCCATTCAACCGTAACTTCGGTTCTCAGAACAATCATTCTCGATATCCCAAAGGCTCTCAAAACAATCAACCAAAGAAGGTACCGCAGTCTCCTCAGAACACTGACTCCGGTACTCAATCAGAAGACAAGACTAATGTAGTGATTTGTCACAAATGCAATAAAGAAAATCACTTTGCAAAAGATTGTAAGGCCAATGTAGTCAAAGACAGAGCATTCTACCTTAGAATGGATCAAGAGCTGGAAGAAAAGGAAAAGGCAAGGGCATATGTGGCCCATATCAAAAGAGACCATCAAGTTTGGTCATCCGGAGATGAGGAAGAGACCATCAGCAGTGTTAAAGGAAAAGGGAAAATCTGCATGTTGGCCACTGCGTATGATGATGGGTCAACAATGTTGAACAAAAACTACTGCTACATGGCAAAGGATGGGACTCTAAGCATCGTCGAACAGGTAAAACTCATGATCCAAACTTTAAATTATAGTATGCATGACTGTCAACCCTACATAGATGATCTTAATGACACTTGTGTTGCCGTCCTTACAGACTATAACAAAGCCTTAGATGAGAAGAACATTGCGTCCCAAGAGATGTTCCATGTGAGAGGACGACTGGATAACAAGAGACTTAAGATGGCTATGTTAGAGAAGGATCTAGAGTTAGAGAAAGGTTCTAGAATGTTAAGTGAAACCCAATTAGAGATAGCTTTGAACCAGAGAGATTTAGCTCAGAGAGAAATTGTACGCTTAAATCTTTTAATTGAAAATTTGTTTAATGAAAGTGAGGCTATTGAAAAGTTGGTAAACAATGGAACCGTGGACAATACATATAATTGGGGTTGGTCAAATGGATATCCTACCGCAATGGATTCCTCACCCCGGTTCAACAAAGACAGATTGTATGTCCCTCCTGATAGAGAATTTCATATCCCTGTCAATGACAAGACTTTTCTCGAAGATATCAAAACTCGCTTTGGTAGACTACACAATTTAAACAATAATTGTGTCATTGAGGAAATTGTGCCTGAGGCTTCTGGTCACACATGTGATCAAATTCCTATCAGTGGCACCATCCATTCAAATTCTCAAACGTCATCCATAATTGATAAAGAGATTGTTGTTGAAGGCCCCGAAGTCTCAAAGGACTTTCCGTCTTTGTCCTCAGACCACAGTGTCCCACATTGTAGTCAAATGTCCCAGAAGTGTCCCACCGCAGTTCCATTTAAAACCTACTCTGCGGTAGTTAAATCATCTCTACCAATGTCATCAGTTCAAGAAACCACAACCCTTCAGCCGATATTTCATGAGTTACCTATAGATAATTTTGAAGTAGGTCAATGCTCTCTAATTCCAGAATCTTCAAGTTCTGATGATTCAAGCCCACGTTTTCAAAATCATTCGAAAAATTCCAGGAGACCGCAGTTGAATAACAATGACTGCGGTTCACCAAAATCTTTGGCAAAAAGGGCTTTCAAAGAAGAAATTAGATCTAGAGGCACAAACAGACAAGTTTTTTCAAAAAATAAAAAACATGTGAGAATTCCAAAATCTAAGAGTCCAGAAAAATTTGTTTTCACAAACTACATTTCAAAAAACTCTTCTTTCGTGGAAACAAGCAAAAAGGGAAGTCTAGTTTCAAAAGTCATTCCTGCTACTTCAGACACAACCCAAAAAGGTCTCAAACTTGTAAGAAACTACGTTTTTCAGGTCTATTCCTCAAATGACCCTAATTGGAAAGGAATTTTACCCACTCCAACACTTTTAAAATCACATCAAACTTTCAACAAATGGAAGGGTATCTTACCAAATCCACCTAAAGGGACTCAAAGATTTACATGTGCTATACCTCGTTCAAAACAAACTTTTCAGAAACCAAACAACATGCATGTCAGACTTTTCAGAAGTTACCCACCTCGGACTAGTACCAAGTCCAATTCACTATATAGACCGCTGACCAAACAAAACAACAGATTCAATGACAAACTCTCTCTTTGTAAATGTCAGTGTAGTTGTCAAAAGGTTTTATCTCATGTCAAATCAAATCAAAGTCAGAAACCTCGTATTTTTTCAAAAACTTACAACAATCCAAATCTGAACAAACACCCAGGACTAGGTCTAAAAGTTGACAAGAGACCTGTCCATGCAACCTCGGACTATGCATCATTCAGAAATACATCAATTGTCCCTGGCTCCAAACTTGTTTGGATGCCTAAACTAACTGTGTAATTCTCAGGCTTTGTGCAAGGAGGAACAAGAAGAAGAATGGCTAATTGACAGTGCCTGCTCCTTGCACATGACCGGAAGGTTAGAGTACCTTCGGGATTTCAGGCCTATATGCAATGGTGGAAATGTCACGTTTAGCAACAATGCAAACGGTGTCATCCGAGGTTACGGTGTTCTCACTACGGGAAATTTTTCCATTCAGAAGGTTGCTTATGTAGAAAGCCTTAAACACAATCTCATCAGTGTTGGCCAACTATGTAAAGCAGGACATCATGTTGAATTTGATGATCAATTCTGTTACATAATGACGGGTGACTGAAGCACTTGCTTAATCAAATCTCGCTCCGAAGGCACGATGTATCCTCTGGATGTTTCTCTCATCATTGGTAAACCGCATATGTGCTTCCTGTCCAAAGCTGTATCCGAAGTCAGCTGGTTATGGCAACGCAAGCTAGCTCATCTCAAATTTCAGTACATCAACAACCTGGTCACTGGAGAACTAGTATGCGGTCTCCCTATTCTCAAATTCAGCAACGATTCTCTCTGTCCAACTTGTGAATGCAGCAAACAATCAAAAGCAAGTCATCCCCTGATAAAGGATTCTTCTATTTCTTAACCATTGGAACTGTTACACATTGATCCCTGCGGTCCCTCAACAGTAGCCAGTCTCCACCACAAAAAGTATATACTAGTCATTGTTGATAACTATACATGCTTCACATGGGTCTTCTTTCTTAAACTCAAATCAAACACACCGCAGATCTTCATCAACTTCATCAAAGAAATCGAACTTCAGATCAAGCTTCCAGTTAGACGCATCCATAGTGATAATGGAACTGAGTTCACTAATCATATTCTCAACAGTTTCCTGATTTCCAAAGGCATCTCTCACAATTTCTCAGCACCCTATACACCGTAGCAAAATGGTGTAGTAGAAAGAAGGAACTGCACACTAGTCGAAGCAGCTAGATCCATGCTTGACTTCGCCCAAATTCCTCTCTACTTCTAGGCTGAAGCAGTTGCAACCGCATGCTTTGTTCAAAACCGAAGTATCGTGTGCAAACGCCTCAATAAAACACCATATGAGGGTCTCAACAACTGCAAACCAAATGTTCGCTTCTTTCATATTTTTGGATGTAGATGCTTCGTGATCAACAACAGAGATCAACTCAACAAGTTTGCACCAAAGTCTGACGAAGGTATCTTCCTTGGTTATTCCACTAACAAGGTTGCATATCGTGTGCTCATCAGACGTACAAGGCTGATCGTTGAAAGCTTTAATGTGAAATTTGATGATTCTCACATCCGCAACGTCCCTCCGTCCACCAAAACCACTACAATCATGGAATGTGACATTCCTGCTTCTTCAGGACCCTTAAATCTAGTTGAAGTCAATTATGACGATCTTTTTGATCCTGTTGAAACGGAAAAACTATCCAAAGTTCTGGTGTCACCCGCAGCTCAACAACAACATGCTGATGTATCTGGACCATCTCTATCTGAAGTAGTATCACTCAATACGTCCACCTCTCCGGTTGAGGGGGAAAGCTCTATTCCGGATCTAGTCACAACCGTTGAAGTTCCAGTACTTGATGTTGCTTACATTCCTGCCCGTAGAGAAGCATTACCATCAATAGAACCTTCGGGATCGGATGATGAATTCATAGAGAATATTGACACTAGAACCGATCCAAGGATTGGCACTCTCCCGTCTGCAGTCCAGGGGGAACCTTCTCAGGTTTCAGAGGAACTCCCATCCGCAATCCAAGGGGAACCTCAATCTCTCCCGATTACTCAAGAAAATTCTGCTCCAATAGATCAAGATGATTCAATAGGATGTTCTCAAATCCAAGGGGAACTGCCATCTACAACCGCAGATTCCTCTGACATCCAAGATATCCCTTCTACCGCAGCTGCTAATCATTTGCTGCCACAGCTTCATGGACGAAAGACCACCCACCAGGTCAAATTATTGGCAAGGACTTATCTGATCACTGCCACTATGCAGCATTTATGTCCTCGGTAGAACCCAGAACGATCAAAGAAGCATTGCTTGAACTGGACTGGATAGCCGCAATGCAAGAAGAACTAGAAGAATTTGAAAGAAACAAAGTGTGGCAACTTGTTCCCCTTCCACAAGGTCATACTATTATTGGTACAAGATGGGTTTTCAAGAACAAGCTAGATGAATCTAGGGCAGTTATCAGAAACAAGGCAAGGCTTGTTGCCAAGGGCTATAGTCAACTGGAAGGCATTGACTACGATGAAACGTATGCTCCGGTAGCACGCATGGAAGCCATTCGGATCTTTCTAGCATATGCAGCTCATAAAAACGTCAAGGTACACCAAACGGACATTAAGAGTGCTTTTCTCACTCGGGAACTAAAAGAAGAGGTTTATCCTCAGCAACCTCCAGGATTTGAAAATGTTTAATTTCCAGACCACTGCTACAAGCTTGAAAAAGCAGTCTACGGTTTGAAACAAGCCCCAAGAGCTTGGTATGAGACACTCTATGAATTCCTTGTATCATCTGGGTACAAGAGAGGAGTGATTGATCCCACATTATTCAGAAAAGCAAATGGTGACCACCTTATGATGGTATAAATATATGTGGATGATATCATCTTCTGGTCGACTGATCAAGGCATGGTAGATGAATTTGCTAAGCTCATGACTAACAAGTTCAAAATGAGCATGAATAGAGAGATTAACTTCTTTCTAGGTCTTCAAGCCAAACAAATTCAGCAAGGAATATTCATTCATCAAGAGAAATACACCACTGAACTTCTGAAGAAATATTCAATGGACAACTGCTCTTCTGCTAAGGTCCCTATGGCCTTCGGTTATAAGATCTCTGCTGATCCCTCCGATGAATTGGTGGATCACAAGATTTATAGAGGTTTCATTGGTTCACTGATGTACCTCACCGCAAGCAGACCTGACATTGTCTTTGCAACTGGTGTGTGTGCAAGATACCAGGCTGATCCAAAAGTGTCACACATGACCGCAGCCAAACAAATTCTTCGGTATCTCAAAGGAGGCAAATCTATGGGCCTATGGTATCCTACAGGCAATGGCTTCAGCCTACAAGCCTTCACAGATGCTGATCATGCCGGATGCAAGCTCGATCGAAAAAGTACATCTGGTGATGCCAATTCTTAGGAGGAAGACTTGTCAGCTGGTCTTCAAGAAAACAAACTTGTGTATCTCTATCTACTGCAGAAGCCGAGTATGTGGTCGCAGCCAGCTGTTGTTCCCCAGTTCTTTGGATGAAGACACAATTGCTAGACTACGGGTACAGAATGCTGAGGATACCAATTTACTATGATTCTGAAAGTGCTATAGCGATCTCTCATAATCCTATTCAGCACTCCAAGACAAAACATATTGAGTTACGGTATCATTTCATCAAAGATCATATTCTGAAAGGTAATATTGAACTCATCTTTGTTCCTACTCATGAAGAGATTGTTGATGTTTTTACAAAAGCACTTGACTCTACAAAACTCAATGCATTCTTACAAATGTTGGGAATGATGAATCCAGACCCACAATTCTTTCTGAAGTGTTAGCTACCGCAGACCATCATTGGTCTCCATTGCGGTTCTAACTAAGAATTACATATGATAGATGGTTTAGGTACCGCAGTCTAGGTACCGCAACCATATGTCATATGTATCTCTCATGGGTTCTAATGTTCTTTTATTTCTAAATTTTATACAAGTGTCTTTCTCACAGTTCCTCACTGCAGTCTTTCCTTGTTCGTCCGCGATGGAGTTTCTCAAACCGCAATGATGATTCCATCCGCAATCATCTTAAATAACTTCCAACAGTTTCATTAACTCTCGAATCTTTGTGTGCTATTTAATGATCTTTAATTAAATAAAATAAAATTAAAAAAAAACATTCCCTTTAGAAACTGTCACATTCTCTTTCTGAATAAACCCCGTATCAGACCTATTTTAGGGATGATAACAAAAAGAATGATTTTCCAATAAACTCATCCTTAACTTGTCATTTCCTCTCCCTACCACGTCCCATCAGTTACAACTTTCTCTCTCATCATCCCACGATTACCTGACGTATTGACATGCATCTAATCCTACATTAAATGCAAATCCCTTTTGGAAATCTCCCAAAATCTTTTTAAACCCGTTTTACCTTCGTGTGGCTGAGATTTAATCCTTAAAATCATTGATTCCCCCAAAAAAAATACCATTCGACTTCTTACCCTCTTCTATCTTTTTGCCTAGGGTTAAAATATTTTCACCCCCTTTATAAACCCATCTTCTTCCCAATAATCCTTTATGCTCTCTGATTATCGATTATTCTCTCAACCTTCAAAAACTCCCATAACTCTGAAGAACTCCATTTTCTTATCTCACAATGGTGAAATCAGGTGCATCCAAGAAGCAATCCAAGGCTTCAGGTTCTATGAATCCAACTGGTTCCGACTCTCCAACGTTAGCTTCAAGCAATTTCAAAGCAGTTTTTGAAGATCATCTGTCGTATAATGCCCCAACCAAGCTGATGATCAAGTTTCTCAAGAACCATATTCTGTTTGGTCCATTTGATGCTTTCACAGACATTGTTCCTGCTTCTACACTCTTTAAGTGTGCTTTTTCTGCATACCGTCCATTAGAGAACCCCCAAGAAGTGCATCTCAACCTTATCAATGATTCTTTGGTCATCTTGACCAAAGAGAAGTTCTTGTCCGACATTAATCTTCTGATTCACCCCTCCATCAAGATTTTCACACCATCACTATCTGACATCACCACCGTACTCTACCAGATGGGTTAACAGAAACCGATCCGAGGGATTGGTAAGTTTAAGAAGAACCAACTGCCTGTGGTTTGGCAGTTTGTGTGTCACTTCGTCATTCGCTGCTTATCCAGCAAAACCGGAGGCATTGACAACATGGGTTTGAAGCTGCTTGAATTGGTATGGAGCATCTACACAGGCCACGATGTCAACTATGGCCAGATTCTTTGGGACGATTTCCTTCAATATATCCCCAAAGAACACCCAAGGGAGAACCCAAAAGAGCTCACATTTGCTCGATTTTGGTCACTGTGCATCTCAAACTTACATACGGATGCTGGCATCGACATGGGTAGTGACATCAACTTTTTTGTCACTAAGGATCTCAAAAGGTACAATCCCTCTTCTGATCAAACTTTATTTGGACCTATCCACAGGCTTCCTACACACATTCTTACCTTGCTTGGTCTTCAGACTACTGATGTCTCAGACCACATAGAGGCCACGGAGGGTATTGCCTCATACCCTTCTACCCCACCTCTTCCATCCGTAACCATTATCCCTGAGGGTACCGCAGTCCCCTCTGCTACTACACTATCTAACCTTTCTCAAAGGAGAAAGATAGTGGCATCCAAGAAGAAACATAGCACACCTAAGAAGGCTACTCCAAAACAAACCGCACCCTCAAAGAAACGCAAAACCAAACCCACCACTGTATCGAGCAGTGACTCTAAGGAAGATAGACAACCAATATCTATCCTCAAGAAAAGAAAAACAACCGAAACCTCTAACCAAATGCGTGACCGGACCGATACTGAAGCCTCTCCAAAGGCTCTGGTAGTCCTTGGGATGGCCGCACATCCATTCAATACCACACTCGAATACCACTCAAGCTCATCATGTGAGATTGTTTCATCATCTGAATGTGGAGATAGCCCGCAGTTATATCTCAAGTAGATAAATCTGGACATCACCCTAAGGTCTCCAGGGCTTCCCGACTGCACATTTTTTCTTCCGAGGAGTTAGACTCCGTCCTCTTGAACATATCCCAAACACTTCAAACACCAATCCATCCGCAGGGCACTTCTTTTGCCCATGCCAGAACTGGGTCGAGGCCAGACTTGACCACAGGTCAAGGAGACCAAGGAAGCCCAGGAAATCCTACTCTACTTCCATCCTTTACAGGTGGTTTAGGCAAAATAAGTGCACATGTGCAAGGATCCGAGAACCCAAGGGACACCTTGGTGCGTACCCAAAGAATTGACGGAGAAGACTCAAGTGATTCTTGGAGTCGGTATCAACCAACTACTGATGCCGAAATCAAGAAATATGTTGCCTTTTGAAGGGCCTTCCAAGCCCGCAAGGAGCAACAGGTCAAACAGTGTCACAACTGTAAATTTTGGGCCATGTAATCTATACATTCAAGTTAATGTGAACCAAAAAAAAAACTTCAATCAAATACATCATGCAAGTACTATAAATAGTCATCAAACAATTGGAGACCCTAGAAGTTCTTATTAAGTCTATTTTGGACTAGAACTTCCTTATTGGATCCAAATGGACCAATAAGCTTCCAATTAGACTATCATGGGCTTAGAACCCTAATTGGACTCTAAGTGGACCCATATTTACTTATTCCAACATTTTAGGTCATGAATGAAATGAATTAAGAGCCTTGATACATGAATAACCTAAAACTAGTTCAAGAAAAACATAAAAATCCTACTACACTCCTTTAGACTTAAAACACACTCTAACTAATTCCAATTTTTGGGCTTAAGGGAAAATGCCCAAAATTTTCTTTTCCCTCTCTAAAATCTCGGCCCAAAGGCCCAAATACAAGGGAGGTTGACTTTGGTTGCCACCTCACTATTATCTAATGGATTTCTAGGCATATCACATACCTCCATGCATGTATCACTTCAAAGTCACTTCCTTTCTCTCTTCTCTTCTTGTTTGGCCGAGAGCAACACCACACACACCAAAAATATCTCAACTTTCTCTCTAGAACACACAAGAACTCTCCTTCCTCCCCTCTCCAAGAATCTCGAAATTTAGGGACTTTCCAAGAGGATTTTGCAAGTAAATCATCATCTAAGGTAAGATTATGCATAGATCTATGGTTTAAATTCTTTTGTTATCAAACATCTCTTCCTAATCCATGCAAAAATCATGATCTTGCACCCTAGAACCATCTCAAACTCAAGATCTTCATCAAAGGGAGCCAAGGCCAAAAACACTTCATTTTTCTTCCATCTTTTCTTCCAAAAACCGAGTCAACACCCCAAGGTGAGATTCATACCCCTATTTTCTGTTTTTAAGAGTTTTTGTGGGGGGGAATACAAGTGAAAGTGTAGATCTATATGTATTTGTATGCCTTGTATGATTTCCATGCTTATATGTATGCTTATATGTGTTTTAATGTTGGATCTAGCCATTAAACCCCTCAAAACCGAGATATAACTCATGTTTTATGATATTAGCTTCAAATATGTTACTACATAATAAGTGATACTAGATAAATAGCCAAGTGGTTAGCAACAATTTTCTTTAAGCTAAAAACACACATCTTGGGCCAAAAATGTGAAAAATACAAAATTTAGGGCCCAAAATGACATTTTACAGATTCTGATAGTTGAAATGTGTCAAAACAGTTTCAATAAAGCTATTTCTGGAATTTTATTCATTTTGAGGATTAAAAACATAAATTTCAAGCCTATTGGGCTAAAAATGTAAATTTCGGCCCAATAAGGCCCATTATGCGAATTTTTCTGTTTTGAAGGGCCAAAACTGTGAAATTCTGTAAAACAGTGGACTATAAGTGTCCCAAACCCTTTTCAAAGGTTTAAAATGCTTTTTAAATTTAAAAAGGACCAAAGTTGCAAAAATTTTCCATTTTGGGCCAAAATTGTCAAAATTGCGAAAAGATGGGCTAAAACCGAGAAAAACTGCATTTTCAGGGACTTAAACTGTTTTCTTTGAAAAATATGCTGGAAAATATTAATTTCAATAATTTTTGGTGTTAAAATGTCAAGAAAAATAGTTTAAGGACCAAACCGGGAAATATTCAAATAAAAGGGTGAAAAATGTAAACTTTACAAATAATGAGGGGCTGAAAACAGAAATATTTCAAGGCTGATTCATTATGTACAATGTGATCAAATAATGACACCTCAAATATCAACGAAATACAACTCATTACAATACCAAAAGTCGTTGTTAAACGAATTGGCTCGGTCTCGAGCCAATGGAAATCTACAACTACTAACTCTTCGATACATACAAATAACGATTGGTAATACACATACATACGAGTGTGCACAGACGTCTACGCACCATCTTCGGGCCCCAAAAGTGTAAAATCTTGCTTGTTGGGCCTAGCTAGCCCAATGACCTGATCTTAAGGCCCGAAGACACATATTTTCTACGGAGTGTTGAGTTTTACCGACTCGGCACAACGTAGAGTGACTTTCAATGGCTTGTACCACTGGTCCCCAAGGGTCCATGGTATTGCTAGAAGAGTCTGCATATTTTACGAGGTGGGTCGGGGACCCCTCGCACGCATATTTTCCCCAACCGGTTAATGGAGTCACCGGGGTCTTCGTGACCTCTTTCTCCTCGGATGTGGGGCTACACCTAGTCCGGGCGATTGGATAACGCGATTAGTACTGACGACGCCTTCGGGTTCGTTAGTATATCTATAAACTAAGCGTTTGTGTAACGCGGGTTTGTAGTAAATAATCCTGCTCGAGAACCTTCCAACGTCGCCTGGGACTGACACTATACGCTATGCAACGGTTTCAATGTAACTTCGTGTAATTCAAGGAACTAGGAGAACGTCGGGTTTTCCTAGGGTTTTCAATACATACAGATTTGAAAAGCATACATCTTCAATGAATATTTTTTTTTTTTTACAAGTATAGAAACAAACAAGCATACCTATGGATCTTCACAAACGTTTTCAAAAGCTTTTCTTTTCAGAAAATATCGGATTTTCTGGTGGTTTTTCAAACAATACAAACATTCGATTTCAAACGCTACCTATGAACTCACCAACATTTCATATGTTGACGTTTTTCAAAATACTTGTATTCTCAGGAAACCAGTGAGTCAAGGGAAATCATGCTCAGTGACGGTTGCAGTTTATTTTTGAATGAACCAAACAATATAAATTTTTGGAAATGTAATATCTCGAACAATGTATGACATGTAAACACTACTGGTTGTATTATGTTGATGAATGGTGACGAATGTTGTTTTGTTTCATATATATTCAATGTTATGGTATTCAATTGAGTCACGACAGCCCCCGGACGTTTCCGCCGTCTGGTTCGGGGGTGTGACAGGTTGGTATCAGAGCTTTGTTTATAGTGAACTAGCATGTCGAGCCATACATTGATATGCAACTATAAACCAAAAAGAAGGACTAACATAACTCTGAACAAAACAAATAAACAAAATACACTTGCTTGCATTAGAGATAAGAAGCTAACACCGAATCAAACACAATAACGCTGGTATCTCGGTTAATTCGGGACTGTTCTTAGTGATACCAAGGAGTGAATGTAGCCTGATCAACTACATTCTCTCCAAAGTAAAACTAACACACGTCTTGATGAGATCGGGATAGCTAGGGAACCTAAAACTATACCCCTTTATCACCAAAAAGAGAACGTATGTTTAGTCTGCAATAGTGAAAGAGACATAGGATAATATTAGTGAACTTTTACGTGTTTGCTATGTGTTGCGAATCTAGGATTGTGTGCTAAATGATAGAAGTTCTTAAGTCCGTACCATACCCCTAGTTAGTAGGATCACAACCTCACAGAAATCCCGTACACTCAACATCTTTCCGTTTCATGACAGAAAGATGCCTCGTCCATCTACTCGCGGAAATCCCGAACCAACCCCGCCGGAAGTTGACTCCACTGCTTTCCAGGCAGCCGTGTCTGCTGCGGTCACAGCGGCTATGGCACAACTTCACCGAGGGAACAACGGAGGAGGTAACGGGCAAGGATCCGGAAGTTCGAACAACGGGACGAACCAAGGACTCACTAAAACGTGCACCTACCAGGATTTTGCGAACGCTAAACCCCGAACTTTCAACGGTACCGGAGGAGTGATCGCCCTAAAACGATGGATCGAGAAAGTAGAGTCGGTATTCGAGATATGCGAGTGCCCCGAGCAGATGAAAGTGAAGTTCGCGGCCTGCACTTTTGTGGACCAAGCGCTCACTTGGTGGAATGGTCATGTGGAAGCCATGACACTCCCTGTCGCCAACTCTATTCCCTGGGCAGAGATGAAAGAGATGTTGACGGCTGAGTACTGCCCCCGAGGCGAAATACAGAAGATGGAGCAGGAACTATGGAATCTCACGGTGCAGAATGGGAACATCGATGCTTACATATCGAGATTCAGCGAACTATCTCTGTTGTGCCCGGGTATGATCACATCAGAGGGGAAGAAGATTGAACGATTCATTTGGGGACTGACATCCCCCATTCAAGGGAATGTGATAGCTGCGAACCCTGAAACTTTTGACAGTGCGAAGAGATTGGCAAAGAGGCTATATGACCATAACCACAAAAAAGGCGAGAAACCGGTAGAGACTGAGAAGAAGAAGGAGAGCGATGGTAAGAAAGGATGGAACCACAAGAGAAAGGGGCGTCAGGGCCCCGAGACCTCTAAAAAGCAGCAAACAGTGGCAGTTAACGCTGTCACTGCGCCGGTTCCAGTCACCCCACATGCTCCAGCCTCAGCTGCTTCCAATGCTTCAAGACCCTATTCCGGTAGTCTTCCCAAATGCAACAAGTGCAGTTTCCATCACCAAGGAGAATGCAGAGAACCCCATTGCACCAGCTGCAACCGAAGGGGACACACTGCAAGGTTCTGCAGGACTTATCCTTCTCAGAACCAGAGTCAGGGAAACAACCAGAACAACAACAACAATCACCGCAACACCAACAACACCAATGCTGGCGGCAACAACACAGGGCCTAGCCACACCTGTTTCGGGTGTGGAAGGACGGGACATTTCCGTCGAGATTGCCCTAACAACAACAACAACTCCGGAAACAGAGGAACAGGAAGAATGCTGACTATGGGTCAGAGTGATGCAGTTCAAGATCCCGCAGTTGTGACCGGTACGTTTCTCCTAAACCACACTTATGCATGCATCTTATTTGATACCGGAGCGGAGCGAAGTTTCGTAAGCGAGAAGTTTAAACATTTACTAAAACAACAACCCCAGAAGCTAAATGAAACCTATACGGTGGAAATGGCCAATGGGAAAACCGAATCCACTAGGGAAATCTACACTGGATGTACCCTAACCCTTAACCAGCACGTCTTTCGAATAGATCTAATGCCAGTATCAATTAGGAGTTTTGATGTGATTATCGGCATGGATTGGTTAAGCCCCCACCATGCTGAGATTATGTGCCACGAGAAGGCCGTTCGCCTTCGTCTCCCAAATCACGAAACCCTAGTAATCTACGGAGACAAACCCAGTACGAATCTCCGCCTTATCTCGTGCATCAAAGCGCAAAAACACTTGCGAAAGAACAACTTAGCGTTCTTGGCCCACATAGTGGACAAGACAAAAGAAGAAACTAACATCCAAGACATTCCGGTAGCGTGTGAATTTCCGGACGTGTTTCCCGAAGATCTTCCAGGAGTACCCCCAGAGAGACAGGTTGAATTCCGAATCGACCTCGTTCCAGGAGCAACTCCCCTCGCTAAATCACCATATCGACTGGCTCCTGCTGAAATGCAGGAATTATCCAGCCAACTCAGTGAGCTTCTGGACAAGGGATTTATCCGACCTAGCTACTCGCCATGGGGAGCTCCGGTGCTCTTTGTCAAAAAGAAGGACGGATCCTTCAGAATGTGCATCGATTACAGAGAGTTGAATAAACTCACTGTCAAAAACCGCTACCCACTCCCGCGAATCGATGATCTATTCGACCAGCTCCAAGGAGCTAGCTATTTTTCTAAAATAGATCTACGGTCCGGATACCATCAACTCAAGGTCCGAGAAGAAGATATTCCTAAAACCGCTTTCCGAACCCGCTATGGACATTACGAATTCGTCGTAATGCCCTTCGGTCTAACAAATGCACCTGCCGCATTTATGGACCTAATGAATCGAATCTGTCGACCGTTCCTGGACAACTTCGTCATTGTGTTTATCGATGACATCCTCGTCTATTCTCGAAGCAAAGAGGAGCATGGCCAACATCTCCGACAAGTCCTAGAGACGCTGCGATCGGAAAGGCTTTACGCCAAACTCTCTAAGTGTGAGTTTTGGCTACGGAGCGTGAATTTTCTCGGTCACATAGTTAGCCAAGATGGAATTCATGTGGATCCCTCTAAGGTCAAAGCTGTGGAAGGATGGGCAACTCCGACTACGCCCACAGAAATTCGTCAGTTCTTAGGCCTAGCAGGTTACTATAGGAGATTCATCCAAAACTTCTCGAAAATCGCCAAGCCACTTACCTTGCTTACGCAAAAGGGCGTGCCATTCAAGTGGACAGACCGACAAGAGATTGCGTTTCGAACCTTGAAGCAAGCTCTTTGCAGCGCTCCTGTACTATCTCTACCTGAAGGAACGGAAGATTTTGTAGTTTACTGTGACGCGTCAAATCAAGGCTTAGGTTGCGTTCTCATGCAACGTGGAAGAGTAATAGCATATGCGTCCCGTCAACTGAAGACGCACGAAGTAAATTACACAACCCATGACCTAGAACTGGGAGCTGTGGTCTTCGCCCTAAAAATTTGGAGGCACTACCTGTACGGTACAAAGTGCACCATCTTTACGGACCACAAGAGCCTCCAGCACATCTTGAATCAGAAGGAGCTGAACATGAGACAACGAAGATGGGTGGAATTGTTAAACGACTACGAATGCGAGATCAAGTACCATCCAGGCAAGGCCAACGTGGTAGCTGACGCATTAAGTCGGAAGGAATACACAAATCGCCGTACGAAAACGCACTCGATAACCATTCAGTCTCATCTGACCGTTCAAATTGCATCAGCCCAGGCAGAGGCCATGAGAGCGGAAAATAGAACTAGCGAGGCATTACGCGGAATGGAGAAGAACCTGGAAGTCAAAGAGAATGGGGTATACTACTTCATGAACCGTATTTGGGTTCCAAAAATCGGAGGATTCAGAGAGACCGTCATGAAGGAAGCCCACAAGACACGATACTCCATTCATCCTGGTTCGGACAAGATGTATTTGGACATTAAGCAGCACTATTGGTGGCCTAACATGAAGGCGGAAATCGCAACTTATGTTAGTAAGTGCCTTACGTGTGCCAAAGTAAAAGTGGAATACCAGAAACCTTCTGGACTGTTACAGCAACCGGCAATTCCCGAGTGGAAATGGGAAGGGATTTCTATGGATTTCGTGACCAAGCTGCCCAAGACGTCGGACGGATTAGACACCATATGGGTAATAATCGACCGACTGACAAAATCTGCCCATTTCCTGCCAATCAAAGAGTCCTACAAGATGGAGAGGCTGACGCGTTTATACCTACGAGAGATTGTAAGACTTCATGGAGTGCCAAAATCCATCATTTCGGATAGGGACAGTAGATTCACGTCACGCTTTTGGCAGTCGCTCCACAAGGCAATGGGAACTCATCTTGATATGAGCACCGCGTATCACCCACAAACGGACGGTCAAAGCGAACGAACCATTCAGACGCTTGAAGACATGCTTCGTGCTTGTGTGATAGACTTCGGAAAGTCTTGGGATACCCACCTACCGTTGATCGAGTTTTCATATAACAATAGTTATCATTCGAGCATTAAGGTGGCCCCTTTCGAAGCGCTGTACGGGCGTAAATGTAGATCACCGTTATGTTGGGCTGAAGTAGGTGACACCCAGCTAGCAAGAACACATACGTCGGATAGGGCAATGACAGGACCGGAGATCATTCGCGAGACCACAGAAAAGATTGTTCAGATCAAAGCTCGATTACAGGCATCGCGTGACCGGCAAAAGAGCTACGCTGATAAACGGCGAAAGCCCTTAGAATTCCAGGTCGGTGATCGAGTATTGTTGAAGGTCTCACCCTGGAAAGGAGTTATACGTTTCGGAAAACGAGGAAAGTTAAACCCGCGATACATTGGACCTTTCGAAATCGTCGCCCGAATAGGTCCGGTAGCCTACAGACTACAATTACCCACGGAGCTAAACGGTGTACACCCCGTGTTTCATGTTTCTAATCTGAAAAAGTGCCTATCAGATGAAACTCTCGTCATTCCCCTTGATGAAATCGAAATCAATGAGAATCTCCTGTTCGTCGAAGAGCCAATCGAAATCATGGACAGGGAGGTGAAGCGTACTAAGCAGAGTCGCATCCCGATCGTGAAGGTACGGTGGAACGCAAAACGTGGGCCAGAATTCACGTGGGAACGCGAAGATCAAATGAAGCAAAAATACCCTCACCTATTCTAGTTTTCTCAAATCTAGCTTTCAAACAGAATTTCGGGACGAAATTCCCTCTAACGGGGGGATGATGTCACAACTGTAAATTTTGGGCCATGTAATCTATACATTCAAGTTAATGTGAACCAAAAAAAAAACTTCAATCAAATACATCATGCAAGTACTATAAATAGTCATCAAACAATTGGAGACCCTAGAAGTTCTTATTAAGTCTATTTTGGACTAGAACTTCCTTATTGGATCCAAATGGACCAATAAGCTTCCAATTAGACTATCATGGGCTTAGAACCCTAATTGGACTCTAAGTGGACCCATATTTACTTATTCCAACATTTTAGGTCATGAATGAAATGAATTAAGAGCCTTGATACATGAATAACCTAAAACTAGTTCAAGAAAAACATAAAAATCCTACTACACTCCTTTAGACTTAAAACACACTCTAACTAATTCCAATTTTTGGGCTTAAGGGAAAATGCCCAAAATTTTCTTTTCCCTCTCTAAAATCTCGGCCCAAAGGCCCAAATACAAGGGAGGTTGACTTTGGTTGCCACCTCACTATTATCTAATGGATTTCTAGGCATATCACATACCTCCATGCATGTATCACTTCAAAGTCACTTCCTTTCTCTCTTCTCTTCTTGTTTGGCCGAGAGCAACACCACACACACCAAAAATATCTCAACTTTCTCTCTAGAACACACAAGAACTCTCCTTCCTCCCCTCTCCAAGAATCTCGAAATTTAGGGACTTTCCAAGAGGATTTTGCAAGTAAATCATCATCTAAGGTAAGATTATGCATAGATCTATGGTTTAAATTCTTTTGTTATCAAACATCTCTTCCTAATCCATGCAAAAATCATGATCTTGCACCCTAGAACCATCTCAAACTCAAGATCTTCATCAAAGGGAGCCAAGGCCAAAAACACTTCATTTTTCTTCCATCTTTTCTTCCAAAAACCGAGTCAACACCCCAAGGTGAGATTCATACCCCTATTTTCTGTTTTTAAGAGTTTTTGTGGGGGGGAATACAAGTGAAAGTGTAGATCTATATGTATTTGTATGCCTTGTATGATTTCCATGCTTATATGTATGCTTATATGTGTTTTAATGTTGGATCTAGCCATTAAACCCCTCAAAACCGAGATATAACTCATGTTTTATGATATTAGCTTCAAATATGTTACTACATAATAAGTGATACTAGATAAATAGCCAAGTGGTTAGCAACAATTTTCTTTAAGCTAAAAACACACATCTTGGGCCAAAAATGTGAAAAATACAAAATTTAGGGCCCAAAATGACATTTTACAGATTCTGATAGTTGAAATGTGTCAAAACAGTTTCAATAAAGCTATTTCTGGAATTTTATTCATTTTGAGGATTAAAAACATAAATTTCAAGCCTATTGGGCTAAAAATGTAAATTTCGGCCCAATAAGGCCCATTATGCGAATTTTTCTGTTTTGAAGGGCCAAAACTGTGAAATTCTGTAAAACAGTGGACTATAAGTGTCCCAAACCCTTTTCAAAGGTTTAAAATGCTTTTTAAATTTAAAAAGGACCAAAGTTGCAAAAAATTTCCATTTTGGGCCAAAATTGTCAAAATTGCGAAAAGATGGGCTAAAACCGAGAAAAACTGCATTTTCAGGGACTTAAACTGTTTTCTTTGAAAAATATGCTGGAAAATATTAATTTCAATAATTTTTGGTGTTAAAATGTCAAGAAAAATAGTTTAAGGACCAAACCGGGAAATATTCAAATAAAAGGGTGAAAAATGTAAACTTTACAAATAATGAGGGGCTGAAAACAGAAATATTTCAAGGCTGATTCATTATGTACAATGTGATCAAATAATGACACCTCAAATATCAACGAAATACAACTCATTACAATACCAAAAGTCGTTGTTAAACGAATTGGCTCGGTCTCGAGCCAATGGAAATCTACAACTACTAACTCTTCGATACATACAAATAACGATTGGTAATACACATACATACGAGTGTGCACAGACGTCTACGCACCATCTTCGGGCCCCAAAAGTGTAAAATCTTGCTTGTTGGGCCTAGCTAGCCCAATGACCTGATCTTAAGGCCCGAAGACACATATTTTCTACGGAGTGTTGAGTTTTACCGACTCGGCACAACGTAGAGTGACTTTCAATGGCTTGTACCACTGGTCCCCAAGGGTCCATGGTATTGCTAGAAGAGTCTGCATATTTTACGAGGTGGGTCGGGGACCCCTCGCACGCATATTTTCCCCAACCGGTTAATGGAGTCACCGGGGTCTTCGTGACCTCTTTCTCCTCGGATGTGGGGCTACACCTAGTCCGGGCGATTGGATAACGCGATTAGTACTGACGACGCCTTCGGGTTCGTTAGTATATCTATAAACTAAGCGTTTGTGTAACGCGGGTTTGTAGTAAATAATCCTGCTCGAGAACCTTCCAACGTCGCCTGGGACTGACACTATACGCTATGCAACGGTTTCAATGTAACTTCGTGTAATTCAAGGAACTAGGAGAACGTCGGGTTTTCCTAGGGTTTTCAATACATACAGATTTGAAAAGCATACATCTTCAATGAATATTTTTTTTTTTTTACAAGTATAGAAACAAACAAGCATACCTATGGATCTTCACAAACGTTTTCAAAAGCTTTTCTTTTCAGAAAATATCGGATTTTCTGGTGGTTTTTCAAACAATACAAACATTCGATTTCAAACGCTACCTATGAACTCACCAACATTTCATATGTTGACGTTTTTCAAAATACTTGTATTCTCAGGAAACCAGTGAGTCAAGGGAAATCATGCTCAGTGACGGTTGCAGTTTATTTTTGAATGAACCAAACAATATAAATTTTTGGAAATGTAATATCTCGAACAATGTATGACATGTAAACACTACTGGTTGTATTATGTTGATGAATGGTGACGAATGTTGTTTTGTTTCATATATATTCAATGTTATGGTATTCAATTGAGTCACGACAGCCCCCGGACGTTTCCGCCGTCTGGTTCGGGGGTGTGACAAACAGCAACGACAAAAAGAACAGGAGATTCTGTCCGTGGCCAAGTATTGGGCAAATGCCATCAGCAATGCCCATACCGTTGCCACAATCCAAAAGGTTCAAAACTGGATGGATCAGATGGCATAAACCATGTTAAAAAATCAAGCTGCTAGCGCAACCGCAGGTATTTCCAAAGTTCCTCCTACTCCAACTCCTACAGTCAATCCATCACAAGACGAAGGGCCCGCAATCGAACTCAGCTCAGCCCCTACCTTCGATATTGATGATGACGACATCCAAGAGGTCAATAAACCAAACCCTTTAGATGACGACCTAATGATGTTTGAAAAAGAAGAGGAGTTCAGTGGTTCTCAGCATTCAACTTTAAAGCCTAAAGAAAAGAAAAAGAAGAAGAAGAAGGATGTTGTCACCAGGAAGGAATTCCTAAGTCTCCAAGCCAAAGTAGATCAAATTTTGGCTGCGGTTAAACCTACCCAACCTCCACCTGAAGACACTCCAGGACGGCAGTCGTTGATTGAGTGCGTTGAATGACTCGAGACGAGGGAGGGTATGGCTGCTGAGCGCATCTCTCTCAAAGTAGAGATGGGGATCCGGTCCCTTGACAACAACCGCGGGGCTGACCATCAGGACTTCATGGCTGCAGCAGAACGCCTCATTACTGATGTGACCGCAATCAAACAGGATCTTCAAGCAGCCATTGCGGATCAAGCTACACAATCCCAGAAAGTGATAGATGAGACTCATACTGCTTATGAGTCCACTATCTCTATTCTTCATGCAACTATCAACCGAATGCAGAAATCCCTTACCTCTAATTTCCATGGCCCTGAGATCCTCCAGCTTACCAAAGACATACACAAGCTACTCTTCAACTCATCCACCCCAAACAATTCCCAATTGGCCGAGTCTATAAAAGCTCACTTTCAAGAAGTCTGTGCCAAGGTGGATGGACTTAAGCAATGGCTTGAGGAAGCACCTCCGTTGCATCCCTCAAGCGGGGAAAGTGAAGATGAATTCCACCACTCTGATACTTTCATTCATCAGAGTCCTCCCCTCACCACTGAAAAAATCCTCACACCGCAGCCCTTGTAACATCCCCCTCTGGCACGTATCACAATATTGTCCGCTTTGGGCCACTCGGCACGAGGACTTCCCAGGGGGGTCACCCATCCTGGTACTACTCCTGCCCGAGCACGCTTAACTACAGAGTTCTTATGGGATCTTCTGCCCTCATGGCTTTAAAACGCGTTGTGATAGGGAAGGTATCCACACCCCTTATAAGGAATGCTTAGTTCTCCTTCCTAGCCGATGTGGGATCAGATCTAACCAACAGTTATTTACAACTACTGGCCTATAATCCAAAAATCTCTCGTCGTCCTCCGACTATGCTCGGGGTCCACTACCTGTAACATAAAAAGTTGAGTGGGTCAGGCTTGGGAGCCTGGTGAGCATATAGGGTTTTTAACCCACAATAATAATAAACTTATTAAGTTCACCAATCAACAATAACCCTGATTACCCGTTCCCGTTATCCTCACTTTACGTCCCTAAACACTTTTCACAAGGGACCTAGCCTAAAGAATATCATCAGGATGGACACTACTGCTAAGGGGTTTCCTCAGCCATACATGTCCTAAAGGCAACCATGAGGGGGATGGAGTACATCGAATGAACACCCTAGTTCATTAACACCTACAGGTTGCAGACCTGCTAATGCTTCCCACTGGACTGTCTAGAAAGTCCGTGGTCGTCATCCAAACTCCGCTAGATGATTGGATCTCAAAACACATCGAGGCCTCTCATCAAATTTATTTTATCACACATCACTATCTCCCCATGTTCTACCCAACATAGTTATAGATAAAAATACTTATTCAGTTTAAAACTTATATAAAACATCAACACAACAGTCACCTCAAATAAACAATTAATATATTTACACATAGCACGTATCATAAGGTAAATACTTCATATCTATGTGTAAAATGAAAGTAACTATACACTCACTTGATTTGATGATAATCGGGCAGCAATTCGTTTCCTAAAACGATCGTTTCTAATAAAACCGGGAGTTTTATTGAGAAACCGGGCTTTGCAAAAGTCGGGCTTCGAAACCGAAAAGATAAATTTTTCGGGCTTCTCGGGCACTTCGTGGAGTATTCCGGGGTTTACAATCGATACTAGGGCTTTGGGGGATTCTAAGATGAAGAAAATATGAAGAAAGGGGCTAAATATGGCAAAACTCCAAAAGTAACCGAGAGCCTTCGCAAGTACCCTTCTATTTTTAGGGTCCGAAGTCCTGATCCAACGGCTGAAAGGCTCCTGATCCGACGGCTGAGAGGTCTCGCAGGGGGTGGCTCGCACGAGGGTAGCACGTGTGAGGGCCTCGGTGGCTTTGCTGATTGAACCGCGGACTCGTGACCCATGTGCGAGGCTCGGAGCTAGGCGGTGCGAGGTTCGGTCCATATGCGAGCCTCGGATTGGACCTCCTCCTCGATCGAATCAAGATCCAACGCGTGGCTTCGCATGACTCAGCAGCTCGGTGACTCAGCAGGACACGTGGCACTCTTTCAGCGAAGGTGACGTGGCAAAACATGACCATGCGAATTTTCTCGATTTTCGCGCCAAAACTTCTAAAATCCATAACTTTCGCATACAAGCTCCGTTTTTGACGTTCTTTATATGCACACGTAGCTAAAATTACGCTCTACAACTTTCGTTTAGACTTCGTCGGCTAATTTTGAATTTAATTTTTTTATTATTATTTTTAACAGACCGGGACAGGAAATCCGTTAAAAATTCATAACTTCTTCATCCGACGTCCGTTTTTGTCAGACTTTTTACCGTTGTGCTACTAATGACAAGACCTTCAATTCTCGTTTAGGTTGTGTTGGCTAAAAATCGCTCGATCTAAAATTCGAGTTTTTAACTGTCTACTGCTAAGCTGAAACTTCGAAAAATCATAACTTCCTCATACGAAGTCAAATTTGGGCGTTCTTTTTATCGAACTTCTCAGTTTAACGAATACTACGACTTTTGTTTATATCACTAAGGCTAAAAAGTATTTTATCAAAAACTCACTTTTTATTCTCAACGCTCTTGGCCTTTTCTTTTCAAGTTTTACCTTCCGACTGAGAGCATCAGCAACAACATTTGCTTTACCAGGGTGGTAAAAGTATCTCACAGTCGTAGTCCTTGAGTAACTCTAGCCAACGTCGTTGCCTCATGTTCAATTCCTTTTGATTAAAGAGATATTGGAGACTCTTATGATCAGTGAAAAGTTTACACTTTGTGCCATAAAGATAATGCCTCCATATCTTTAAGGCAAATACTACCACTGGCAACTACAGATCATGAGTGGGGTAGTTCTTTTCATGCTCCTTCAATTGCCTCGATGTATACGCTATCAGTTTATCCCTTTGGGTCAGAACACAACCTAACCCAACTCCAAGACGCATCGCTATAAACTACGAACTCATCAATTCCTTCAGGCAACGAAAGAATCGGTGCTTCACACAATATCTTCTTCAACTTCTCAGAGGCTTCCTTATGCTTCTCATTCTAAGCATAAGTAGATCCTTTTTGGGTCAAAGCTTTTAATGGAGTAGCAATCGAAGAAAAGCCTTGGATAAACCTTCGGTAATATCCAGCTAATCCTAAAAAGCTTCGAATCTCCGTAGGGCTTTTTGGTTGCTCCCACTTCATCACAACTTCAATCTTTGTTGGGTCAACCATTATTCCTTCTTGGTTAACCACATGACCTAAAAATTGGACTTCTTGAATCCAAAATTCACATTTGGAGAACTTTGCATACAGCTTCTCCTTTTTCAGGACTTCTAGCACTTCACGCAGATGCTTTTCATGCTCCTGCTTGCTTTTCGAATAAATCAAGATGTCGTCTATGAATACTATCACGGATTTATCTAGGAATGGTTTACAAACTCTATTCATCAAATCCATGAAAGCTGTTGGGGCATTGGTTAGTCCGAACGACATAACCAAAAATTCATAGTGTCCATATCTTGTTCTAAACGCAGTCTTTTCGATATCATGCTCTCTCACCTTTAGTTGATGGTATCCCGACCTAAGATAAATCTTCGAGAAATAGCTCGAACCCTGTAACTGGTCGAACAGGTCATCGATCCTTGGCAACGGGTACTTGTTCTTTATCGTCACTTTGTTCAGCTCTCTGTAATCAATGCACATTCTCATGCTCCCGTCTTTCTTCTTTACAAATAACACAGGGGCTCCCCAGGGCGATGAACTGGTTCGAATGAAACCTTTGTCCAATAACTCCTGAAATTATGTCATAAGTTCTTTCAACTCTGTTGGTGCTAATCGATAGGGTGCTTTTGCTATCGGCGTCGTTCCTGGTAACAAGTCGATACGAAATTCTACTTGTCGATCAGGGGGCAATCCGGGAAGATCTTCGGGAAAGACTTCCGGATAATCACACACCACTGGAATATTCTGCACCTCCTTATTTTCCATCTTAGCATCGATCACGAACGCTAGATATGATGTACATCCCTTGGCCAAACACTTTCTGCCTTTCATTAGGGAAATGATTCCAGAATTTACTCTGCGTTTGTCTCCATACACCATAAACGACTCTTTCCCTGGCAGGTTTACTTTTACTATCTTCTTTCTACATAATATTTCTACATCGTTGGCGCTAAGCCAATCCATTCCTAAAACTATGTCGAATCCATTTAACTCGATAGGCAATAATTCCTTGTGGAACTTATTCCCATCCAAGTTAATGAGGATGTTTTTCATATGATGGCTAACAAGTACAAACTTGCCACTAGCAATCTCGACTAATAAGGCATTAACTAGCCTATCTACAGGCAAAGCTAGCTTTCTACCAAATTCATGCGATATAAAGGAGTAATTGGCTCCAAAATCAAACAAAATTTGGGTGGGCAATTCGTTTACGAGAAAGGTACCTGAAGCGACATCGACTTCTTCTTTTGCAGCTTCAAGTGTCATCTGAAAGGCTCTCGCCTTCGGCTTTGGTGGTAGATTGGGCTTTGCTGCATCCTTCCTCTTTGGACAGTCTTTAAGAACATGCCCTACTTCATGGCACTCAAAACATACCCTCTGGTCGGACGGACACACGTTGGCATAATGCCCAGTCTTTCCACATTTGAAGCAAGTCACCTCCTCACTACATCTCCCAGAGTGCTTTTTCTTGCACTTCTCACACCATTTCACTTCACCTCTTCCTCCTCCAAACTTCTTGGACTTAGAAAATTTGCTTTTCTTGTTGGAACCTGAAGTTCCTTCAAATTTTCTCTTTTCACCAACTTCTGCCCTCTCCGGACCCTTCTCTCTGATCTGAACCTCAACATTCTTAGCAGCCCAGATGGCGGCTTTCAAAGTGGTTGCTTGCTTAACCATCGGACCAAAGTCCACTGGTAATCCACTGGTAATCCGAGGGCAAACTTGTTGACCTTAGAGAGTTCAGTTGGAACTAGATGAGGAACAAGCTTCATCTTTTCCATAAAACTAGTAGCGTATTCAGTAACGCTCACCTTTCCTTTCTTTAAATTCTGGAACTCATTGTTGATTTCCAGAAGATCCTGCTCAGAGCAGTACTACAATTTCAGTTGTACAACAAAATCTTCCCAAGATATCTTACTAGCTTCACCCTTGGGCATCGAATCAGCTAGTAACTTCCACCAGCTCAACACACCAGACTTTAACAGAGGAATTGCAAGTGTGGTCTTTTGTATGTTGCTGCACTCATAACTTTCAAACATCGTCTCCATTTCGGAGATCCAATTCATGACTTCCACCGGTGTCGGACTTCCAGATAGACACGGCGGTTTAGATGCCATGAAATCTTTGTATTTGCATTCGCGTCCATCAACTCCTCCATCCTGTTTGTTTTGTCTAACTATCGGTGGGTTGGCTTGACCAAGAGTCCCACTGTAGTTCCCTCCTACCGATTGCCCTTCATTCAATACGGGCTGTTCAACAGGCATCGTAGTCTCTTCCCTATGTTGTTGTAGTAATCGCCTTGTCTCCTCCATTTGGCGATCTAACATAATCTGCATCATTGCTTGTACCCCAACCATCGTCATTGGCTCAGGTGCAGCTCCTACAATAGGTACTTGCTCAACTACTTGAGGTTGAGGCTGTTGATCCCTGTTTCCATTTGCATTTGCAGCTTCACTACGAGTTCTTTCCATTACAATCTATATACCAAATAAGGCGAATTTAGGTCTTTATCCTTGTTAGACATTTTAATTCCCTTATCACTCCGAAACGTTTACATGTTAGTTCTAATCTCATAATCATACACTTAGAATCCTACACACATAAGGTTTCCAGATCCGGTCGGCAACAGACCATAGATCCGAACAATTAATGGCATACATGGAAAACACATAGCATTTAGCACATAAGCGCATTTTAGGCATCCTCCCTAAAATAAACTAGTGCTCGTGTCTAAAATATGGTAGACACTCGTCTCACGATGGTCAGAGCGAATGAAGTCCAACTGTGACATCCCCTAATTTCTCGGCCAGAAATGACCGATTTAATTTAAGCTTTTTAAAATAAAATCAGAGAAACCTTTTTAAAAGATGTTTCGGAATTGGTCCCTAAACAACATATGATAAAAGTTTATCAAAACCCTTCATTAAGAAGGTATATATTTTCCATATATATATATATATATATATATATATATATATATATATATATATATATATATATATATATATATAAACCTCGGGATGTCATGTTCCGATACAGATCAAAAGCATAAACAAGACATTATAAGCCTTTCAACAGTTATTTACAACTACTGGCCTATAATCCAAAAATCTCTCGTCGTCCTCCGACTATGCTCTGGGTCCACTACCTGTAACATAAAAAGCTAAGTGGGTCAGGCTTGGGAGCCTGGTGAGCATATAGGGTTTTCAACCCACAATAATAATAATAAACTTATTAAGTTCACCAATCAACAATAACCCTGATTACCCGTTCCCGTTATCCTCACTTTACGTCCCTAAACACTTTTCACAAGGGACCTAGCCTAAAGAATATCATCGGGATGGACACTACTGCTAAGGGGTTTCCTCAGCCATACATGTCCTAAAGGCAACCATGAGGGGGATGGAGTACAGCGAATGAACACCCTAGTTCATTAACACCTACAGGTTGCGGACCTGCTAATGTTTCCCACAGGACTGTCTAGAAAGTCTGTGGTTGTCATCCAAACTCCGCTAGATGACTGGATCTCAAAACACATCGAGGCCTCTCATCAATTTTATTTTATCACACATCACTATCTACCCATGTTCTACCCAACATATTTGTAGATAAAAATACTTATTCAGTTTAAAACTTGTATAAAACATCAACACAACAGTCACCTCAAATAAACAATTAATATATTTACACATAGCACGTATCATAAGGTAAATACTTCACATCTATGTGTAAAATGAAAGTGACTATACACTCACTTGATTTGATGATAATCGGGCAGCAATTCGTTTCCTAAAATGATCGTTTCTAATAAAACCGGGAGTTTTATTGAGAAACCAGGCTTTGAAACCGAAAAGATAAATTTTCCGGGCTTCTCGGGCACTTCGTGGAGTATTCTGGGGTTTACAATCGATACCGGGGCTTTGGGGGATTCTAAGATGAAGAAAATATGAAGAAAGGGGCTAAATATGGCAAAACTCCAAAAGTAACCGAGAGCCTTCGCAGGTACCCTTCTATTTTTAGGGTCCGAAGTCCTGATCCAACGGCTGAAAGGCTCCTGATCCGACGGCTGAGAGGTCTCGCAGGGGGTGGCTCGCACGAGGGTAGCATGTGCGAAGGGGTTGCTGGCTTCTTGTGATTGGTCTGAAGCGTGTGTCCGAAGTCGGTTCTGGTGCGCAGGTGGTCAGCACGTGCGAGGGCCTCGGTGGCACTTGCTGATTGGACCGCGGACTCTTGACCCATGTGCGAGGCTCGAAGCTAGGCGGTGCGAGGTTCGGTCCATATGCGAGCCTTGGATTGGACCTCATCCTCGGTCGAATCAGGATCCGACGCGTGGCTTCGCATGACTCAGCAGCTCGGTGACTCAGCAGGACACGTGGCACTCTTTCAGCAAAGGTGACGTGGCAAAACGTGACCATGCGAATTTTCTCGATTTTCGCGCCAAAACTTCTAAAATCCATAACTTTCGCATACGAGCTCCGTTTTTTACGTTCTTTATATGCACACGTAGCTAAAATTGCGCTCTACAACTTCCGTTTAGACTTCATCGGCTAATTTTGAATTTAATTTTTTTACTATTATTTTTAACAGACCGGGATAGGAAATCCGTTAAAAATTCATAACTTCTTCATCCGACGTCCGTTTTCGTCAGACTTTTTACCGTTGTGCTACTAATGACGAGACCTTCAATTCTCGTTTAGGTTGTGTCGGCTAAAAATCGCTCGATCTAAAATTCGAGTTTTTAGTTGTCTACTACTAAGCTGAAACTTCGAGGGTTTGAATTCCTTCTGGTTCTTTTTTGATAATCCTACTACAATATGAGGATCATGGAGGTTGACGAGTTTTAATCATTTCCCACTTTCTTATATATATATATATATATATATATATATATATATATATATATGTGTGTGTGTGTGTGTGTGTGTATGTGTGTGTGTGTGTGTTTGTATGTGTATGTGTGTGTTATATGTGTATATTTTTAATTTTAATTTGAGAAAGAATTGTGTGTGTTTTCTTAGGAACAAGATGATAAATGAGAGAGAAATAAAGAAAGAGAGAAAGAGAGAGAGAGAGAGAGAGAGAGAGAGAGAGATATGATAATTGTGTGTTTTATTAGAAATAATCGTATAGACACGACACAAATTATAAAACGTGTATGGGGTATCAAACGCGAACACGACATGTAACAAATTTGTGCGACACATGACACGACACGAATAAACACATTTTTAACCGTATTACAAGAAAACTCCAATATACACATGTCTAATGCCATTTTTTAAGCTAGGATAACAAGAACATGCAAATAATCATAATCCAACATACAAAGTAGAAACTCCAAATTAAGATCTCAAAATATTTTAAAACAAGTAAACGACTAAATTACTAACTAGTAACCGTGAAAGAGGTTAGGCTCCTCGTTGATATTCAAATTGACAAGTTCGTTTACCACATCATCAATATTATAATTAGCTTATCCTAATAACCAATATTTGGTACAAATAATTGCTTCCGTAACGTTGGGTTTAAAGGAGATATGATATTGATGAAGAACTTTACCTCTAACACTAAACGCAGTCTCAGAAGCTACGGTGGAAACAAGAATAATCGGTATATCTCATGTCATGGTTGTAAGATTGAGATATCGAACTTGATGTCCTCTCCAATATTTCAAAATATTTATCTTCGTTGTTCTTGGCATTTGGGGATCCTCCAACTATAACTCAAGTTCAAACTTTTTAGTCGAAACATCGTACTCGTAATCAAACGAGTCGAACTCTTATTAGTAAAATGAGAGCATTAAAAATATTGGATAAATATGATAAAACTATTATAAAAAACAGGGCACTCATTTGATCATAATTTCCAGATTTCAAGTAAATTCCCAAATTTCTAGATTTCAGATTTCAGATTCCATATATTAGTTTCCAGATTCCATATTTTAAATTTCAGATTCTAGATTCTATATTTCAGATCTCATATTTCAAAATCCATATTCCAGATTTTAAAATTCCAGGTTTCAGGTTTCTGATTCCATATTTCAAGTAAACTTTCCAAAATGTATTCACATTTCAAGATATTATCAAATTTGACAAATAAATGTTTAGATGTAAAATAAATAGTAAAAAGAACGTGTACCTTCCAAGCTTTTTTTACATGTATATCACTACCAATTCCATCTAAGCTTTCTTTAGGCTCATTCACATCATTCAAGGTTGAGCCATTACTATTTCTCATTACAGAATTACTACAAAAAATATCAAAAAGATATGATAAATTATCTTTCACTTCTTAAAATTGACTTGATTTCTTTCCATAAATCTTAGTGTAGCCCCATTCCACAGTTTGTAACTTGTATCGAGGGTCAAAAACCAAATATAGAGCCAAAATCAAGCTAAACTCAATCCACTATTTCTCAAAATTTGCAAACATCAAATCAACCATTTTTTTAAATATTGCATCATTTATGTCCCTATTTCTAAGGTCAAATATGCCATTAAAATTGAAGGAAAATACAAGTTATGTAGGATATTTTGATCTAGAACACACATAAGTAATGTTATAGAAACTACATAAAAATTTGCTAAGGACTTATAATTTAAATCACTTGCTTCCAAATGAGTAAGGTTCGTACGAAATCTAAGTGCACTTCAAAGCATGAGATATGTGGAATTTCACCTTGTTAGAACATCTTGTCTTAGACCCCATTTTGGATCCAAACTAACTAACTTTACACAATCCATAAATTGTCGTTCGCGACCTTGAGATGATTTGACATACTTCACACTTTCTCTTACTTTATAGACACAACCATCAATCTCTTTCAACCCATCTTGAACTATCAAAATTAGAATGTGAGCACAACATCTTATATGAAAAAATTGACCATCTTTAATAAGTTTTCCTAACTTTCAATTGAAACTTCAAGATATTTACAAAAGTGTCATTTGCGAAAGCATTGTATGATGTTATGGAAAACAACTTACCTTCTATACCCCAATCCACAATCATAAAGTAAACTTTTTTCACTCAATGAAATTCCATTGTGGGATGGTGACATATCAGAAAAATTCAACAACCTTTTTTCAAACTCCAATTATAATGAACAAAATAAGTTATAAGGCTAATGTATCCATCAGTGGTAATCGAAGTTCACAAATCAGAAGTTAATCAAATATGATCCGCTTCTTCCTTTAGAAACAACCTTAACTTGTTTGTTTCTATATTATGCATATTCACAATATCAGACCTCACAGTGTTTCAACATATTAAATTCAAATCTTCTGACACATATTCAAAACACGTTTTTGATACCACTATAGTCCACAAAATGATAATGGTAAGTTATGAATGACAATTTCTCTTACTAACTTCTCACGAAATATATCTTTGTTGAATTTTGAGGACTTCAACATACAAGAATTTGTATCCTTCCCAGTAACACTTGACCTACATTAGGTGTAAGTTCCTGACTCCATATTTATTGTCACGGTTCTTAGCATCATTACACCATGTGTATTTTGATTTCTCAATTCCATCTTCTCTGACAACATCTTTTAATATCTCGAATACACTCCATACCAACAAGGTTTGTTTCTTCTATCTCTTTCATTTTCCTTTGGTTTTTCAGATTGCCTTCTCCTACCTCATTTACCTTCGCACAATCATCATCATCATACCTATTAACATTGTTGGTATTACCATCCATCTAAAAGAAATAAACAAGAATTAGATAGAGGAAAATAAATTAAACAGAAAAAGGAAAAGGAAAAACGGAAAAAAATAATTGTGAGTCTGTGACTCTATGTCACTGTGATCATATTCACCTAATATGCAATCAAATAAGTAAAAATTGGTTAAAGAACATATTCACTAGTTATGTAATTAAAGATCTTCAGTAAAATATGTATTGTTCAAACCCCCCGTCGGCGGCAGAAGCGCAGAGGGCTAGTCTTGTTGTAGTGGCTCAATCCCAAAACATAAATTTATCTTTTATTAATAACATCTACTACACTGACTAAACTAAAAACCTATCTATCTTCGTGCATCTTGCTCTTCCTTGCATTGAGCTTCCCTTCATCCTAAGAACACATGTGATTTTTGAAAACGTCAACTTGGTGTTGGTGAGTTCACAGGTTTTATAAATATCGATAAAATTCTTTGAAAACTTTTAGGATTATTGTTTTTGAATATATTTATCTTTCAGGAGTTCCTTATTTCCTAGGATTTTCCAAATCTAATAATCCTATTTTTGTTTATTGAATCTTGTCCTTAGGACGTACAATCTATCCTAATTTTATAAAATATTATTTCATAAACACGTTCTTTCTTTTAAGATATACTACCTATCATAATCTTTTATAAATTTTATAAAATCTTTTTAATCAAATCATACAACTATTGAAGGTGTCCCGTATGCAGTTTAAATTAAGATTTTCCGAGAAGCATTACTATGAGCCCCTATAATCGACCTTGTGGACCAATAAATAACCCCAACACGACACTTCATCGGACGTCGAACAATATTACTTTTATACTTAAGAAAGTTATTATGCCGGAATTATAGCTAGCAATCATATGTGGGGGTGTCAGTCCCGTATATATCTATACATATCTTTCTAGCTCTCTCAAGATTAATGATTATAGGTTTGGGGTTTAGCCAAATTTAATCAAACTATAGGATGAATAATAACATATCACTAACGCGTGTGTATTAATCTTTAGTATGATTATCGTTTTATCATTTATTTACTTAATCTTTCCTTGATATCATAATTATTCATATATATCCTTAATCCTATATATAATAATTATCTTCTATAATTTTTATTTTGTTTAATAGGTTATGGTATAGTTAAGTACATTGTTTATCTTTATGTTTTCTTCCATAATCATCACTCTTATATCTTTACGTTTTCCTCCATAATTATCACTTTATATATATATATATATATATATATATATATATATATATATACACACACACACACACACATAAGATAATGTTAGGTCCAGCTTAGTGTTGCGTCTATTGGGCTCATTAGCTAGTTCAATGTTTATCCCTGGTATGGGTCTGTCCATCCGTGAGTTTTGTAGGGTTTATTATAAATAGATGCATGCATGCATTCTAGAATAAGAGGATTAGAAACGATTAGAGAAGTATTTTCAAGTATATTCATCGTTCTTGTTTTGTAACCCTAGAAGTCCTCTACAGCGGAAGTTCTTAGTCGAGCTCTGCTGAGGATTGAGTAATCTAATCATTCGACTCATTGTGATCCATTCTTGTGTTTTATTTCCCTGTTTTTTACGTTCTTTACTTACCTGTTTCGAAGATCTAATCAATCAAAGAGTTTTTATAACTCATCAATTGGTATCAGAGCAGGAGGCTGTGTAATCGATACACATCTTTTCTGTGAAAGAGTTTGCGATTAGGGTTATTTTGCATTAACTGATATTTATTGAGCCGTCATTCCATAATTGACGTAACTCAGCATTTATTTGTTTTGACCTAATATTACGTGTTACAAGTCTGATCTTTCCAACAGGTTAAACGATCAAGCATGGACGAGTCACAATCTAATCCTATAAACATCTCAAACAGCATTGGATCAACGACAAAGATTCCTATTCTCTACACCCAGGATTATGAAGTCTGGGCGCATCATTTTGAAGATTATGTCATCGGATCTGAAGATAATGGATATCTTATTTGGGAAGCAATCGTGTCTGGACCATTCGCTCACTTAGGAACATCAAAGATCATCAAAACTCAGAAAGAATATAATGATCTGTTAAAAGATGTAAAAGACGTTGCTCAAGACGAAAAGGAAAAGTTTCAGTGCAATATCAAAGCATTGAGACTAATCCGATTCGCTCTTCAATCTGATACATTCAGGTTAGTGAGTTCCTGCAGTACCGCTAAAGAAATCTGGGATAGGTTGCGAGAACTTTATTCCACATATGAAGATTTGGAGCATTCCATTCAGACGTTGTTGTTGTCTGAGTTTGGTGAATTTAAGCAGAATTCTGATGAAATTGTTACTCAGATATCCGATCACTTCAATCATCTTCTTAGCAAGATGATCAAACATGATATAGAAAGGAAGCTGATTGAACAGAAAGTCACCTTTTTGAATGGCCTAAGACCCGAATGGAGAGTTGTTGTGTCTACAGTCAAAGCTCATGAGCAGTTCAAGTCTTATTCGCTGGCAAAGCTGGTGGGAGTTTTGAAATCCCAAGAAAATATTGTCATGCAAGAGAAGAATGTGGTTTCAATTTTGGGGTCCTTGGCCCTCCTGTCTAAAGGCAAAAATGTGGTTGATGATGAAGATCTGAACCTAGAAGACTATGATCTTACTTCTGAAGATTATGCAATGATGGTGTCTAATCCAAAGAGGTTTATCAAGAAAAGGTTCCCTACCAATAAGAACCGAAATTGGCAGGGAAGCTATAGTTCTGAAAAGGTCAGAGAGGAACCGAAGACAGAAGAACCAAAGAAAGAGGCGAAGGTTGAAGGAGATTCTGGTGTGAACTGCTACTACTGTGGAGGAAAGAACCATTATGCCAAAGACTGTGTTCTGAAGAAAATGGCAGAGAAAGATGAAGAAAAAGATGAAGAGGCTATTTTGATGAAAAAGTTGGATGAGATCAAGAGGAAGAAAGCTGCTACTAACCCTTCTATGAATGCTCTTATTGTACAGGGTTCGGCAGCAGATGACGAGTTCGGTGGCGTGCAAGTATGGTCTACCGACTCTGAGGATGATGAAGTGAGAAGGCCTTCGCATGGAAAGGCGTATGTGGCAAGAGGTGACGAAAGCAGTGGGAAATGTTTGATGGTGACTGATGTATCTCACATGAGGGGATACAATATTGATGGTGGAAAAGAGGACACCAAGGAGCGAGAGGACTTATGCTTCACAGCAAAACCTCTCAGTGTGCAGATCAATGAGCTTGATGAATTGATCAAGAAGGTACAATCTCTTTTTGTTTCATTCAAAGTCCCACAGAAATCATATGAAAAAGAATTAAATAGCTTAAATTCAATAATCTCAAATTTGGATAGTTGTTTAACTCAAACAAGGGTCACCAATTCTAACCTAACTGACCAAATAAGCAGGGTGTCATCCAAGAGTGAGGAACGGAGGATGTGGATAGAGCTGAAGGAGTCAGAGCTGATTAAGTCTAAGGACGAAAAAATTTATTTACAAAGAGACAATTTAAAACTTTTGAAACAGAGAAATGTTTTTTGTTTAATTGCTAAACGTCTTTATGCTAACATCACTCAATTGCATCTGAACTGTGAAATAGGGCAGAAAATTCATTGCATGATTTTGCCCTTCCTTGAGTTTAAGGAGGATGAAATCGATGCTGAGGCATATAACTGCGAAAGTGTTCTTTCATCTGATGATGTAAATCCCACCTATATGTATGGTCTGGACAAAATCGAATCTTTTATAAAGTCCAAGGACCATAAGGACATGTTGAAAAACCTTTTGGATGAAAACGACAAACTGAAACTAAGGACCGAAACCATACAAAAATTTGACTCATTGAATGCCAACTTGAGCTCAGAAAATAAAATTGATGTTGAAAACGCGTCTGAGCTTAATGAGGATGATGATATGAGCGTAATTTCTGTAGATGATGAAGTCGACTGTTCTGAGTTTGTCAAGAGCGAACCCGAAAACCACAAAAATCTTATTTCTGAAAATTCTGTGGAGTTTGCTCGTTTGTCCCAAAATAAGTCTCCAACTCTAAAAGAAAAGGCTGTTGTATACTAAAAGGTGAGAACAACACCAAATCAAGTATATAAGGTCATTGGAGTAACCGAACATCAAACAGCCGAACTCACTGCCATAGTGAATGAAGATAATGCAGATGGCTGTGATGAGTTTTTCTGGTCTGCTCCTATAGATAACGCTAACGAAACTGTTGGTCTGTCAGAGCGGACGTCCTGGAAAACCAAAGGCAGATATGTTCCAGAGCCACTGAACAAGCCTGACAACTTCGACGTGCCAAGCACTAGTGGTACAAAAGAAGTTCCTGTAGAAGAAGTTACTTCCACAAGCGAAACATCATCTGTGAGAAGTGAACCGGCTGACAAGAAGCAGAAGCAAAAGGCTAACATCCACAAACAGCCGAAACAAGTGAAGGATCAAAAGCAACAAAGAAATCAAAGATACAAAAAGAATCTCTCTGAGCGAAAGCAGTTTTGGCGCTCTCAAAACAATCATTTCTCTTATCATGACAAAAATTCAAAGTCAGAGAAAAGTGTTGTCAGACCGCAAGAGGGCAACAACAACCGAAAGGACAAGTTCGGTTCAGAGAGCACCAGCAACCGAAAGCATAGGTTCGGTTCCG
This sequence comes from Lactuca sativa, assembly GCF_002870075.4. Lineage (NCBI taxonomy): Eukaryota > Viridiplantae > Streptophyta > Magnoliopsida > Asterales > Asteraceae > Lactuca > Lactuca sativa. Next base: position 74,870,233 of record NC_056627.2, read on the forward strand.
AAAGCAAAAGCTACCAAAGTTCAAGGTTCGTTCCCTCTAATGATCAAAAACAAAAGGGTCACTTAGAACCTCACGTCAGGAAACATTCTCAGTCAAAATTCTCTCATTCTAATACTTCTCATTCTAAACCTAATTCTGTTCCTGCTCAAAGTTCAAAATCATCAAAGGATTTGAAAGGAAAATCGAAGGTTTCCACAGTCAAGAATGACCGAAAGCAGTCCATGGCCCAAACGTCAAAACCTGAAACCAAAATGACTGTAACTAATCCTAACAAAATCAAAGTGTACACCATTAAGAAGAAAGATGAAACAACTTTAATAAAAAGAACATGTCTTGTTGATGTTTCTCTTACTATTCCTGTTCCTGTGAAAGGCTCACGTGGACCCAAGAAACTTTGGGTTCCTAAATCTGCTTAAATTTCGTAGGTTATTAGTGACGAGCAGTTCGACGAAGAATGGTATATTGATAGTGGCTGCTCACGTCACATGACAGGGAGGAAAGAGGAGCTAAGGGAGTTTCGATCTCTTGAGAATGGTGGGAATGTCAAGTTCGGGAACAACTCATATGGAACGATAAAGGGTTATGGTATGATAACCAATGCTGATTTCACTATAAGAAAGGTGGCGTACGTTGAAGGGCTACAGCATAACCTTATCAGTGTATCTCAGCTTGTTGGAGGTACCGGTCTTAAAGTTTCATTTGACGATGAGGGTTCGGAAATTATAGAGAAGAAAACAAAAAGGGTGATTCTCAAATCAGAACGCAAAGGCGAAATGTTTCCTCTCAATCTCAAACCTATCAAAGGAAATCCAGCTATCTGTCTGTTATCCAAAGCTCATTCTGACGAAAGCTGGTTGTGGCACCGAAGGCTCTCCCATCTCAACTTCAAAGATATCAACAAGCTTGTCACCGGAGGTCATGTTCGGGGTCTTCCATTGCTCAAGTTTGATCGAGAACATTTGTGTGCTGCATGTGAAATGGGGAAGCAGAGTCGTCAAAGTCACCCATCCATTATAAACACTAAAGTTGTTGAACCGCTTGAGTTACTTCACATTGACTTATGTGGTCCATCATCTATCGAAAGCATTGGCGGTAGCAAGTATATTCTTGTTATTGTTGATGACTTTTCACGTTTTACATGGGTATTCTTTCTGAAGCACAAATCTGAGGCTACTCTCAAGCTAAAGATGTTTATTAAGCAGGTTGAAGTGCAACTGAGGAAAGTCGTTCGCAACATCAGAAGCGACAATGGACTGGAGTTCAAGAATAAAGAATTTGAAGACTTTTTGGCAGAAAAAGGAACCAGTCACAACTTCTCAGCACCCTACACCCCTCAACAAAACGGAATTGTCGAAAGACGAAACCGATCTTTGTGTGAGGCGGCCCGAACCATGCTAAGTTTTGCTTCTCTACCTTTATATTTGTGGGTTGATGCTATTGTTGTAGCATGTTTTACGCAGAACAGGTCGTATCTCAACAAGCGTTTTTCTCTTACTCCTCATGAGATCATCAACAACAGGAAGCCGAACATTAAATTCTTCCATGTATTTGGCTCACGATGCTTCGTCTTCAACTCTAAAGAACATCGTAACAAGTTTGATGTTAAAGCTGATGAAGGAATTTTTCTGGGATACTCACTCACTTCAAAAGCATACCGGGTTTTAAATAAGCGTTCGAGGAAGATCGAAGAAACGTATTATGTGACTTTCGACGACAACTACGTAAAGAAGCTAAAGGCCATTGAAGAAGCAATTGGAGAGATTTTCACTCAAACAGGTCAAGTCACGGCCTCGATTGCTAATTTGTTTGAACAGTTTGTAGAACTATTCGATGAACCAGAGAAAGCTACTCTCTCAGAAGCCAAGGCAGCAGACAACAAAGTCGACCATCTGAAGCAAATCGTCGAAGATGCCGCCAAACGAATGGGTGAAGGAGAACATGTTCAAAACGAACCTCCAAAGCATAGTGCTACAGTTGAGGGGGAGAATCCACCTTCTTCAAAACAACCAAGCTCACAAATTGAGGGGGAGAATTCCATTCCAGTTCCACCCGAAAGCTTAGTTCCACCCGAAAGCTCAACTGCACCCGAAAGCTCAACTGCACATGAAAGCCCAACACCACCCGAAAGTCCTGTAGCACCAGAAAGTCCAGCTACACCTGAAAGCTCATCTGTCGAGGGGGAGAATGCCGATGTGTTTTACGACGATGATAGCCAATCTGAATTAGAAGAAATGGTGAATGCTGAATTGGATCCATCCTATGATCCAAATTACCCTCCTCTTTTTAAGTGGACCAGAGATCATCCCGTTTCACAGGTAGTGGGTAATGTCTCCGAAAAGGTCCTGACCCGATCTCAACTGAAGGTAAAGCAAGCATCTCTATTCTCAAAAGTAGAGTTCTGCATGTTTAACTCTTTCGTCTCAAAAGTTGAACCGAAGACAGTTAATACTGCTCTTGATCACTCTGACTGGGTTCAAGCTACGCAAGACGAACTCAACGAGTTCGAAAGAAATAAGGTTTGGCGCCTCATTCCAACTCCTAAAGACGCCTCATTTGTTGGTCTCAAATGGGTCTTCAGAAATAAAATGGACAAGGAAGGCAATGTGATCAGAAACAAAGCTCGTCTAGTGGTGAAAGGATACTGCCAGGAGGAAGGAATTGATTATGAGGAAACTTTTGCTCCAGTAGCGAGGCTAGAATATGTTCGAATATTTTTGGCCTATGTTGCGCATAAGAATTTTGAGGTCTACCAAATGGACGTGAAATGCGCCTTTCTGAACGGAGAACTTGAAGAAACCGTTTACGTGGAGCAACCTCCTGGGTTTGTCAATGAAAAGTACCCCAATCACTGTTATATTCTGGACAAAGCGGTTTACAGTCTGAAATAAGCACCTAGGGCATGGTATGAAACGCTAACCAAGTTTTTAAAGATGTCAAAATTCAAACAAGGTTCGGTTGACCCAACCTTCTTTCGTAAGAAGGAAGGTAACCACCTTATGATTGTTCAAATCTATGTCGATGACATCATCTTTGGCTCAACGAATCCTAGCTTAATAGCTGAATTCAGAAAGCTGATGGAGACTAAATTTGAAATGAGCTCAATGGGTCCGATTAACTTTTTCCTTGGTTTAAATACTAGACAGGGACCCAAAGGCATATTTATCAACCAAGAAGCTTACACCAAGACTCTTCTTGCTAAATTTGGCATGATGGGAGACTCAAAAGTTAAAGTTCCAATGGCATTCGACACCAAGCTCACACCATCCTTGGAGAAACCGGCAGTCGATATTACGTTATATCGTCAGATGATTGGTTCTTTAATGTACCTTACTGCTAGCAGGCCTGATATAATGTTTTCTGTTTGTTACTGTGCTAGATTTCAGGCGGATCCTCGTGAACCTCATATGCTTGCTGTGAAGAACATACTCCGGTATCTGAAACGAACCACCTCTCTCGGTTTATGGTATCCATCAAACTCAGGCTTCTTCGTTCAAGCCTACTCAGATGTAGACCTTGGAGGTTGTGGACTAGACAGGAAAAGCACCACTAGAGGATGCCAATTCCTAGATGGGAAATTGGTTAGCTGGCAATCAAAGAAACAGACTTGTGTATCTCTATCTACCGCTAAAGCAGAATACATCGCAGCTGCCTCCTGTACATCTCAAGTGATTTGGATTCAAAGCCAGCTTCGGGACTATGGACTCAATATGAAAAAGATCCCACTATATTGCGACTCAGAAAGTGCAATTAGGATATGTCATAACCCAGTGCAACATTCCAAGACCAAGCATATAGCACTGAGGTATCACTTCATAAAGGATCATGTGGAAGATGGGAAAGTCGAAATTCACTTTGTTCGAACCACTGATCAACTGGCCGACATCTTCACTAAAGCTCTTTCTGAAGCATCTTTCAACAAAATTCTGCAAGGGCTAGGAATGATGGAATCGAAGTCAATACCAAAGATTACTTCTCAAGCTCAAAAGTTAGAAGCAAAATAAACCGAACGTTCAGGTTCGGGTCTCATGTATGCCGAAATGAACCGAACGCTCGGGTTCGGTCGTATCATCTGCTCTTCGCTTTCACTCAAAGGTAGTTTCTTTGGTTGTAAATTTGTTGTATTACTTTCTCGAAGTCATTTATCATATTATCAAAGTTCTTTTCTTTTTCAAACTTATTTTTTTGGCACCCGAAATAGACCGAACGCTCGGGTTCGGTTCCAAAAAAATTTCTCAACTGAACTACACCGAACGCTCGGGTTCGGTTCCAAAATTTTTGTTAAACCGAAATAGACCGAACTCTCGGGTTCGGTTCCAAATTTTTTTTATGTTTCCAATTTTTTTTTTTTAAGTTTTGTTTTAAAAATCAAAAATTCCAAAAATATTTTTTTTGTTTTCTTTTCGTTACTTCAAAAACTCCAAACACATTTTTTTTATTTTTTATTTTTTTTATTTTATTTTTTATGTCTTATCTTTTTGTGTGTCTATTTGTGGGGAAATCATTTCACTAGTTAAGTGTCCCTAGAAGCATGCTGCTGTATGTGTCCAAAGCCTCACCTGATGCTGAATAATAGCCTTACTGACTTGGTATATACAAACCTTGTCTTCCCAATTAGGCTTTCATATTTATTCTAATCATGAGCTACCTAACTCTCTTCTCACATGAGATAAGAGTTTTCTGCTTAGTCCATCTTTTAACAGCAGAGGTACTTTGGTTTCTTTACACCATCTACACTGCTTCTTCATCTCATTCGCTTCATGAACGTAACCCTTGAGACTCTCAGAAATTACCACTGAGGTTTATGGTTACACAATTTCTGAGTTTATGATCTTAGTTTCGTGTCACTACGTACTAAGTGAAACCCAAAATTCAATACCTACTATGCATTGACGGTGAACAATAAATTTGCTCTAGCTTTCACTAATGAATTGATGGACTTATCCATGGGGATACAAAGTAAAATCTCTAATTTCCTTTTGAGTGATTTCTATGAAATTGTTAAAATCAATAACATTTCTTCCCTTGGAATCCAGTTTTATTCATTTTTTTGAGATTTTACATGCATTATTTTACCTTGCCACTTAAATTATCTCCAACCTACTTGTTCAACAGACTACACTGGTCTCACAAGTACTTCGTTCGATTTCTGTCTTATATCAAGACCAGGAATTCTGAATTGAAGCGACAGCCACCCAAATAAGCCTAATTAAAAGAAGCCTTTCAACACTTCTTAATAAGTGTCTGATCGTTATTCAACGGGAAACCACACAAACACTTTAAGGTCTCTCTTGACTTTGAAGGAAGAGATTTGTGCCCGGGATCCATTGTTTCGTGTCTTTATTGACATCACATAATCCCTCAAATGTGTTGCTTTATTTCTTTTTCTTTTACACACTAAGCACGAAAATCTTTTTAATTCTCCAGAATTCTGATTACATTGGTTCCAAGGCATTTTAATGGGATTGGCAGTTAAAAACGGGTTGTGGTTAATATTAATCCACGTGGGTAATTTTGCTTTAAAGATGTCGTTAACTCTAAAAGAATAAGATGATAAAATGCTGACTCCGGCGGGAGTCAAATCGATTTGATTTCAAACGGCGCTAGAAGGCCAGGCGTGCGAATTGGAACCGTTTCTTCTGAAAATGGCGCCTGATGGGAAGGCATGTAAATCGGGACTAACACTCTCTCTCATGCGTAATCATCGGCAATACCAACTGTCACGCGTCAATCGCATCCGAAAAACTCTTTGTATTTCACTCGAAGATTTGGGAAAGATTCTTCTCTCTCCTCTACCCACAGTATAAAAGGTAACGTAAACATTTGTTTACCTCTTTACTGCACCCATATTTCCAGAGAGCAAGAAAACCCTCAAACACTCTACTGTTCATCTTCTCTCCCATCTTCTTCACAACAATGGCAGATTCTTCATCAGTTCACGCTACTTCACACATCTTTCCGATTCGTCCCCAGCATAGTTTGATCATTGATCTTACTCCTCATGCATACGACGCTTTCATGTTCCCGATAATCGAATGCCTGAAGTACTCGTCGATTGCTCCTGCTCTCACCAGAGCTGAAGCAGTACCCATGGAGTTCTTGTCCCAGATATTTGCCACTGCTCACTACGACAAGGTCGTTGATCGGATTTTCTTCGACGTGTTCAATCAAAAGGCGTCAATTTCCAAGCAGAGATTCTGCTCATTGTTAGGGTTTGAACCTGATTCATCGAGGGTTAACCCTGAAACCATTCCAATGGGTCATCTTTTCAACATGTTCTACAACATGGGGTACACTGAGGTGCTCACAACGGTCACGAAATTCAAGAAATCGTGCCTGCCTCCTTCTGTGGAATGGGTTATTTACGGTACTATTCAAGGGGCTGTCTGAACGCAGTGCTGGATCGGACGGGGCAAGTCGCCTTTTTCTCTCGATTCTGTACGGGGTCTACAACGGAATCAATATGGACTACAAGTCGGTCCTTTGGCAACAACTTATTCAGAGTCTCTTTTCAACTTCTCAGCATTCTGAGATTTCATACGCCCGTTTCTGGACTCTGATTACTAAATGGGTGATGGACAAGCACAACATCCCCATTGTTGTTGGCTCTCCAATGTCTTCGATTGGTACTTTCCATACCACGAAGATCATTGTCTCCGACGCCTCCAAGTTTCCCTTCAATGGTTCAATCCCTGAATCGATGTACGGCGATGTTCCTGCTGACAGCCGGATTATAAAAACCTACAAGGAGTTCCGACGCTCTGGTCCGAGAGAGCTTACTCCTGAGATGCTCAAGTCAAGTCATGATGCTGACAAGCCTGCCCCAAGGGGAAAGAAGACTGATAAGGGCAAGCAAGTTGCAAACGGAGTGAAAGGCCCATCTCCCAAGTAGAGAAAAACCACCAAGGCTGTCCAATCCCCTCCAATGAAGAAGCGAAAAAACCCAACCTAAGCGAAAGCGGATCATCGCTTCGTCCTCAAGCGAATCTGAGGATGAGGGTTCTGATTCTGACAGATCTCAACGTGGTAACACTCCACCACGCTCGCCTACACCAGAGATTCATATTTCCACTTCTCCAATTTCTTCTCCACCAGTTACTATTCCTATTTCTATTCCCCCCATAACCTCCACCACTCAAATACCATCCACCTCCATCCCAGTCCCACCACCCATCTTTACCGAAGCAACCACCACCACTGCCGAAGTAAGAACCAACGTATCTGATACGGGGGTTCACACTGACGCACCCAAATCCACCTCAGCACCCGAACCTACACCAACAACCGAACACACCACCCAACCCGAACCTACCTTTACTACCAAACCTCAAGCTTCACCACCGCCATCATCTCCTTCTCATACAGCAGAGAGTGACGAACCATTCCTCGGCGGAGAGGACATGACCTTTGATTCGGTCTACTATAGTGTGACATCCCCAAAATCACGGCCAGAAAAGACCGGTTTGTTTATGCTTTGTTTAAAAATCAGAGTTACATTTTAAATGAAAGTGTTGCGGAATTTGTCCCAAAACAAAAATATGATAAAGATTTATCAAAAGCATTTCCATAGAAATGTATTTCATTAAAAGACTCGGGATGTCATGTTCGTACAGATCAAAAGCATAAACAGTACAATATAAGCCTTACTACATTATTTCATATCTACAAGCCTATATCCGTAATCCCTCGTCCAAAACATCACACCTATGCTCATGCGCCACTACCTGTAATACATAAAACTGAGTGGGTCAGGCTTGGGAGCCTGGTGAGCACATAGGGTTTTCAACCCACAATAAATAAGTTTATTAATTTCATCGATCAACAATAACCCGATTACCCGTTCCCGTTATCCTCACTTTACGTCCCTAAACACCTATCATAAGGGACCTAGCCTAAGGATCATCATCGGGACGGACACTACTGCTAAGGGGATTCCTCAGCAATAAATGTCCTAAAGGCAACCATGTGGGGGATGGAGTACACCGGTGAACATATCGTTCACAAACACCTACAGGTTGCGAGCCTGCTAGTGTTCCACTGGACTGTCTAGAAGAGTCCGTGGTCGTCATCCATACTCCGCTAGATGACAGAATCAACAACATCAACATCGAGGCCTCTCATCATTTTATCACACATCACCTATTGCATCTACCCATGTTTTACCCCAACATTTTCGTAGATATAAAATACATATACAGTTTAAATCATTGAAAACATGTATAACAACGTTCATCTAGCATAGATAGCAAGTATTCAGATAATATGCACACATAGCACGTAATTTATATAAAATACTTCATATCTATGTGTAAGTTGAAAGTAACTATGCACTCACTTGTTAAGGTGATGATTCCAAAATCGGGCAGCGCTTGCTTCTAACGATTCTATTTTCCTTCGACGAAACCTAGCATTATTATCGCTAAATTTTAGTCTAATATTTACCGTGACCAACTATTAGTCTTAGTATTATTATTATTATATAAGCGTTAAACAATATTTTCCAACCACTATGTACAGACAGGGGCCAGACATAAAACACCGGAGGGCAGGACCATTTTGGCATATAGCACTTCTGAAATCCAACAACCCTATGCGACCCTTTAAACCAGATTCCCCGTACCGCGAGTAGTTAAAAAAAATATTATAACGACACTTATATAAGTTATAATAATAGCTCAAATATTTATTATAAGTTCATAATAACAATACTAATTTTAAATATAAGCTATATTAAAATAAGGTAAGCATAACTTACTTACAAGGGGGTTTTAGCTAGGAGTCGGGCTCTGCAGGGGCAGAACTTCGTCGCTGAATCTTTCTAAGAAAGATTCGTGCAGCGCTTCAGCGCTCACCTTACTATACTAAACTACAGAAAGAGAAGTCGAATCACGAGGGACCGAAATGCTCGGGGGATAAGGAGAGAAAGACTCTTGAATCAAGAGAATGGTGCAAGAAATATGAGAGCCCAAGGCTCTTATTTATACTAATTGAATTTTCAAAAACTACCCTCCATAATTACTTAATGACCTTTTAGTTATATAAACAACTAAACACCCCTCTATAATACTATTATAAATGGATTTAATGATATTTGTACTAAGCTAATGTCGAAAGAACTCAGCATTAGTCTTATAATGACCGCATCGTCGATACCTTTCTAATGATATATACATATGTATATATATGTGTACGTATACATGATTTATACTTTATTTTAATACGTAAATATGCTATTATAATTTGTAACTCGTTCATACGAACTCCGTTTTTGACGTTCTTTATATCTACGCGTAGGTGAAGACGTACTCTACAACTTTCGTTTAGACTCCGTCGGCTAATTTTGACTTTATTTTTAAAGTTATATTTTTAACAAGCCGGGACAGGATTGGTCTATTTAAAATCTCATAACTTCTTCATACGAAGTCAGATTTGGGCGTTCTTTTTATCGATGTTCTTAGTTTAACATATTCTACGACTTTCGTTTAGATCACTAAGGCTAAATCTCGCTCTATCGTAAATTCACTATTCACGCTTCCCGGTATCGTGCCGGTTCTGTCGTGAAACTTCGACGGGTCATAACTTCTTCGTTATAACTCGGATTTCGGCGTTCCTTATATGAACGGAAACCTTGAGACATATTCTACAACTTTATGTAGAGATATCAGGATTATCTCACACTTTAATTTTGACGCTCATTTTTATTCTTTATTAATTATACATTTATAATTAAATAATAAACACATATAATTCACATAATACTCAAATATTTCATCTTTATTATTTCAAAAAGAGTTACAAGAGTTGACCTAGACTATTACATTGACAAAAATGCTTAGCCCTGAAACCCGGGCGTTACAATTCTCTCCCCCTTAGGATGATTCCGTCCCGGAATCATGCATCAGCAAATAGATGTGGATAGCGACTCATCATGTCATCCTCTGTTTCCCAAGTGAGATTCGGCCCATTCGAATGTTTCCATCGGACTAGCACCAAGTCGACCATCTTGCGTCGTAACTTCTTAGTCTTACGGTCAACAATTGTCTCAGGCTCTTCGATCAACCTTTTATTTTCATCCATCCTTAACTCTGAGATTGGAATTATGTCGGGAACATCTCCCGTGAATTTCCTCAAATAACACACATGGAAGGTGTTATGAATACCATTGAGTTCTTCGGGCAATTCCAGCTTGTAAGCTTGGTTCCCTATCTTCTGAAGAACTTTGAACGGTCCAATAAACCTTGGACTCAACTTTCCTCGTTTCCCAAATCGTATAAGTCCCTTCCACGGTGAGACTTTAAGCAAAACGGAATCCCCAACTTCGAAAGTTATCGGTCGTCTTTTCTTGTCAGCATAGCTCTTCTGACGATCCTTGGCTGCTAACATCCTTTCCCTAATCACCTTCAACTTCTCAGCAGTCTCATGGACTATCTCGGGGCCCATACACTGCTTTTCTCCGGCTTCAAGCCAACAAGACGGCGTACGAAACTTCTGCCCATACAAGGCTTGATAAGGAGCCATCTTGATGCTCGAGTGAAAACTATTGTTGTAGGAAAATTCTACCAGAGGTAAGTGCTCGTCCCAATTCCCTTGGAATTCGAGGGTACATGCTCTCAACATATCTTCCAGCGTCTGAATCGTTCTTTCGCTCTGACCATCAGTTTGCGGATGGTAAGCAGTACTCAAACACAACTTTGTACCTAACTCCTCTTGTAGACTCCTCTAAAACCTTGACGTGAAACGACTATCACGATCTGATACAATCGTAAGAGGGACACCGTGAAGTCTTACAATTTCCTTCACGTAAGCATTTGCGAGCTTATCCATAGACCACTTCTCGTTGGCTGCTATGAAGTGTGCACTCTTGGTGAAACGATCCACGACTACCCAAATCATGTCGTGACCGTTCTTCGTCCTGGGCAGTTTAGTCACAAAATCCATGGTGATGTCTTCCCATTTACCCATGGGTACAGGTAAGGGTTCTAAACTCCCATACGGTTTCTGATGTTGTGCCTTAACCCTCGCACATGTTACGCACTCGGCCACATACTTCGCAACATCGAGCTTCATCGTCGGCCACCAGTAGTAGGGTTTTAGGTCCCTATACATTTTAGTGCTACCGGGATGAATCGAGTACATGGTCTTGTGTGCTTCTTCCATTAGAAGATCTCTTATTCCTCCCGTCTTAGGTACCCAAATTCGATCTTGGAATACCTTCAGTCCACGACTGTTTGTACCGAACACTAACGTTCTTCCCAAACGTTCTTCCTTTCGGTCATTTTTCTCTAAAGCTTCTTCTTGAGCTTTCCTGATGCTTTCCACAATCGTCGAGACGACTTCAATTCTTAACGCTCTTGGCCTTTTCCTTTCAAGATTGACTTTCCGACTGAGAGCATCAGCAACAATATTTGCTTTACCTGGGTGGTAAAGTATCTCACAGTCGTAGTCCTTGAGAAGTTCTAGCCAACGTCGTTGCCTCATGTTCAACTCCTTCTGATTAAAGAGGTACTGGAGACTCTTATGATCAGTGAAGAGCTTGCACTTCGTGCCGTAGAGGTAATGCCTCCATATCTTTAAGGCAAATACTATCGCTGCCAACTCCAGATCATGAGTGGGGTAGTTCTTTTCGTGCTCTTTCAATTGTCGAGATGCGTATGCTATCACCTTTTCTCTTTGGGTCAGAACACAACCCAACCCGACTCCAAAAGCATCACTATAAACCGCGAAATCTTCGACTCCATCGGGTAGAGAAAGTATCGGTGCTTCACATAACTTCTTCTTTAGTTTCTCGAATGCCTCATCGTGTTTCTCACTCCACGTATATGTAGCTCCTTTATGAGTCAAAGCTGTTAATGGAGCAGCTATCGAAGAAAAGCCTTGGATAAATCGTCGATAATATCCGGCTAATCCTAGAAAGCTTCGAATTTCCGTGGGACTTTTCGGACGTTCCCACTTCATCACAGCCTTGATCTTTGCGGGGTCAACCATTATTCCCTCCTGGTTAACAACATGACCCAAGAATTGGACCTCCCGTATCCAAAAGTCGCATTTGGAGAACTTTGCAAAAAGCTTCTCCTTCTTCAACACTTCTAATACTTCCCGTAGATGCTTTCCATGCTCCTCTTGGCTTTTTGAGTAGATGAGAATGTCGTCGATGAACACTATCACGGATTTATCGAGGAATGGTTTACAAACCCTATTCATCAAATCCATGAATGCTGCGGGAGCATTGGTTAGCCCGAATGACATAACCAAGAACTCGTAGTGTCCATATCTCGTTCTGAATGCAGTCTTCTCAATATCCTACTTTCTCACCTTTAGCTGATGATATCCTGACCTAAGATCGATCTTTGAGAAGTAGCTCGAACCTTGCAACTGATCGAATAGGTCATCAATCCTCGGCAATGGATACTTGTTCTTCACCGTTGCCTTATTCAGCTCTCGGTAGTCTATACACATTCTCATACTTCCGTCTTTCTTCTTCACGAATAACACCGGAGCTCCCCAGGGTGATGAACTAGGTCGAATAAAACCGTTGTCCAACAGCTCCTGAAGTTGCGTCATGAGCTCCTTCATCTCCGTCGGTGCTAATCGGTAAGGTGCCTTTGCTATCGGTGTTGTTCCTGGTAACAAGTCTGTACGAAACTCCACTTGCCTATCAGGTGGTAATCCGGGAAGATCTTCGGGAAAGACTTCCGGATAATCACACACAACCGGTATATTCTGCACCTCTTTCTTCTCCTTCTTGGCATCGATTACGAATGCCAAGTATGATGCACATCCTTTGGACAAACATTTCCTGGCTTTCATCAGGGAGATGATTCCAGAATTCACTCTGCGTTTGTCCCCATACACCATAAATGATTCTTTTCCGGGTGGGTTTACCTTTACTATCTTCTTTCGGCATTGAATCTCAGCATCGTTGGCGCTAAGCCAATCCATACCCAAAACGATGTCGAAACCGTTTAACTCTATGGGTAATAGCTCTTCGTGGAATTCGTTTCCGTTTAGGTCAATGACGATGTTCCTAATACGATTACTAACAGGTACGAATTTGCCACTGGCAACTTCTACAATCAGGGCATTATCTAGTTTTTCTACAGGCAATGCTAATTTCCCACCAAATTTATGCGACACAAAGGAGTAGTTGGCTCCGGAATCAAATAGTATATTTGCAGGCAAACCATTTACAAGAAAGGTACCTGAAGCGACGTCTGCTGCCTCCTTTGCAGCCTCGAGCGTCATCTGGAAGGCTCTCGCCTTCGGCTTCGGTGGTATGTTGGGTCTTCCTGTCTCCTTCTTCTTCGGGCAATCCCTTGAAATGTGCCCCTCCTCATTGCACTCATAACAGACCTTCTTAGTGAACGTGCATTCATTGGCATAGTGCCCAGGCTTTCCGCATTTGTAACAAGTGACCCCTCCGTCACACTTCCCAGAGTGCTTTTTCTTGCACTTGTCACACCACTTCGCTTCTGATCCTCCTCCTCTCGAACCAGACTTCGAGAATCTACCCTTCTTACTGGACCTTGAGGATCCGTCAAATTTCCTTTTCTCGCCAACCTCGACTTTGCTGGCAGCTCTTCCCTTAATCATATCCTCCACAGACTTGGCAGCCCAGATAGCTGCCTCCAAAGTAGGTGCCTGACGCACTGGCACCGCATACTCCCATGGTAATCCCTTTGCGTACTTATCAATTTTCGTCAGCTCATCCGGAACAAGACGCAAGGCAAATTCCATCTTTTCTGTGAAGTTGTTCGTGTATTCATCGATTGACATGCTCCCCTTCTTTAGGGTTAGAAACTGGTTCTCTAGCTCGAGCAGGTTTTGAACTGAGCAGTACTTTCGTTTGAATTGTACCAGAAATTCTGCCCATGTCAATTCCAGGGGTTTGTTGGGGCTTAAAGTCTTCCCCAAAGTATTCCACCAACGTACAGCGCCTCCTCGAAACTGACGCACTGCAAACGTGGTCTGTAGCTTCCCTCTGCAACCGCATGTCATGAAAGCTAACTCCATCTCCGAGATCCAATCCATGACTCCGATTGGATCTTCCTTTCCCGTGAAAGTCGATGGCTTGCAAGTCTGAAAATCCTTGTACTTGCATCCATTTCTCTCGAATCCGTCATCTTGGTTATTTTCTTGAACTATTGGTTGGTTGACTTGACCAACAGTTCCACTGTAGTCTCCTTCCTCAGTCTGCCCTTCGTTCAACTCGGGCTGTTCGATTTGAATAGTGCCTTCCTCTCGATTTTGCTGGAGCAAACGTCTAGTTTCCTCCATTTGACGATCCAACATAGCCTGGATCATCGCTTGCACTCCGGCCATCGTGACTGGCTCAGGTGCAACTTCTTCTACAACAGGTATTTGTTGAACCACTGGGGGTTGGTTCCTATCTCCATTCGCGTTCACGTTTCCGCTACGAGTCCTTGCCATCTTGATCTATACACCGAATAAGGTGAATTTAGATCTTTATTTAGGATAGACGTTTAAATCGTCCTTATCACTCTGAAACGTTTACATGTTAGTTCTAATATCGTAGTCGTACGTTTAGAATCCTAAACACATAAAGTTTCCAGATCCGGTCGGCAACAGACCATAGATCCGAACAATTAATAGCATATTATGCACAAAGCATTTAGCACATAAAAGCATTTTAGGCACAATTCCTAAAATAGGCTAGTGCTCACACCTCACAATCATCGCTTAGCATTCTAAGTTTAAGTCTATAAATCCTACAAATTCCTAGTTCGCTTAAACTAATGCTCTGATACCAACTGGGACATCCCCAAAATCACGGCCAGAAAAGACCGGTTTGTTTATGCTTTGTTTAAAAATCAGAGTTACATTTTAAATGAAAGTGTTGCGGAATTTGTCCCAAAACAAAAATATGATAAAGATTTATCAAAAGCATTTCCATAGAAATGTATTTCATTAAAAGACTCGGGATGTCATGTTCGTACAGATCAAAAGCATAAACAGTACAATATAAGCCTTACTACATTATTTCATATCTACAAGCCTATATCAGTAATCCCTCGTCCAAAACATCACACCTATGCTCATGCGCCACTACCTGTAATACATAAAACTGAGTGGGTCAGGCTTGGGAGCCTGGTGAGCACATAGGGTTTTCAACCCACAATAAATAAGTTTATTAATTTCATCGATCAACAATAACCCGATTACCCGTTCCCGTTATCCTCACTTTACGTCCCTAAACACCTATCATAAGGGACCTAGCCTAAGGATCATCATCGGGACGGACACTACTGCTAAGGGGATTCCTCAGCAATAAATGTCCTAAAGGCAACCATGTGGGGGATGGAGTACACCGGTGAACATATCGTTCACAAACACCTACAGGTTGCGAGCCTGCTAGTGTTCCACTGGACTGTCTAGAAGAGTCCGTGGTCGTCATCCATACTCCGCTAGATGACAGAATCAACAACATCAACATCGAGGCCTCTCATCATTTTATCACACATCACCTATTGCATCTACCCATGTTTTACCCCAACATTTTCGTAGATATAAAATACATATACAGTTTAAATCATTGAAAACATGTATAACAACGTTCATCTAGCATAGATAGCAAGTATTCAGATAATATGCACACATAGCACGTAATTTATATAAAATACTTCATATCTATGTGTAAGTTGAAAGTAACTATGCACTCACTTGTTAAGGTGATGATTCCAAAATCGGGCAGCGCTTGCTTCTAACGATTCTATTTTCCTTCGACGAAACCTAGCATTATTATCGCTAAATTTTAGTCTAATATTTACCGTGACCAACTATTAGTCTTAGTATTATTATTATTATATAAGCGTTAAACAATATTTTCCAACCACTATGTACAGACAGGGGCCAGACATAAAACACCGGAGGGCAGGACCATTTTGGCATATAGCACTTCTGAAATCCAACAACCCTATGCGACCCTTTAAACCAGATTCCCCGTACCGCGAGTAGTTAAAAAAAATATTATAACGACACTTATATAAGTTATAATAATAGCTCAAATATTTATTATAAGTTCATAATAACAATACTAATTTTAAATATAAGCTATATTAAAATAAGGTAAGCATAACTTACTTACAAGGGGGTTTTAGCTAGGAGTCGGGCTCTGCAGGGGCAGAACTTCGTCGCTGAATCTTTCTAAGAAAGATTCGTGCAGCGCTTCAGCGCTCACCTTACTATACTAAACTACAGAAAGAGAAGTCGAATCACGAGGGACCGAAATGCTCGGGGGATAAGGAGAGAAAGACTCTTGAATCAAGAGAATGGTGCAAGAAATATGAGAGCCCAAGGCTCTTATTTATACTAATTGAATTTTCAAAAACTACCCTCCATAATTACTTAATGACCTTTTAGTTATATAAACAACTAAACACCCCTCTATAATACTATTATAAATGGATTTAATGATATTTGTACTAAGCTAATGTCGAAAGAACTCAGCATTAGTCTTATAATGACCGCATCGTCGATACCTTTCTAATGATATATACATATGTATATATATGTGTACGTATACATGATTTATACTTTATTTTAATACGTAAATATGCTATTATAATTTGTAACTCGTTCATACGAACTCCGTTTTTGACGTTCTTTATATCTACGCGTAGGTGAAGACGTACTCTACAACTTTCGTTTAGACTCCGTCGGCTAATTTTGACTTTATTTTTAAAGTTATATTTTTAACAAGCCGGGACAGGATTGGTCTATTTAAAATCTCATAACTTCTTCATACGAAGTCAGATTTGGGCGTTCTTTTTATCGATGTTCTTAGTTTAACATATTCTACGACTTTCGTTTAGATCACTAAGGCTAAATCTCGCTCTATCGTAAATTCACTATTCACGCTTCCCGGTATCGTGCCGGTTCTGTCGTGAAACTTCGACGGGTCATAACTTCTTCGTTATAACTCGGATTTCGGCGTTCCTTATATGAACGGAAACCTTGAGACATATTCTACAACTTTATGTAGAGATATCGGGATTATCTTACACTTTAATTTTGACGCTCATTTTTATTCTTTATTAATTATACATTTATAATTAAATAATAAACACATAATTCACATAATACTCAAATATTTCATCTTTATTATTTCAAAAAGAGTTACAAGAGTTGACCTAGACTATTACATTGACAAAAATGCTTAGCCCTGAAACCCGGGCGTTACATATAGTCCGTTTCAAGTTCAGAGTGATGATGATGACGATGCTCCCGTTACCAAAAAGCATCTCAAGGAGCTTCACGACAAAATCGATTCGCTCATCGCCTCATCTTCTACATCCCAGTCCTCCATCTCTGAAGCTGCCATTCAGAAAATTGTTGATGCTTTTCCAAAGCTCATCAAGTTTCTCTTGATTCCGCCACTGCAGCCATTGATGCCTCAACCAAAGCTTGTGAGGCAGCGACCGAAAAAGTCGATAAACTATTTACTGATGCTTCTTCCTTGTTACAATCTTTACAGGAATCTGCTGCAGCCACCAAAACAACGCTGGAACCAATTGTCAACCAGCTGGCTACATCCGTTGCATCAGAGCTGAAGTCATTCGCTTCTCTTCGTCAAACTCTATCAGACGACAACTCAGCCTTCAAAACAACCATTGAGGAGCGCCTCTCCAAGCTTCAAGAAGACTTAGCTGCTGAGAACTCCCTCATGGATGCTCTTGCAAGGAAGACTACCGCTCTTAAGGTCAAGAGTATTCAACTCTCCAACTCTCAACAGGAGATTGAGTCTCTTCGATCTGAAAGAGAGATTATTTCTTCGTGTGTTTCGGATGTCCACACATCCATATCCAACATCCTGGAAGCACATGACCCGATCCTCAACTACTCTGTGAGGCGTGACCTTGCGGAAAAGCTCTCTCCTGCCCTCTCCCTACTGAGCAAAATTGAAGGGCTTCTTGATTTTGTGTCCATTCCGAAACAAGCGGGAGAAAAAGAGAAAGTGTCTCAACCGCCTCCTACTTCAACAGCAACTCACACAACCAAACCTCCTCCAGTAGGCCAAGCCTCAGGTTCCGGTGTAAAAGACAAGGGCAAGAAAATTGCTGAGGAGAGCGACGATGATGATAAGGAGACAATTGTCGACCTTTTGAAGAGATAGGGTCGAGATAAAGATGCAGACATCAGTGCTCGTGTAGCTAGAGAGGCTGAAGAAGCCGAAAGAAGACAAAAAGAAGCTCACGACCTTCTCGAGAGCAGGAAAACTCTTTTTCCTCCTTGGACTCTTGAGAAGCTACTGAAAGAAGCCATCGAAACACCCAACATCTTGTGGCTAGAACCGGTGATCTCTTTGGATCGTTCTAACACTGTCGATTCTCAGTTCGACATGCCTCTAACCCGAAAGGCGTTTGTATTCCATGCCTTTGACAACATTGCTGAGTTCCCTCATCCTCATCCAAAAATTGATAGGGACTTAGTTGATTTCTATCTGAGGGCCGCCCAACCACAGTACCAAACATGGAGCGCTCAGAAGATTATCAATGTTTGGGTTCTGAAGCCGTACAGGGAAGGAAACTTCACCAACGTTCAGTTTAAGGTGCTAAGGGGATCTGCTAAGACCGAACATGCACTCTCGCTTGCTGATCTTCCCAACTTGAATCCACACGACTGGATCATCTTGCACAACATCCTTCTTACAAACGAAGCTGAATATGGTCCGATCATCGACCACTTCAAGAGGATGCTTGTCTGCTATATAATGGAAGTCGCAAAGATGGATCAGGAGATTGCGAGCGTATTCAAGAAAAAGCCTACCATATCTCCTGTTGGCTCGGCAAGTGACCTAAACATGATGCAGATGGGAAAGATAGACCCAAAGAGAAACTCTGTTATGTTTACCAGAGACGAAGGCCAGAAATGTCTTTTCGCTTTGGCAGACAAACATCTCTATACCACTGCATGTCTGGAGCATGTCTTAGGGATTATCCATCGGTGCAAGCAGAACACAGCGGATGATAAAAAGTACTTTGACGATATGATTCAATGGTACATTCGCTTCAGACAGACTATCCTTGCGCTTATCTCACGTCTGTTTGATACAACCAAGAAAGTTCCCGCTGCTGGTCCAAGCAAGAAGAAATGAAGTCTCGCTCCAAAATTGACGCAAAGGGGGAGATTGTTAGGTCCAGCTTAGTGTTGCGTCTATTGGGATCGTTAGCTAGTTCAATGTTTATCTCTGGTATGGGCCTGTCCATCCTTGAGTTTTGTAGGGTTTATTATAAATAGATGCTTGCATGCATTCTAGAATAAGAGGATTAGAAACGATTAGAGAAGTATTTTCAAGTATATTCCTTGTTTTGTAACCCTAGAAGTCCTCTACAGCGGAAGTTCTTAGTCGAGCTCTGCTGAGGATTGAGTAATCTAATCATTCGACTCATTGTGATCCATTCTTGTGTTTTATTTCCCTGTTTTTTACGTTCTTTACTTACCTGTTTCGAAGATCTAATCGATCAAAGAGTTTTTATAACTCATCAGATAATTATAATGACTGATTATTCCGTAATTATTATTGTGCATATACACACACACACAATAATTATGATTATATAACGAGATATTAGGGCATAATAACAACTAAGTACAATGCCTATACTAAAACTTGTCCAACATTCTTCTATGTACTATGTTATCCAAGGTAAAATGGCTAGCAAAACGACTAGGTATAATCATTTCCTAGTATATTGGGTAGCATAATGATTAGGCATAATATCATTTCTTAAAACTAGGCAGAGTTTCTATCAGAAATTTATCATATCGTTTCATGTTATATGTATAAACTACTAATATATTTATTAAATATATTTTGACAAAGAAGTTTAATAAGCATGTATCCCCCCCCCCCGGGGGTAAAATCTTTTAAAACCATAAAAGTGGGGTCGTGAACTCACCCTAGTAGCGTGATCGTGAAGACTCTAGCTATCGCATCCGAAGCTTCACACCATCAGAAGAACGAGATAGATCAAGAAGGTGAAAGTGTTTAGAGGTGTTTGGGTGTGAAGAATCTAGGAAGTGGGCACTCCTATTTATATTGCATTTGCGTGTGACGCATCTTGTGCACGCCATGCACATGATTCGTGGATCCAACCAAAAATTGCCACGTGTCACACTTTTGATGGTCAACGTCTCTTGAATCTCGACGAATCTTGGTGTCAGATATGCGTGTTGGGCATGATGTCCATATCGCGCACTCTCATAAATTTTCTATAAAAAATCATATCTTCCTAATATGAAATTTGTTTTTTTATCCTCTTTATATATTTGTGTAGCTATCCTTGAGCACTACAACATTCCTTAAGGTTGCGTTGTCAAATTTTTACTTTTATTTTTAACCCGTATTTTATATTTTTCTAAAAATCGTATCTTGTTTATACAGACTCCATTTTTTACCCTTTTAATCTCAAAGTTCTTATCCCTCTGAGTATTACGGTTTTCCTTTTTATGACTTTAGTCAAAACTCAACCGATTTCTTTATACTATTTTGATGTTAATTACATTAATCACGCGGTTGATTTTTTACTTTTTATAAAATCATAAATCCTCCAATCGGAGTAAGATGTTTACAAAGTTCATATCATTGGAATCACGTTTCTATGTACTTTCCAAACACACTAACCATTAAATAGTGGTATAACTTTTTGGTCACTCATGCTTGACCGTACAAACCTTTTTCTACTTATAAATCATAGTATATCTGATAATATTTTCCCGAAATACGAAAAACTCTATTGTTATCATTTGCCTATGCTAATTCTTAGTGACAGTTGTTTGACAGAAATTTCCTAGTTAACGCAATATCTTTTAATCACCCGTAATTTGGGAAACTAATTGTAAACATGAAACTGCGCTTATATTATAGAGTTGCAAAAGAGTAAATGAGCTACAGTTGAGAATTAAAACCAAGACACGAAAAAAAAACCTAAATTAGAAACAAATACATGATTATCAAGTAATCATTAACCAAGAATCACACTTTTGATAAATTCACTATGAAAATCGAAAAGGAATAAGAATATACCATGTTCATGGTGTTAGCAACCACAAACTCATAAGAAGCTATGGTTGCTATGGAACTATACTGTTGTGTGACCAAAGGCAAGACCATGAGCGTGACTGTGCTTCGATTTCAGAAAGAGAGTTTGTGAGAGCAAGTGAGCGACGGTGAGAGGCTGAAGGAGAAGTAACAATAACGAATGTGAGATGATGAAGGAGGAGTGTTTGTGATATGGAGCGACCTGGACGCTGATAATCTTGAGGTGATGTTTGTTTTTCTGAAGCCAAAATGTTTGTAGTCTGCGGACCACATCTGCAAGCCTTTGCAGCAGAGGTGGACCAAACGCCTGCATTCTGCAGTAAGAAGTCTGTTTGTTTTTTAATATACGCAGGTTGCTGAAATAAACTCATTTTACAAACTTAAAATGGGTTTTCAACACCAAATTTCTAGTAGTTCTAATCGTGCAAGATTGAAATAAAATTCATGTAACTAAATTAGTCTTACAATAAACAAATATAGTTTTACAATAACAATTTCACTTAAAATAATTCATTTCATATTTTGCAACAACTGTTCAACAATTTCATCTCATAATTGAGTCATATATTTACGGTCTGCTGCAGTTTCATGTGTTGGAGCCTCGTCTTCGTCATCATCAACATGCACATTATTATTTCGAAACGAGACATTGGGTTCATCGTATCATGTGGAATACTCATCACTTAGTCCTTCTTTCTGTATAAAATTAGACAAAACTATAAATTTGGTCCTTGTGGTTTGTAAAAAACTTTGGATAGGGTCCATAAAGTTTCCAACTTGCATGGAAGGTCCAAAATCAAGAATTTTCTGTGAATTTGGTCCTAAAAAAACTAAAAATATTGTTATGCCCTTCTAATTTCCATTTTATATTTTCTATATTTACTTTAACACTATTTTAATTTTAAAATAATAATAAAATAAAAAGGATTATATATCCCACCCACCACATCCACCGTACCCTCCCTTCCCCCTATTCTATCTCTTTTGTCTCCTCATTCTTCTAACCCACCTTCGACACCTCCGACGAGTCCCACCCATTCACCATTGTCATCAAGAAACTAGAAGAGCAATAGTTGATAAAAAAAAACATAAGCACCCATCTTGGGTTTACTATGTGATTGAACAATAGGAGGGAACTCACACACAAATTGTGTGTGTGATAAAGATAACAAAAGACAAAGACGATGGGAGTAAGAAAGGGATAACACCACTTCCACATCACTACTCCTCAATTGCTAAATAGATTGATTTCCTAAAATTGATCTCTGTTTGGATCGATCATCAGGAGGTTGAGCAAAGGGGATGCCGACGATAGGTTGATGGAAAGGTGTACTGGAGCAGATTATTGGAAATGAAGCCAGTCGAAGATGATACGGTGGCCCTAGGCGGAGCTGGCAATGATTTAACAGTACATAACACTGCTGACTACTGTCGTCGGTGGATGCAATAAACAGGAATCTGAAAAGTGAATTCAAAATAGATCTCTTTAATCTGGTACACGTAAGTTAGTGGAATTAAGAACTCATGAATGAAACATGAAAGTGCAGGTGATAATTCGTTCCAAGATTTGGGTTTATTCCACCATTGTAGGAACTTATACAGAGGGTTGATGATGGTTTCGTTGGGGTTGTTGAGGGAGAAATCATGGAGATTGAGTTTCTATTTATGGCCTTATACCTTGTGAAGGATGTAGTCGAAGGTAGCTTGATCTATGGGTGATTATGAAATGTTGATTGGGTGGTTGAGGAGGACGATTTATAAATGACAGTGTTTGTAAAGAAGATGATATTGAGAAGAAGATTTGAGTATTGTGTTAGGAGAAAAAAGTCATATATATGTGTTTGTGTGTGAGAGAGAGATGAGATGGGATGTTGTTTTTTATTTTTTAAAATAAAAAAGTATTAAAATAAATAAATACAAAAAATAAATTAAAAAGGGCAAAACCATCATTTTGGGTGTTCCAAGGACCAAAACCACAAGAATCTTCTAATTTTGGGACCAAAAGCACGAAAAAGTTTTGATTTTGGACCTTCCATGCAAGTCGAAAACTTTTTGGACCCTATCCAAAGTTTTTTACAAACCACAATGACCAAATTTGTAGTTTTGTCATAAAATTATGAAGAGCAAAACATGCCATGGTAATATTTCTTTGTGTAGCAAACTGGAATGGTGTCATCCTCTTCAATATAGGGAATCACGCTTTCAAAACACCAAAAGCATGCTTAATGATGTTCCGAAGTTTTGCATGTGCATGGTTAAATTTTTCTTCATTGGTTAATATACGTCTTTGATGAAAATCTCCAAGCCTATATATACCTCACATTACGATATGGGGTCATAAATCCTCGAGTGTGTGCATACGCGTCATCACAAAGATAATATTTCCCTGCAAAAATGCAAAACATTAATCAATTTTCAAATTAAGATAAAAATATTTAAAAAAACAAAAACTTACTTGGTGGTGGAAACAATAATGATGCATGTCGACGACTAATCCTTCTGATAATATCCTAGAATCATGTGCCACCCTTCCCAAATGGCCACAATAAACATAAAAATCATGTTGAAGTCACAATTTGCCAATACATTTTGGTAACGATAGCCCTTTCCCCTACTTCTATATAAATCTTGTTTCTTAGCGGGGACTACAACATGTATCAAAGTGCTATCAAGTGCACTAATCGCTTCTTTGAAAACTTATTGTAGCCGCTTATTATGTCCCAGAATGTTTGAATTTGGATTAAAATAAGTTGGTACTAATGTCTTTTGCGAAAAACATCATTTTGTCCAACACTTAATAATTTTTTTTATGAATTGTTTGCTTTGAGTGTT
Source organism: Lactuca sativa (assembly GCF_002870075.4). Taxonomy (NCBI): domain Eukaryota; kingdom Viridiplantae; phylum Streptophyta; class Magnoliopsida; order Asterales; family Asteraceae; genus Lactuca; species Lactuca sativa. The sequence goes on from NC_056627.2 coordinate 74,894,120, forward strand.
GAAATCTCCGCTGGATGATAACATAATATTGATTATGACCGATTATCATAAAACACACAACCATATTTTCCTCAACCGATCCATGTTTGTTATCCTTTAATGAGTAATTTACTCTAAAATAAGAACGTAGTTAGACAAAATATTCACGAGACATGCGTAGTACTTCAACAACTTGTAGAGGATTATGTTCTAATAAATGTAACGCGTTTTCATGTCCCGTCATTTTCAAATCATCGTCTCGCACTCATTTCACACCCTTCTTCCAAAAATAACGAACATACAAGTGCATTAGAATTACGAGAAATATCTTTTGATTGTGATCCTTTATGAACCTATTAATCAACAAAAATCAATACTTAACCATATTTCAAGTAGCAAAAAACAACACTTAACAATATTTCATTCAAGTATGAAATAAACAAAACTTAACCATATTTCAAGTAGCAAAAAAACAAAACTTAACCATATTTCAAGTAGTAAAAAAACATAGTTCCAACACAAGCAATAAAACCTAACAAATAGTTCTAACACAATTAAAAAAACCTTCAACAATGATTTCTACACAAGCAAAACCATCAGACAAATTTTATGTCCTTTAGAACTCCTAAACATATAATAGTCATCTTGATCCATCCTTATAATATATCGTGATCATTGGGTAAATCCATCCACATCTATCTCACATTCATGGTCCCTCCAAAAATGTGATATGCAACAAAGCGTAGAGGATCCATATGGCTTAACTCAAGTAACTCTAACTTCTCTAAACATTGAGGAATTGTATACCCTTTAGCGAAACGTTGTATAGCTTTTTGCATTTCATATGTCAAATCGTCAGCAGTAATAGAAGCCTTATGTGAGGCACCGAAATGTCATCAGGTGGAGCAATATGAGCTTTGGGAGTTGAGGGTTTAGCCCTTTTGTTGGGGTTGCTGGAGGGTGAAGCAGTAGGAGCTCTAAGAGTTGAAGGTGAATAAGAAAAAGGTGGCGGCTCAAGAAAAGGCTCACTTGTATAACTGGGAAGTGTCATCATCATCATCATCATCTATTGCAAGCTAGTGGGTGTCTATAATCTAACGTGGTGGAACATGAAAAGAAGATGATCCAACTCATGATGATATTTTGGTTGAGTAACACTTAAAATTGCCAGTGACACTATTTCCATCAAAAAGACGTTCATAACGATCGGGAAAAAACAGTGAAATTGTTTTTAATGAAGCAACCTTTAGATGCCCTTGAACTCAAATGTAACAAAAACTAGTATAAGAATATTTGGCAACTTCGAACACACACACACACACATATATATATATATATATATATATATATATATATGTATATATATATATATATATATATATATATATATATATATATATGTGTGTGTGTGTGTGTGTGTATGTGTTCAAATGTTTCTAACAACTCTTGTATGTATATAAGCACCAATTAGAATTAAGCAAAAATATAATCATTAATAAATCATAAAAGTGTATGTTAGTAATCTTAGCTATAGTTAATTATGGTAAATAATAATATTTATTTATTTAATAGCCTTTAAATTAGGGATATACAACTTAAAACCCTACAAACCACCAACACACATCTTTATTTCTCAACATCGACATCTCGCCACTGCCGATTCACCTTTCTCCCTCTACGGCCGACTCCATCCTCATCCTCACCACGGATATTGACGAACGTTCATGTTCCCATGAAGTTCCGCCGCTTTACTCAAGTCCTCCGCCATTGACTTTTTTGCTTTTATAAATGGCAATAGTAACGATGAAATCACCACCCTCAAGGATGATGATGATAGGCACAAGCCAAGTAAGTCGTTATTATCTCAAACGTATTTTAAATGATGATGATAAAGGACTATTAATTAACTAGTTATAGATTCATTGAATATAGTTATCTCAAAACGTATTTTAGTATCCTTTTTCCGTGGGTTTTTTCCCTCCTTTTCCCATGAATATAGTTATAGATTCATCAAATATAGTTATAGATTCATTGAATATAGTTATCTCAAAAAGCCAACATAACAATGATTTCTTTCTTTCTTGATTATCTCAATTTTTTCCAATGTCGGTTTGTTAAGATTAAAAAAACTTTTTAACAAAAAGCAAACGTTAAAGATTTTAATAGGATCCAACTAACTAAAACAGATTCTAATAACTCTTATGATTAAAGATCATCATACCATTAAATTTCTAACAAAAAAGGGATATATAAACTAAAGTTTGAATATTTTCAACGATTTGACAAAAAAATCTTAAATTTTATTTTTTTGATAGTAAAATCCAAATTTACGATTTGATAAAAAAGTCATAAACTTTATTATTTTTGACAATAAAATTGTAATTACTGGCTAACCAGAAAAACATGATAAATGTATCAAAAACTACGAGAGTTAGAACTTTATAGTTTAAAAAATAAAGTTTTAATTTTTTTTTTGTTAAATCTTTAAAAATATTAGGATTTTAATAGATATATCCCATGTTTGTCAGTTATGTGTTTTTGAATTAAAAGATGAAAATAAGGAGTGCAAATTGTAAATTTACCCGTTTTCCAATATTAACAAAAATTTGAAAAAGGAGTACAAAGTACCGCGTGAGCATTCAAAATTCAAAAACCATCCCCAGATCACATGAATGTCACGTGTCTATACATCAACGGCCAGTCCCAAACAAAACTGATCTGACGGTGGATGGAAACGCGTTAGGTTAAAGCTAACTTGAGTGTGGAAAAATTGTGAAAGATATAAACCCCACCAAACTACGCACAATTCTGCGTTCAATCGTTCATCACTTCTGCAGACAGCGTTCAAAATGGTATGTTTTACTGTCTCAATTTATATTTGTGCCTGTGTTATTTTTGATGTAAAGCATTGGATTCATGTTTTTAATTTTCTGTGTTTGATTTTTTATTTTTTTGAAATAACTTGTATTCATGTTTGATTTCTCCGGATTTTCTTCCAATTTTGTTGGTTTCCGTTTTTTCGATCTACAACTCGAACCGATGATTGGTTCGGAGTTTTATTTTAATATTCTGGTTTGCGTCTGTTAAAACGAAAATACCGTGTTTATTACTATGTTCTAAATTTCGAGCGTTTTTATTCGTTTCAGGCTTTGCCGAATCAGCAAACTGTTGATTACCCTAGCTTCAAGCTTGTAATTGTTGGCGATGGTGGAACCGGTACACTCAAATCACTTTCGTTTTCGTTTCTGTCGATTCAAATTTCATCATTACAATCTGTTTTAACCTAGTTCTTCTACGAATCGATACGATCTACTTGTTTAGAACGTTTGCGATTTTAATCAACTGATCGTTGAATATTTCGCTTGTGTAGGTAAAACCACATTTGTAAAGAGACATTTGACTGGAGAATTTGAGAAGAAATACGAACGTAAGAACTAACAATTAGTTTTTGTTGCATTTCCTTTCCTCCAATCTGAGTTTTTTAGCCGTTTATAATGATTATTATTGATGGATTGTGATTAGCAACCATTGGTGTTGAAGTACATCCATTGGATTTCTTCACCAACTGCGGGAAAATCCGGTTTTACTGCTGGGACACAGCCGGTCAGGAAAAGTTTGGAGGCCTTCGAGATGGATATTAGTAAGCATCTTTATCAGAAGTTTATTCTAAAGTTAACTGTAGTGTAATTATGATTTGGTTTTTGGTTTTGGAATTGTTTGTCAAACACACACAATAAATGAGCTCTAACCAAATTCAAACAATATTGTTTTTTCATCTGTAGCATCCATGGTCAATGTGCAATCATCATGTTTGATGTGACAGCGAGATTGACATACAAAAACGTTCCAACATGGCATCGGGATCTTTGCAGGTTTGTTTTCTCTTTATCTAATGATTAGGTTTTTGGTATCTATTTATATGTGTCATATATGATTTTGAATTTGTTTTATTTTTAGGGTTTGTGAGAACATTCCAATAGTATTATGTGGAAACAAAGTTGATGTGAAGAATCGTCAAGTGAAGGCAAAACAAGTGACTTTTCACAGAAAGAAGAATTTGCAATATTATGAAATTTCTGCAAAGAGTAATTACAATTTCGAGAAGCCTTTCCTCTATCTTGCCAGAAAACTTGCTGGGTATTTTTTTTAATCTTTAAATTATAGCATCCTATTTTTTTTATTGCTTCTTATTACAAATTGATGTTACTTGTATATATATTTAAGTAGCTTTTCAAAATAAATTAAAGTGCATTGCTATTTTTTGTATTTGATGTCAGTGATCCAAATTTGCATTTTGTGGAGTCTCCTGCTCTTGCTCCCCCAGAAGTGCAAATTGATATGGCTGCTCAACAACAGTAAGATTTAATAATCCTTTTCTTTTTTTCTAATTACCAATATACCCTTGTAAAAAGTATTTGTTGCTTTTGTTTTCAGTTTGTGGTCTGTAAATTCATTTATTTCAGCAAACCATGAATGAGAATAATAATTTTTTTTGGTGATTTTTGTAGGCATGAGGCAGAGCTTCTTCAAGCTGCAAGCCAGCCTCTTCCAGATGATGATGATGATGCTTTTGAGTAGATTAAAATGTTTTAGGGATAATATTGTCTGTCATGAATTTTACTCATTTGTTTGTGAGGGGAAAAGGCTGAGTGAAATTTTGGTTTTAGAATGAATGAATGATGTAATCCTTATTTTTGTTAACAATACGTTTGGGTTTAATACATGATTCCATGTATGCTTTTTTTGTGCGCAAATTATTGTTTTAGTTTTTGATTGAAAGTCAAAATTTTTTACTACTAATGACCGTATAAGTTATAAATGCCGCCCACCAGCCACATGGGTTTATTTAAAAAATGGGTTTATTTAAAAAAATTAATATAAAATTCAAAATATTTGAGAAGTTTGAATTTGTAAGAAAAGTGAAAATTGAATTATAAAAATTAAATAAATAATTTAGATAAATAAATAAAGAAAATTAATGAAACTTTAATTTAGTAATTTTGAAATGAGAAGGAAACTATATTAATGAAATTGATATGCATTTATTAATTAGATTTAAATAATATTTGATATTTAATAAAATAGAAAAACCATAAAATGACAAGTGGAATAAAAATTAATTTAAAATTACCATAAAATTACATGTGGCAAATTGAATGAGAATATCATAAGTGACAAGGTCATTTTCATTTATTAGAGTAGATATGAGTTTTTAAAAGAAAAAAATTTAATATAAATTTTTTTAAGGATATATATATTTACAATACCGGAAATATTGAAATTTATATCAGAATCTTGTGAAATCATTTTCTTCAACATTATATAATTTTCATTTTCTTCAACATTATATAATTTTAGAATTGTTAATATAGCTTATTAAAGAAAGAATTATATGAAGCATTAGTTATCATAAAACATAGGAAGGAATTTTTTTTTTGAACAGCAAATCTAACCTACTCCTACTATATTACTCTTAAGTGGGTGTTTGACTTAGTTTTTTAGAGGTCAAAAATTCTTTTTGGAAAAGTTGTAAAAAGTCGGGTTTTTCTGACTTTTTCAAAATGTTGATTTTCCTTCTATTCAAAATCCAAAAGTAGTTTTTGAAAGTCTTTTGCCAAATATTTTTTATCTTTGATCTTTTCCTAAAAGGACTTTTGGCCTCTCAAAAGCTAAGCCAAACAGCCCCTAAATCCACCTATGTTTCCAATGAGACTTGAACCCTCAATCTCAAGGAGGGAGGACACTACCTGATACCGAGAGGAAGAAAATTAAAGTTTGTTTAACAATTATTTTGAGAGTTTAATATAATCAAATACTTTATCTTTATTATTATATAAAACATTTTAGATATTTTTAAAATTTAAGAGGTAGGATACCTACTGCAGCATGGTCTCCAAATGAACTTTTATATATATATATATATATATATATATATATATATATATATATATATATATATATATATATATATATATATATATATATATATATATATATATATATATATATATATATATATATATAGAGAGAGAGAGAGAGAGAGAGAGAGAGAGAGATGATCAAATGAGAACACCTAAAAGGTTGAGAATGCGAGAACGGTTCTGGACCAATCAATATATAAGGTCATATTAGTAATTGTATATTTTAATTAAATTAAAATAAAATAAAATCAACCAAATTCACTTAAATTTAGGACCAGTTACCAAAAAAGAAGGAAATATTATTTTTTACTTTTCTTATTAATAAATATAAATAACATTTTTATAAAAAAAATTTAACTAAAAACATTTAATTTTTTTTCTTAAAAAATAATTTTTTTTCTCGTATTTCATGTTTTTTTTTCAAATCCAACCCCAAATCAATACATTTGTATTCATAAACGATTTTTTTTCAAAAAAACCAATACTACTACAATCACAAATGAATACATATCAATTTACAAGTAATCCACCTTTCTTTTAATCAACCGACAATAAAAGAGGTGTAAAAATTATCATTTCTTTATAAAAGAATACCTTTAATCATAAATAAATACACTTATTCACACAAATGAATACATTGTTATTAACAAATGAATACCTGGTATTCACAAATGAATAAAAGAATACATCTAATCATAAATAAATACACTTATTCAAACATGATTACACTGCTATTTACAAATGAATACATTGTTATTAACAAATGAATACCCTGCTATACACAAATGAATACCTCTCTCACGCATTTCATCAAACAACCCAATCGTCCCAGATACAAAGCCAATGAACCCGATGTCAAATACGCCCTCCACAACCAAAGATAATCCTTATACAAAGCTGGAAGTAACACAAATCCAATGATGCCCCTCTTGCTCATTGGTAATTACTCTTTTCATTTTTTACCCTTCCTTTTGTATGTGTAATGTAACATTGGCATAACACAAACTTTCCCACGCAACCTGTAGAATGGATCACTTGAGGATACAAAAACAATCAATGATGAACTCTAGAGTATCTGCCACAGTGAAGACCTGCAAACAAATCAATGATGTTTTGAGAAAATTGGCAATTCACAAACTTTCCCAGCCACCCTGTCAAGAATGTGTTTTGTTTTTACTCTTCAAATTGCTCCCGCGATTCCGAAATCAAAATCCACCAAGAAAAAAGTATAATCAACTAACCTTAATATGTCATTTCCTGTTAAAAGGGAAAACCATTTCTTTTCCTTCTTTTCCTTCTTCGTGAACTGTCAAAGAAACCACCGGAGATGGAGTTTTCTTCCGGTGAATAATAGAGGCAACACCCTCCCATTTTCCTTCTTATTTTTCTTGTAAAAAAAATAAAACAAACACCCTTTTGATCGATTTTTTTTGCCTGTTTCATCATCCTTCGTGTTAGCTGCCAAATAACAAAGAAGAGGGTGCAAGGAGATTACCGGAGACCCTTTCCCTTACTTCCTGTCGACCCTCGCTGCCAAACCACCCTCACCAAAGCTGTTATCGCTGATCGTTTCCCCAATCGCACCTCACACTTTCAACGGTCGAGCAATACCCACCAAAACCCCACCTGCGACCCTGTCACTGCTTATCGGACATCTTCTGGCCTCACCCCTCGCTCTCCCTTTTCTTCCTATCGACCAACGACCTATGAAGATATTGTCTTCATCGCTGCTTCTTCCTATCTTCTTTCCCTTCGGCCTCGTCGACCCCCGTAGACGATCTCTTCTCGCGAATCGATCGACGAAAACTCGTGCCGCCTGCGAGCCTTCGTGCTTCCTTTTCGCCGTCTTTGTTCGTTTTTTTTCGGTCATTTCCCTTTCCTTGATCGATTAGGGTTTAAAGGAAAAGAAGTGGTTTTCCCTTTTCTTTGACAGTTTACAAAGAAGTGACTTCCATCGGGTTTAAAGGAAACGCGCGCGCGCGCGCGCGCGCGCGCGAGAGAGAGAGAGAGAGAGAGAGAGAGAGAGAAAGATTTTAGGAGTTGATAAAAATAAGATAAAACCTAATGACTATAGTACCCTTTTAGGTAATTAGGAAGTTACATTTTAATCCTATGACTTTCAAAATTTATATAAATGGCCCGTTAATATTAACCTTTGATTTTAAAATTTATAAGGCTTAGATTTGTTCTCGCGTTCTCAACCTTTTAGGTGTTCTCATTTGATTCTACTCCTATATATATATATATATATATATATATATATATATATATATATATATATATATATATATATTGTAGCACCTGGTTCCTGGTACGTAAATCTTATTTAGGTATTTTCCATTTTTAGCCTTGGACTCGACGAGTCATAGGTCCGACTCGTCGAGTAGAGACGGGACCCCGGGACACGTTTAAGTTGGTGACTCGGCGAGTCCATATTCTGGACTCGACGAGTCACCGCTGTTGGATGAAACCCTAAGTTTAAGGGGTTTGCACCCTATTTAAACAACATATCCGCCCCAAGCCAGCCCCCATTCCCCCCAGAGCTTCCAACCCTCGTTCTAAGCTATTCATTGAAGAGTTTGAAGCAATTGTTGTGTGTTCTTGAAGGTTTTGAGGCAAAAGGGAAGTAGATCAAGAGGAAGGGAAGGAATCCAAGCATCTTTGTGCTCTCTCAGTAGTTCCTTTGAGGTATAACCCGTTTTCCCCCCTGTTTCTATGCTTATTACTTCATTTAAGTCTTTCTTGAGCCAATCCCCCAAGCTTGTATGTGCAAATTATTTCGTAATAAGCTGATTGGCCCTTAGATCTAGGCATGGTTGAGCTCCAGGAGCTCAGATCTGTTGCCTTTATGGACCCTCATTGTATGAAGACCCTAGATCTACCCTTTTGGGTGCATTTTGAACCCTAAAACCCTTATTGGTGAATATCTACACGTAAAGTTGGAAACTTTACGTGTGATTCATGCTCTAGGAACCCAGATCTGTGAATGGTATGGACTGGAATCGAGCAAATCCGTGTAGTTAATTGTTGCATGGCAACGACTCGGCGAGTCGTTCATCTGACTCGACGAGTCGGTTCGTGAGTCTCCGAGTTTGTCCCCTTTTCGTAGTGTCGAGTGAGCAGTGAGTCACGGGGTGTGACTCAGTGAGTCGGAAGCTGAACTCATCTATGGAGGAACTCGGCGAGTCAATGCCCTGACTCGGCGAGTTCAAGGCAATCTCCTTAGATCAAGAATGAACTCGGCGAGCTGTTCATACAACTCGACGAGTCTTAGCATAAGTGTTCATCGGATGAATATGAACTCGACGAGTTGTTCATACAACTCGGCGAGTAGGATGAAGGACTTGAATATCAGTTTAGAAGGAGAACTCGTCGAGTCATCTCCTAACTCGACGAGTAGAAACGGGATTCAGGACAATCGTTTGGGTAGGGACTCGGCGAGTTGGAGAGCCAACCTGGCGAGTCGGGTCAACTGAAAGTTGACCCTGACTTTGACCTAGGGCACGATCAGGGGTAAAATGGTCATTTTACCCAAAGGACAGTTAGCAGTGTTTGATTGAGTATGTTGTGGGAATTACAGCCGGATGATTTCCGGAGCAGCAGCAGTAGCAGTAGACAGTCAGTTCCCGAACAGATCAGCAGCTACTTTGAGGTGAGTTACCTTCCAGTAGCGGTGGGTCTAAGGCCACAATGCCGACCCACCAGTAGGAGACGTATGATTGATGATTGTCTCTGTGATATCATCTAGGTTTGCTACTACCTAATATGTTATATGCTAGCATGATATGCTATATGTGATAGTAGTATAGTTCGGTTGTCAGGACCGAAGGGTAGCTCAGACACCCCATATATGTCTGATAATATGTTAAGTTATGATATGTGATAGTAGTAGTAGTAGGGGGTGAAATAGTCCCCGAGGATCGGTTGTCAGGACCGACGGGTAGTCAGCACCCCAGAATGGCTTGACACGGGTAGTCAGCACCCCAGAATGGCTTGACACGGGTATGACGGCACCCCAGAATGGCCGCACGGGTAGTCGGCACCCCAAAATAGCCTGGCAGTATGTATGATATGTGTTGTACGGTGTGTGGTACGATGGGGGAACTCACTAAGCTTTGTGCTTACGTTTTTCAGTTTTGGTTTCAGGTACCTCTTCAGCTAGGGGAAAGGAGCCGGCGCAGTAGCAGCATGTCACACACACACTCTTTGATTCCGCACTTATGAGTTTACGCTGGGATTGATACTCTGATATTTCGATTGGTTGTATGATTTGGCTTTTAGACATGGTTTACGTTATGATATGGTTTGATCAAACAATGTTTTCAATTATTAAGGTTTTCTAAAGTAATGTTTTAAAAACGAAATTTTTGAACGTGAAAATTGGGTCGTTACATATATATATATATATATATATATATATATATATATATATATATATATATATATATATATATATATATATATATATATATATATATATATAGGGTGGAGTTCAATAGAGAACCATTATTTACCAATGAACTAATCTTTTTTTCAACTTTTAGAACTTATTTTTTATCAAAAAAAAAAAACTAAAAATACAGAAATTCATAACTTTTTATCTTTTTTCCAATGATTTAAAATTCGATTTATTTTATTTTATTTTATTTTTTTATGTCAAATTCACAATGTGAATCTTCGAAAATTCACAACGTGAATACGGATTCACACGGTGAATCTGAACAATATTTTTCACATTCACAATGTTAATATATGAATTTAGATATTTTTAGATTTTTTTTCGAATTGTAACATCTCCAAAATTCAAGGTTAAAAATTTCATTTTTATTATAACCAAAACGCTATTGAAAACTTACCCAAACATTGAAAAAACATTTCAAATACATAATTATCAGAGTCTTTCCCAAAGATCACAAATTGCTGAAAAACACGGGTGTATGCATTGCGATCGTCCCGGGCTCTCTCATTTGAAAACTGGAGTACCTGAAACATAAGCTAAAAACCGTAAACACAAAGCTTAGTGAGTTCCCCAAATACCACATACCATACATATCCAATGATCCATGCATGCCATACATAACCGTGAGCCATACATATAATTCATATATCATAATCAATAAGAGTGCTATGTGCCAACCATAGTTTTGCCATTATGCCACGAGCCGCCTCATGGTCTTTCTTGACAGGTCGGGGGCCACAACCTTGGGTCTTACAGACAAGTGCCAAGAGCCACCTGCTGGTCTTCCATGCAAGCATCACAAAGACAACTAGCATACAAACTACACTTCTTAACTAATTACTTGCCAGAGTTCAGACTCTGGTCTTGCATATAGTGTGCTAGGAGCCCGACTCCTATTCTTTCATACATAATGCCAAGGGCTAACCCCCGGGTCTTCTTACACTACATAAAACAAATGGGTCGGCATTGGTGCCTTCGACCCATACAACAGTGATGAGACTCACCTCGAATGCAGAAACTCGTTGAAAGAAATCCCTTGCTGCTGCCCTGACGACACCTCTGAACTATCAGATCAAAATAACACCAAATAAACAATTGGATTCCATTCCAAGGCCTACTAACCACACTTAGGGTAAAATGACCATTTTACCCCTGACCCAAACAAGAACCAACACTGAGGCCCAACGTTAATAACAAAAAAAGGCCCAAAACTAAAAGATCCACAATGGCCCACTAATGGCCCAATTTTCCAAATTGGGCCCAATCCCATATGTGCCTTATCCTAAGCCCATACCATACTTCCCTTAATTACAATTCAGATTACCTCAATTACATCGTGGGACAAACTTGCTCAAATTCATAAATCAAAAGTCAAAGTCAACGGTCCAAGTTGACCCAACTCGCCGAGTTGCCTTCAGCTCATCGAGTTTCCTTCATCAGACTGCAAAAATTGAGAAGGACCGATCCAACTCGCCGAGTTCACCCAAAAACTCGCCGAGTTCATCAAGAACCAAACATCTTAACCCATTAAGCCGACATAATCGAAACTAACAGCTTCCCCACTCAGATCTTAACTGAAATAGCGTCTAGAAGGGTAAAGTTTCCAACTGACCAACCAAGTGGACTCAAAACCCAAATCCTAGGCTTAAAAGGTTAAGGGCTTAATCAATAATCACTTAAATACCAAGGCAAAGCCCCAAAATACAGATCTGGTCCTTTAAGGCTGCATGGTCACATAAAGCTTCCAACTTTACACTCATGCATGGCTAGGAGAGGCTCAAAAGCTCATAAGAGACTAAAAGAAGAGCTTAATAGATGCATGAAGCTCTTAAGATCATAATGTTGGCACCTTTATGCCAAAAGAACTCATGAAGATCATAGATCCGAAAGAGTAAGGACTTGGGACTTCTACTTCCCCAACAACCACCCATCCATGGCTAAAAGCATACAAATAACCCAAGAAGAGATCTAAGCGAATACTAAGCAAGATTAGAGCTTTATACCCGAAATGTGCTGAAAATGGAGCAGAGAACCAAGATCAGAAAGCTCCTACTTGAACACCACCTTACACCAAGCTTCTCTTCCTTCAAAGAGCTTTAAACACATCAAAACACACCCACAATGAGCTCACAACACTCAAGGAGGCTATAAGGTTTCGAGATTAGGGTTAGGGGATATGGAGGTTGGGAATGAGGCCAACACCTGGGACTTAAGGTGTTCAAATAGGGTGAAAAACCCCAAAATTAGGGTTTCCTAAACAGCTTCCAACTCGCCGAGTTGGCTCATTAAACCTCGCGACCAAAAAAATTTCTACTCGCCGAGTTGAGGCTCCTCAACTCGTCGAGTAGACCCATTAAATCCCCACGATTCTTCATCTTCAACTCGCCGAGTTCAACTTGAAATTGGCATAATTCCACAATTAACCTTTTAGATTCCGAGTGTTACAACTCTCCTCCACTTAAATCAGATTTCATCATGGAAATCGCTCATTACTAATACTCATATCAAAACGAACAACCTGCAGTACACAATCGAATATTCCGCGCATAGAACAATCTTCCCAAGGCAACCAAACCCAAATCGAAACTTCCAACCCGGAAACAACATTCAAACCTTCATCCCCTGCAACCCACTTCTACCTTTCTGAGACCTGAAATCTATGATGGTCTGACTCCCTGACAGACCGCTCACGCGGAGACAACTTCATACCAAGCTCTCGATAGATAACCGACCAAACATAACACTTCTAACTCTGATCATACAATGGCCTATCCAAATCTATTGAAACCATCTTTAGAATTGTTCTTCCAGCGCGATGAAGAACGAATCCGCAATCTCTTGAATAAAACCAATTCTACCTCGCCTGAATTCTGAAACCTAAAGTCTCAATGGTCCGACTCCCTGTCAGACCTCTCACACCGAACTGTTACCATGCCAACCTCATAGAGTTTCATTCCAAAAAATGCTTCCAATCCCTGATCACATTGTTGTTTCCAAGGGAACAATGCCACTGACCATATACCGCTACATAATAGCTATACTCGACAGAAGGCTCAGATAATCCTTCGAGTAGAAGATTTATCCCTGCAACAGTTAGACTCAGACGAGAGCTGTGCAACAGGATCAAATCCATTACTCTGAGATTACTTAATCCCATTGCGAGTGACTTAGTATTTCCCAATCAACTATCTATTCTACTCCCACACGAATCCTCAAATCACAACTTTTTCCCGAAGCACCACGCTGCCTCCTGGCTGCTTCCCGCAACCGAGACCTCCATGGTCCTAACTTTTCTGCCAATTATCTGAAATAACAAATTTCTGCCCGACTGCTGAGCCAAACGACACTCCTACAGTCTCCCTACATGACTTCCGAAAGAAAACCTCAAAGTACATAATCATCCGAACCCTCACGACATCAACCCGATGCTAAATTAAACGCTACACGACCAACTGTAGCCTCGTCTCGTACCCGGTCTCCTGCGACCTACCAATTTCTGATTCCAAATATGTTGTGACCCACCTACAGTCTTACGAATAGACTCACCTTGGCCTAAACCATCTGAAGAAACCCGCAAGCAAATCACAAATTTACCCCAATCTCGCTGATGCACAGGGAACGGTGAATGTTACGGGCCACCCTAAATTCTTACAACACTTCCCACGCTAACTGACTGCTAGTGAATGCTACGGGCCACCCCGCAGTCTTACAACACTCCAATACTAACCGCTAACTAGTGAATGCTACGGTCCACCCCACAGTCTTATATCACTTCCACCTTGCCACAACTGCCGCCTAAAGCCTTACTGATATTCTTCGGACACATCTAGAGTTGAGCACACACTCGACCCATCACCTGAGCTGAACAGGAGTCATACCTGGAACCCCAACTTGGGTCCCCCCAAAGCCTGCCATCAAACACCAAGAAGACGCGGATCCAATGATGGGAAGTTTCTAGAACTCTCAACTCACAAAATCCTCAATCCAGGCAGCCACTTGACCCGCCATTTCCCCCCGATAGGGATGCAAAACTTGTCCTAGTTTCACACCCGCTTCCTTCCTGAATACCTGAACGGTTCTCCCCCAATTTTGATTCAACTAAGCCCTCGCAACACATAAGAATTGAAGGATTCCCAATCCTTCTTACCCTTGAATGATCGATTTGCCGACAACTGGCGCTTACCAAATCTAGTGTTCCATCACTATCCAAATACCGCATAGCCCCTGAAGACCAACTGAATACTTCCTGAATCCCAACAGTACTAATAACCCTTAATACTATAACATGATACTACACTCAAATCCTGAAGTCCAAGGGACAGATGCTCAGATCAAAACCTCCGCAATAGACCACTTCCTTCGGTACATCCCATAAGCCAATTCGCGCACCAACGTTAAATCCACTAAATCCTGGCGATGCTGATGTCACAACTAACATTTTGGCTAGGAAATTCCGTCCTTATGTAAGCAATAACTATTATGAGACTTGTGCTAACACATTAAAAGTTTACTTTATGGTTCCTAATGGACCATAGAAAGTTAGAGTAAAATTCTCACCTGGTATGTGAAATCTCTCCTAATTCTCTCCAAATATGTGAAATCTCTCCCAAATCTCTCCCAAATCTCTCCAAGTATGTGAAATCTCTCCTAAATCTCTCCAAGTATGTGAAATCTCTCCCAAATCTCTCCAAGTATGTGAAATCTCTGCCAATTCTCTCCAAGTATGTGAAATCTCTCCCATCTGTGCAATCTCTCCAAGTATGTGAAATCTCTCCCAAATCTCTCCAAGTATGTGAAATCTCTCCCAAATCTCTCCAAGTATGTGAAATCTATCCCAAATCTCTCCAAGTATGTGAAATCTCTCCCAATTCTTTCCAAGTATGTGAAATCTCTCCTATATGTGAAATTTCTCCAAGTATGTGAAATCTCTCCCAAATCTCTCCAAGTATGTGAAATCTCTCCCAAATCTCTCTACGTACCTTCCTCAGTTGAAAACAGCCCAAAACCGGAGGAGAAAACCCAAAAGGACCCTCTTGGTCCGGAACGCTTTTGGTCCGGAACCCTCTTGGTCTGGAACCCTCTTGGTCCTGAACCTCTCGTGCGGAATCCTCTTGGTCCTGAACCTCTCGTCCGGAACCCTCTTGGCCCTAAACCTCTCGTCCATAACCCTCTTGGTCCTAAACCTCTAATCTGGAACGCCTTCTAAGGAGCCAAGAGGAAGCATCTTCGGAACCTTCCACCCCCCCTCGGAACCTCTGAAGTGACTCCGGAAGGCCCTAGTACCGAATCACCTCGCAACCTCGGAACATCCAGATCCAGAAAATTTTGATGGGTTTGAGCCATAAGAACTTTCCTATGTGCACATGCAAACCCTAATGCTTGGATCTAGGTTTCTCTAATTGAACATGCATTGTATCCAAGGCTTATAACTCTAGATCTAGTATAAACAAATGAATCAAATCATATGAAATCATATCTAGAAGAATACCTTATGTTGCTTGCTTGAGACTTCTTGTTCTTGGAGCTTAGAGTCACAATTTTCACTCCTCTAATGGCTTACAAACACCAACTAGCAAGAGGATGATCTTGAGAGAGAGAGAGGAGGTGAGAAATCGGCTCTAGGGTTGCTTGCCTTTCATGAATATCCGATTTCTCTCACCCAATGGATCCATTTATACTATGAGCTATTAGGGTTTCACCCTTAACTCTAATTGAATAACTTAGGCCCTAAGTAATCCAAAGATCCTCTTAGATATTAGGCTTGGACGATTTTAAGGTCTTCCAACCCTAAAATTTGTCCACCCTTATATCCATAAGGATACATAGCCCAAAACACAACTATCACACATTTGACAGTTTATGCCCCTTTATTCAATTAATCTCTTTAAGTCACCAAATTAATTCTCAATTAATTTATGACTTATATCAATCAAATAATATAATTATTCCTTTAATATATTACTCTCATAATATATTAACAATAATATCTCTTATCTCTTTACAAATCATCCTGTCAAGTTGCTATGGTGAAGGCAACCCAAAAGGACCATGCATAACCGGGTCAAATACTTACCAAATATAGTTACAGCCTTAGACACTAATCCAACAGTCTCCTACTTGGATAAGTCTTGTAACTATATATGCAAACACAATTCGATTAGCAATCATAGCTCTCAAAGACGCTGTCAAACTCTAATCTTATCAGTATCCTGTGCTTTAGATAAGGGATCGTACAGTCCTCTGTTTAGATATTGTGCGGATAATCTTATGGAACTAATTGTACAACAGTTGGTTTCTCGATCTCAGATTCATTTGACATAGAACTTAATTGAACACATCAATTCAATCCTGACCGGGCCCGACACATAAGTCAAATCAAATCATCGAGGGGCCCTGATATCGCTTTTACCCTCTAATGATAAAAGTAATAGATAAACTTCGACTTATATGCATTTACTATTCACTAATCAACTATACACAACAATGCGTTTTATGAAATCAATTTACTGATACGGTTTCACATTGTCAATGCACAACCAATTAATAAACAATAAACCATATATCTTGGTTTTAAGACCATATGATATTATCGTCTTGCGATCACTTGCGTCACATTCCATAAAGTGATTCCAGCAAGCACGGGTTTATTCCAATGCTCAAAACTTGTTCATAAGCACTCACGAACGTTGCACCAAACCTTTGCTATGTCTAATACCTTTTAGACAATTTACACACCAATTCACGACAATCTTCATTCATACCTACTTCCAACATATGAACGATTGTGGACCATTCGAATAATTCGATTATTCTTAATAACTCAATTATTCAGGAAGTCAAAACATGCAAAGTGAAACAATAGTTAAACAATTAACATAAGACAATAGATTTACTTATAAATAATAATCCTTTATTTAATCATCAAATGTCAATTACATTTATCTATTACATGTTTCCAAACTATCTAATCTAAACTAATATCGTCTTTTAGCCCAATGCTCCTAGCGTGCTGCAAATGCTTAACCGTACTCAGTCCCTTCGTAAGCGGATTTGTTGGGTTATCCTCTGACGATACCCTCTTTACTATGAGGTGTCCTTCTTCTACTCGATGTCTAATAAAGTGATATTTTCTGTTGATATGCCGAGATCTACCATGATCCCTTGGTTCCTTGGTCAAGGCAACCGCTCCTTCATTATCATAGAAAATTTCCATAGGCTCCTTTATGGCAAGCACAACTCCAAGGTCACCAATGAAGTTCTTCAACCACATCGCCTCCTTTGATGCTTCGCTCATTGCAATGTACTCTGATTCGCACGTTGAATCAGCTACAATTTCTTGTTTGGAACTTTTCCAAGTCACCGCTCCTCCATTAAGGGTAAAGACCCAGCCCGACTGCGAACGGTAGTTGTCCCTGTCGGTCTGGAAGCTGGCGTCACTATACCCTCGCACCTTTAAGTCATCACTCCTTCCGAGGACTAAGAACCATTTCTTGGTCCTCCGAAGGTACTTAAGTATATTTGTTGACCGCAATCCAATGAGCTTTGCCCGGGTTCCCTTGATGTCTACTGACCATGCTCAAAGCAAAGACCACATCAGGGTGAGTACAAGTCATAGCATACATGATTGAGCCAACTGCGGAAGCGTAGGGTACTCGACTCATCTCAGGTATCTCGGCTTCTGTACTCGGACTTTGAGTCTTACTCAATTTGGCATTACTCTATATCGGTAGTTCTCCCTTTTTTGAGTTTTCCATACTAAAACGTTTTAGTACCTTATCCAAGTAAGTATTTTTGACTAAGTCCTATTAGTCTCTCACTATCCTTATTCCCAAAATATAGGAAGCCTCTTCGAGGTCCTTCATAGCGAAGCACTTCCCGAGCCACGACTTAACCTCCCGCAGAGTCGGAATGTCGTTTCCTATGAGCAGTATGTCATCGACATACAAAACGAGGAAGCTAACTATACTCCCACTGGTCTTGACATATGCACATGATTCATCTTCACTTCGTACAAATCCAAACTCTTTGACTTTCTCATCGAAGCAAAGATTCCATCTGCGAGACGCTTGCTTAAGTCCATAAATGGACTTCTCAAGCTTGCACACTCTATTGGGATGCTTTGGATCGACAAACCTTCTGGTTGAGCCATGTAAACATCCTTAGCCAACTTCTCATTAAGGAAAGCAGTCTTGACATCCATCTGCCATATCTCATAATCATGAAATGCAGCAATGGCTAGCATCACCCTAATAGACTTTACCTTAGCAACTGGCGAGAAGGTCTCATCATAGTCAACTCCGGGAGTTTGAGTAAAGCCCTTCGCAACCAGTCGTGCTTTATATGTGTGTACATTCCCATCCACGTCGGTCTTCTTCTTGAAGATCCGTTTGCACCCAACCGTCTTACGTCCGGGCACATTGTCAACCAAATTCCAAATGTTGGTTGTCATACATGGAATGAATCTCGCTGTCCATTACCTCTTTCCATTTTGCAGACTCTGGGCCTGCCATGGCTTCCTTATAGCTATTAGATTCATCTAGATTTATTAGTGTACCATCACTAATATACGCGTCCCCTTCGGTAGTAATATGAAAGCCATAAAACTGGGGTTGAACTCTAACTCTTTCGGAACGTCTAAGAGGTAAGGACTCGTCAATTGGTTCAACCGGAGTTTCCTCTTCGGGTTGAGCGCCAACGTTAGAGGTTCCTTCATCGCTCGACTCTTGAATTTCTTCTAGATCGATTTGCCTCCCACTGTCCCCTTGGCTTATGAGTTCTCGTTCTCAGAAAACCCCTCTCGTTGCAATGAAGACAACATTGTCACTCGGTCTATAGAAGAGATATCCAAAGGATTTCTGCGGGTAGCTGATGAAAATACACCGCTCAATACGAGGTTCGAGCTTGTCGTGAGTTTCTTGTCTTACGAAAACTTCACAGCCCCAAACCTTGATATGTGCCAACGAGGGAGCTTTCCCTGTCCACATCTCGTGAGGTGTTTTAGCAACCTTATTTGTAGGGACTCGGTTAAGAATATGGGTGGCAGTCTCTAAGGCATACCCCCAGAATGAGATAGGTAGTGAAGCACGACTCATCATAGAACGAACCATGTCTAACAGGGTTCGATTACGCCTTTCTGCCACACCATTCAACTGCGGTGTCCTAGGTGGCGTCAATTGCGAAACTATTCCGCATTCCTTGAGATAGTCGTGGAATTCAAGACTTAGGTACTCTCCTCCTCGATCGGATCGAAGCATCTTGATTTTCCTGCCCAATTGATTCTCCACTTCATGTTTGAACTCTTTGAACTTTTCAAACGTTTCCGACTTGTGCTTGATTAAGTAAATATACCCATATCTACTATAATCATCGGTGAAAGTCACGTAGAAGCGGTTCCCATCTTTTGTGGTGGATCTAAAGGGACCACACACTTGGTCATCTTTCCAAGTAAACAAGATTCGCATGTGTCCTCTTCCCTATGGTCGAATGACTCCAACACTCCATCCTTTTGGAGTTGGGCTATGCGCTTCTTGTTGACATGTCCAAGACGACAATGCCACAAGGATGCTTTATCCATACTATTGGAAGAATCCATACACAACACATCATTTCCTAGGTTATCTACAACCATAACAGTTTCATAAATTCCATTACAAGGCATAGCTTCAAAATATAAAACACCATTTAGATAAGCATAAATCGAACCATTCTCATTATTAAACGAATAGCTAAATCCTTGTCTAAATAAACCATGAGAAGAAATGATGTTTCTTGCCATATCTGGCGAGCAGCAACAATTATTTAAATCTAAATTTAATCCATTACTAAGCACTAAAGAATACACTCCAATCTTGGTAACAAGCGACGATCTTCTGTTCCCCATGATTTAATTTATTCTTCCACGCTCCACATCCCTATTTCTTCCTAGTCCCTGCAAATCAGAACATATGTGATAACCACATCCTGTATCAAGAACCCGAGAAATAGCATGAGATGAATCATTAGATTTAATTGTGTAAATACCTGCGAAAGATGGCTTGATCTTCCCATCCTTGATGGCTTGCAGATATTCCGGGCAGCTTCTCTTCCAATGTCCTATTTTGTGGCAATGATGGCACTCTGCCTCCTTTGGGTTTGGGTTGGGCTTAGCAGGATCAACCTTGGTCCTACTAGGAGAGGAACCATATTGGGACTTTCCCTTGCGGTGGTTCTTTAAAGAAGCCTTCCTCTTCTTGCCCCTTCCTTGCCCAATAGCCAAAACAGGAGCAGCAGGTGGATTGGGAGATAGTGCAACAGACTTGTCCTTAAGGTTGTTCTCAGCAGTCCTTAGGAGCCCTTGGAGTTTGCTTAGGGTGACTTCTTCCTTGTTCATATGGTAGGTCATCCTAAATTAGTTGTAGCATGAGGGCAAGGAGTGAAGAACAATGTCGATAGCCAAATCCTCCCCAAAGTTGACATTCAACTTGCGAAGACGATCAACATACATTTTCATCTTTTTCAAGTGCACGGTTAGAGACTCTCCACTTCCCATTTTAACAGTGATCGTATTCATTATGATCTCATAGCTCTCTTTCCACGCGCTTTGGTGATATCTCTCCATCAAGTCTAGATGCATCTCATAAGGATACATGTCCTCATAGGACTTTTGGAATTCGGAGTTCATCGTGGCTAGCATGATGCAATGGACTTTCGTTGCATCACGCTCATGGGTCTCAAAGACAACCATTTCTTCGGGAGTAGCAATTTCTGGATTGATCTTCTCGAGTTTCTCATCGAGAACATACTCTTTGTCCTCGTAACGCACGATCGTGCGAATGTATCTTATCCATTCGCTAAAGTTCGATCCATCAAAAGTCACTTTTTAACAAAGGCTCATTAGCGTGAACGAGCTAGCAGCAGAGTTGTTCGCGTTAGACATCTACAAATAGAAAGGAACAAAGTTTGATTAGAGTTAAATCCCTAATTAACACCCAAAATAGAAAATTTGGGCTAGGACCCAACAACATTATTTACACATTAAAAAAAGGATGCCGTAATCCAACATGCAAATAATTTGGAGGTAAGTGAATGAAGATTCACTAATTCTTCACCATGAAAAACATAAGCTTAAGTTTTAAATGTATTGAGAATTCCTAGATTTCTTTGAGATTCATTGAACTTTTCAATGGCATGTTTAAATCTCGATATGCCCCTCTAGTTTGTGACTGGGACGCTGAGGATCACAAAGCGGGTGTGAATAGCCATGCAAATCTACATGGTGCCTTCATTGTTACAATCATCTATTCGATGTGCCGGTAAACCACACACGCTCCATCGAACTATGACAAACAATGAATCACCCTTTGCCACCTTTGCTTAGAACCAATTACTGTGCCGGTTAACCACACACGCTCCACTAACATCTTAACAAGGGTGCAAAGTGTAATTTCATGGGATTGCATCAATTCACTTTTCCTAAAGTAACTAAGATTAGGAATTTTATGAAACACGTTTAGTTACTTTATATAGATTCATTATACTTATTAATGAGAAGAGGTTGGCCCTATCCTACCCGCTCGGCTAACGACCCTCCACCAGTCAAGCAAGCGGTGGGTGTGAGTGTACACCCATTAAGCCCCATTTTATAGGCAACAACCTTATACCCATCTTATAGACTGGCTTCATGAATGAGGCCTACTAACGGTAAGACTAGCATTTTTAAATCATACATACATATATATTAAGCTTTTAATAATATATTAGTATAGTGTTGAATTTTAAACTTGTAAAATTCTAGGGTTTGAAATTTAAATTATTCAAATTAAACTTTTAATCACAAAACTTAAATTTCAAAACTTGAGGACAAGTTTTAAACTTTTCAAAACTTGAGGACAAGTTTTAAACTTTTCAAAACATAAGGATCAAATAGCAAATAATATAAATCAACTAATTTGATTATCTCAATTTGATCTTATTCAATATTACTTGCAAGACAATTCACCAATTCAATTCAAATAATCAATTATTATCATATAAGGAAATTATTATTCAACTAATTGGTAATTATATTTTGTTTGGTCAAGAATATACTCAAATATCTGATAAAATTCGGATTTTAATGACCCAAAACAGTTAAGGCAAGTATTCTCAAGTAAAACAACAAGAAATCCCAAAACTACCTCCAACTGACGCTCGAACTCGCCGAGTTCCACTATGGACTCGCCGAGTTGGAGGTACCCGCCGAGTCCACAATGGAACTCGTCGAGTTCATCAGACAGAATCACAAAATCGAATTTTTTTCAAGCAACAAGCAATCAACCAATGCATCAATTCAATAGAAATCAATCAAAGCTCTGATACTACTGATGGGTTTGAGCCATAAGAACTTTCCTATGTGCACATGCAAAACCTAATGCTTGGATCTAGGTTTCTCTAATTGAACATGCATTGTATCCAAGGCTTATAACTCTAGATCTAGTATAAACAAGTGAATCAAATCATATGAAATCATATCTAGAAGAATACCTTATGTTGCTTGCTTGAGACTTCTTGTTCTTGGAGCTTAGAGTCATAATTGTCACTCCTCTAATGGATTACAAACACCAACTAGCAAGAGATGATCTTGAGAGAGAGAGAGAGGAGGTGAGAAATCGGCTCTAGGGTTGCTTGCCTTTCATGAATATCCGATTTCTCTCACCCAAGGGATCCATTTATACTATGAGCTATTAGGGTTTCACCCTTAACTCTAATTGAATAACTTAGGCCCTAAGTAATCCAAAGATCCTCTTAGATATTAGGCTTGGACGATTTTAAGGTCTTCCAACCCTAAAATCTGTCCACCCTTATATCCATAAGGATACATAGCCCAAAACACAACTATCACACATTTGACAGTTTATGCCCCTTTATTCAATTAATCTCTTTAAGTCACCAAATTAATTCTCAATTAATTTATGACTTATATCAATCAAATAAGATAATTATTCCTCTAATATATTACTCTCATAATATATTAACAATAATATCTCTTCTCTCTTTACAAATCATCCTGTCAAGTTGCTATGTTGAAGGCAACCCAAAAGGACCATGCACAACCGGGTCAAGTACTTACCAAATATAGTTACAACCTTAGACACTAATCCAACAACAACAACACCCTCATGTCGCCAGAACACCTAGCAGGCAGAAACGACATAGAACCAATGGTTACAACGAAAATGAAACTAGCAACGATAAGAACACGAACATTAGAACACCTAGCAGGCAGAACCGAGATAGACCCAATGGTAACAACGAAAAAGAAACTAGCAACGGTAAGAACACGAACATTAGAACACCTAGCAAGCAGAAATAAGATAGAACCAATGGTAACAACGAAAACAAAACTTGCAATAATAAGAGCATGAACATAGAACACCCTGTCGTTACTGGCAACCAATACTCCTCAAATCAATGTAACAACAAGGAGTCCAATGTCATCAATTGGCACAGACAGACTTGATCCTCACCTTGCAAACCTCGAGCTTTGCAAATAGACTTTTGTTCTACTCAACCGAATAACAAAATGCTTTTAGCCGGTGACGACGAAATCCCTAGCAACCATACCCCTAAGTCCTGGTGTAAGAAATACCACACCCTTCCCTATCCCCAATAAAGATGGAAGGATCAAGAAAAAAAAGGCATCAAGGGAATCCGAAAGGCTTCCAACCTTTCTCCAGAGATTCCTAAGGATCCCTTTTGAAACCTCAACCAAGTGCTAAGCAGAAATAGAATCACCCCGACTCCTGGCACCACCCCAATAAGCAAACACCCGATACCACTTAGTACGGTCACAAGAACAGATAGTGTCTGATCACAAGATCGGCGTAATAGATAAAGGAAACATTAGACCCAGTCCTTGACCACAGGAAGCACCTATCTAACCCATGAGGAAGAAATATGAAAATACTATAGGCACCACCGACTACGAAAAAGCCAAACAAACCCATCCTAAAGGATCGATACCCCATACCTCGAATCGGTGTCATGTTCAACCAACAACAAGGAACTTGCAGAGGTCGACCTACCATTAGCTCAGAAAACTATAGGAAGAAAACTCCCAAGATGATCCAAGACTCATAAGGTCAACTACATCACACAAACTCAACCTTGGTAACCATAGTACCAACTCCTAAGGCCCATAAAACTCTACTTCTAGGACACCAGGATCCCGATCTCTAAGAAACCATTCAAAAGTCCTCGCCAAGATAGGCCTGATAACTCATAGCCACCGATTAACCAAATGACCGAGTTTCGGACATTTTAATGTGCTCAGCACTCACAAGTTTCAGACCACCAAAACTCTAGAAATCCTACCCGAAGAGGTCAAGGTAAACAAGAAACCACATCACGAAGAAAAGCATGTGAAATGGACATTGACAAAGCTCAAGATACCCACTTGCTTCTAATCAGGTATTCATATAACAACAACTACCACTCGAGCACAAGAGTTGCACCCCTCAGGGTCCTATGTGGCCAGAGGTGTAGATCATCCTCTGTTGAGCTGAGGTGGGAGATACTCAGCCAACTATACGGAAAACGCCCAATAACACACTCACTAAAAACGAGATTATTCGAGAAACCACAAAAAGGATAGTCCAAACCCAAACATGACCCCAACCATAGTAACGCCGACAAAAGAGCTATGCTAATAACATCTTAAAACCTTGAAATCCCAAGTAGGGAATTAGGGTATTATTTAAGAACTCCCATCGGGAAAAATGACTCAAGCTGAAGGGAAAGGTAAACTAAATCCACGATGCATCAGATCATTCGAAATCCTTGCACGAATCGGTCCGACAACCTACGCACTCCAACTACCCTCCGAGTTTAGTGACGTACACCCTATATTCCATGTGTCGAATCTAGGAGGTGTCTATCGGACAAAACCCTCCCAGTTCCAATAGACAAGATTAAAGCGAACTAGAACCTCCTAATCATTGATCAGCCTATCAAGGCAATGAACAGGAAAGTTAAGTACACAAAACAAGGCTGCATCCTGATTGTGAAGGTTCGAGAGAACGCTAGACGTGAGCCGGAATTCACTTGGGAACGCGATGAACAGGTAAGTCAAAAGTACCCTCACCTATTCCCATATTCAGGACCCCATCCACCGAAAGAATTTCGGGACGAAATTCCCTCTAACGGGGGGATGATGTCACAACTAGCATTTTGGCTAGGAAATTTCGTCCTCATGTAAGCAATAACTATTATGAGACTTGTGCTAACACATTAAAAGTGTACTTTGTGGTTCCTAATGGACCATGGAAAGTTAGAGTGCAATTCTCACCAAGTATGTGAAATCTCTCTGAATTCTCTCCAAGTATGTGAAATCTCTCCCAAATCTCTCAAAGTATGTGAAATCTCTCCCAAATCTCTCCAAGTATGTGAAATCTCTCCCAAATCTCTCAAAGTATGTGAAATCTCTCCAAGTATGTGAAATTTTCCCACATGTGAAATCTTTCTAAGTATGTGAAATCTCTCCAAGTATGTGAAATCTCTCCCAAATCTCTCCAAGTATGTGAAATCTCTCCCAAATCTCTCCAAGTATGTGAAATCTCTCCCAATTCTCTCCAAGTATGTGGAATCTCTCCTAAATCTCTCCCATATGTGAAATCTCTCCAAATATGTGTAATCTCTCCTAAATGTCTCTACGTACCTTCCTCAGTCGAAAACAGCCCAAGACCGGAGGAGAAAACCCAAAAGGACCCTCTTGGTCCGGAACCCTCTAGGTTCGGAACCCTCTTGGTCCCGAACCTCTCGTCCGGAATCCTCTTGGTCCCGAACCTCTCGTCCAGAACCCTCTTGGTCCTAAACCTCTAATACGGAATGCATTCTAAGGAGCCAAGAGGAGGCATCTTCGGAACCTTCCCCCTACCCCCTTCGGAACCTCTGATGTGACTTCGGAAGTGAGAAGCTCCAGAAGGCCGTAGTACCGAATCACCTCGCAGCCTCAGAACATCCGGATCCGGACAATTTCACATCTCAGCAACTTCTTGGCTCCGGAAGATCTAGCCTCGCCCCGATTCGGTTCGGAAACACCTGGTCGGTCCGGACCACTGATCCGCTTCCTGACTTCGGAATCCGAGAAGAGCCTTCCGGAAGTACTGTTTGCTTCGGAAATTTGCCCCATACTCCGGAAATTGCATCCTGACTCCGGACCTCGCATTTTGACTTCGGATTTGTGCCATTTCCGGACCATTTCATCATTTTAAGGCATTTTGACGTCGAAAATCGCACCAAACTCATATTTTTCATATCTTAGACCCCTTAAACCCCTATTCTATGCCAAAATCAATTATTTTAAACATATTTATATAAAATAATACCCGAGATTTTAAAGAAATTTTTAGAGGATAAAGGGGTTTGACTTTATGATGTGATGCTAATTCCTCATTTCCCATGCAAATCCCAGATAAACACACATTATCCATAAGAAAATAAGCTTTACCCACCAGCTTTCCATGCAAATGTCAAGTCACCCTTATCCTTCCCTTTAGATACGTGACCTCCCTTCCTCTCCAAGTCCCACTTCCCTCATTCACATTCAACAAAATCCTAAGAACACTCTTATTTTCTCAAAAATACTCCTCCCAAGAGCAAAGTTAAGAATCTTGCTGGAAGCAAAATTCTTAAATCTTCCCTGGAGTTTTTCTAAAGTAAGTTCTCCACTCATCTAAGATTTTATATAATCTTCAAGATGAATCCATATTATTTTACTCATAATAATATGTGATAATCAACCTTAGGACAACATTCTTCCCAGAGGAGATCCTCATCTCAGCCAAAAGTTTAAGCTTGAGATCTTCACCCCATAACTCCAAACAACTCCTCAACCAACTCAAGGTGAGCTTCATACCCCACATTTTTCCAAGTTTTAATTGTTTTTGGGGGAGAATACAAGTCAAATTCTTGTGTAAATCATGATTTAATTGCTTATTGTATATGCATGCCATCTTACATGTGTTTAAGTATGAAAACTCTTGTAAATAGTCCAAAAACTCGAGATTTTGGTTAAGTCTCAAGAGTTTGGATTAAATCTCACAAATCAAGTTTGAAATCAAGAACTAGCATGTTACCAAGTATAAACCATGAAATTTTTATATCAAAAACTATAAGGATTTATTTTAATATTTGCTTACACAAGTTGTTGGGCAAAATACTCTGAAAATGACTAAAGTATGGACATAATAATATTTTGGATCATTTTTGGCCAAACATAAATACAGGGGTTATTTTGGAAAATTGTGTCATACTCATAGCTTTTTACCAGATTGACAAACAACTTGTGATATTTATGAATATTTAATATAAATATTTGTGTCAAGAAAATGTACGATTAGAGCCTTTATGACAGAAATATTTGCATGTCATAAACTGTTGTTGTAAAAACCTCCAAGAACATAAATAATGTTCTATATGTCATAAAACAGAAAATGCGTGTCATAACCGACAGTTATAAATTTATACAAATTATAACTTGACACTTTTTCTCTCGACTAAAATGACTTATTTTTCAATAAACGAAAAGGAACGAACACGAGCACCTAGTTAACGAACACAATCAACGATATGGAACGAGAACGATATTTCTATTCAATAAGTACGAATTTCATTATTTATCTAACAAATAATGGATCTCTAACGATTTCGCAAAAGGTTGTTAATATTCTAGTCAGACAAATCTCAAAAGTACCTAAATATAAAAATATTAGTGTACGTCTAAAGTCCTGTAAGGAGTTATAGCCAGAGTCTCCTGGAGGGAGAGCGGGAATTTGTGTATAGATCTATACGGGGTTGACACCCCGCACCTTCGTTGTTCGCTACAGCTAGACTGACCAGTCTAGGGTGACAAATGTTTTTTCCAAACCGAGGGTGCCTAAGAAACGCCAAAACAGGCACTCCGTCAGATTAGTATGGTTATAACGACTCTCTAGAATATGTTATTTTAACTAGAAATTTATGTAAGGAAAACCTCATAAATAAATTTTGGCACGTTGTGTTGACTGTCCTACACGTGATAGGTGATGGTCTGCATTTGTTGCGTTGACTGTCCTTTTTCTTCGCGTAGAATGTCCACAATTGCCATGTTGATTCTTTTTCCTAACAAGTATAGAGTCGTAATACTGCTATTTTTACAAATTAAAAAGCGTAGGACACTATGGAAAACGTTTGTAAACGATTTTGAAAACGATAAACTAACCCACACATATACATAGTTGGAACTAGAACTTACGGATATTTTATAGCGGAAAATATAGGATTTTCTGGAGAAAACGATTTTCTACGATTTCAATAACGATAAACTAGAATGCACACCCAATTTTACTCGATAAGAAGAACAAGATTTTCAACCATATTCTCTTTTTGAAAATAAGGGATTTTTTGGAAACGGTTGGCTATTACTATTCAAAAGAACTACTCTCGAACACAGCTCGCCTTTATAAATTTCACTACTTTTCAAAATCACTCCTTATAAGGATGAACAAAAGTAACGACATGCACACATATATCCATGATTTTCAAAGCAAGGCTTCAAACGATTTCATAGAAAATATCAGATTTTCTGAAAGTACAATAAGAACGATTCTAAACAAGTGTAAACGATTTTATACAAAAATGCTTATGAACTCACCAACTTTTTAGTTGACGCTTTTGAAAACGACTTGTATTCTCAGAGATCTAGTAAGCAGGTAACAAGGGACGCGGATGCAGGACTATTTAGCTGTAGTTTGGAAATTTTCTACTTATGTCTCTTTTGTGTAATTCGAAGGACAAATACAATATGTAAATAATGTAAGTTTGTGATCTCAATGTATGATGTTGTATTGCTCTGTTTCATTTATATTCAATTGTTATGATACTACACAATGAAGTCATCCGCCTCCGGACGTTTCCGCTGTTTGGTCCGGGGGTATAACAGCTGTAGAATAGCCCTGCTGAACCCGGACCATAATCCTTCCACACAATGCCCCTGACCGAGCCCGACCAAAAACCAACATAACACCCGAACACTTGAAACCCTCTATACAATAAATGACCTTTACTAATCCACTAACGATTCATGGAATGCAAATGACATATAACATTTCTTGAAGATATAACCCAAACATAAGCAGAAAATAAACCAGAGATACACTTACCCAACCCGATACACTATTCCAAACTAGTGCAAGAATCCAACAACAAAATGTAGATAAAATTGAAAAGAAAGAAAAAGGTCCATACCCGCAACATCGCCTGCTGAAGTCCTGACCTCCTCTGTCTGACACTACAAAGCCTGAATCCTTTCCGCTGGGGCTCTTGCCCTACACTCTCATCCATCAGTGATCCTCAAAGTATCCGGAGCAGGCGCACTCACTGCTCCTCCCCTTAACATCGGACAGTCGGCCTTTTGTGGCCCACCTGATCGCAGTGAAAACATAACGGGATTGCCCCATGAGGACAATCCATGCTGACGTGGCCAACCCTGCCACACTTGTAGTAGCCCAAACCCTTGGAACGACAAACTCCATCATGCAGTTTCCTGCACGTGCTGCACTGAACCCGACCCTGCTGGCCTGTCAAAAGCTGGTCAGAAGTATTGGGCCTCTTCCCGGGACCCTCCAATATATGCAATTGATCTGACCCCCTCTTCCCAATGTGCTCCAAATCAATCTCTCTCTATCAGGCTCTAGAAATCATATCATTCAGGGTCTCGCACCCTGAAATACTCACGAAATCACTGATATCATCCCGCAGCATATCATGATACCTCACTTTCTTCATTTCCTCATCTGCTGCATACTCCGGTACCAATAAAGCCCTCTCCCGGAACTTGGCAGTGATCTCTGCCATAGTCTCAGTAGTCTGATAGAGATCCATAAACTCTCACGCCAACTGCTGACCCTTAATTGCTGGTGCAAACTTAGCTCGGAACCTGATCGAGAAGTCATCCCATGACATAGCTGTTATGTTTTGAACATAACATCATTCCTATGGTGTACATGCAACCCTAATTGCTTTGGATCTAGGTTTTTCTAATTTTAACATACAACTATGAATACTAAAGCAATAACATATGACTAGCATACATATATTGAAAATCACATATGATTAGGGTTAGAATCTTTACCTCTCTTTTTATGTATCAATAACTGTAAGTCCCAAATCTATTTGTGTATCAATCAGATCCATTTGATGGTGCGGAATCCCAATTAAACGGATGATGTCAGATCAAAATAGAAAAGAAGGAGAACAAGAATAATATGAATCTTGTAAGATATGATTAGAATGAAATTCCCTTACACAAGATTCACACACAAACACACACTTAAGCTCCTCTCTTACATTCTCTCTCTACAATATGCTCACTTAGCCTTTTTATCTCTCATGCACTCCTCACCCTATATATAGGACCACCAGCTGTACACACGTGTATAGTCGTACACCCATGTACGGCTGTACACACGAGTCCGTCCGTACACAGCCACAAACATATATTACACTATAGAAAAATACAGTTGTCTAGAAAAGCAAAGTATAAACCATAATTTTAGACCCAACAATCTCTCCTTTGGTTTATAGCTTTCTTTTCTAACTGACCAACAAACTCCCCCTAAAAGGTAGTTGGCTTTTCTTGTTAATCTTCATCGGGAGCTTGGCTTTAGCATTAATCTTTGATTTTCTTCACAGCATCAAGATGAACATATGAATCTTCTATGAATGAATTCATCTTGAGCTGTTGGGCTTTTCTTCAAAATTTGACTCTAAACGCACATTGGGTGAGGAGGCTTCTTGAAAAGATTCTTGAAAGATAGCGTTTTCAGCTTGAGAATCTTCAGAGAGAATGTCACACCCCAAAACCAAGAACGGCGGAAACGTTCTGGGGCGGAGGACGTCATGTACAGTATCACAACAATGAAAAGTAGTAAACAAGCAACAACATCATCCATTGCATTAATAATATAATTATTATACAATTGTGTTCTGTCAAATTTTGATAAACACTAAAGCATAAATCAAAATGAAAGATGAGTCTTCAACGAGCTCCATCTTCCCTAATCCTTGCGTCGGTACCTGTCTAAGATGACCTGAGGATACAAGTAATTTTGAAAGCGAGTATCAGCTTTGAAGCTGGTGAGATCATAAGTATTTTAGTGTCTCAATTTGTATGTAAGTATTTGTATGTAAGAATTTGTATATGAACTGTAAGTATTGAAAATGTAGATGAACTGTAAGTATGAAAATGTTTGTAAAACAACTATAACCGTTTGAAAAACCCTAGAAATCCCTATGACTCCTACTATTATAACAGGGAGTCTTCTACCAAGACTTAACTGATCTCTATGTAGCCTTCTACCAAGGCATCTAGTGTCTGTGTGTGTCTCTTGTAAGAGTGTGTATTTTCCCAAAGCTGACTACCATTAATCAAAAAGATAGTTTCTACATTACCGTGCGTCGTGTGAAAATTCACGAAGTGAATGTAATGGGAAAAGAAATAGTACCATGGTGTAGTGTCGAACTACAACCGTACCTATTACATTAAATCTAGGGTAATACTTCCAAGTACTATAGTATTTGATATAAATAACTACATTGGTACTCAACTGCCTTATTTGAGGGATAAGGTATAATGTGATGTCTAGATCCCAGACTATACGCTCCCTAATCAAAGGGATTTTGGGACCTAACCACGACCACTGCATGTATGCACGCCGTGAGCATCCACATTACTATGATCATGTATACTCGATATAACTATCACAATTGCGTTGTGATTCATCAGTATAGTTAGATCCTGAACTGGTTCCGTGCTATAGCACCTAGTGACGTCTGTTCTATGTATATGTAAGCGTACTTATGTAAGTGTGATCATGTAATTGTACTTATGTAAGTGTGATCATGTAATTGTACTTATGTAAGTGTGATCATGTAATAGTATAGTAGTGTACTGTAATGTTCTACGTGTGCTAGCTGTAATGTGTGTTCTCTCTCTATCTAGCATGTATAGTAATATACTTTAATGTTCTAGCTGTAATGTATGCTCTCTCTATCTAGCAAGTATAGTAATGTATAGTAATGATCTAGAAAGTATTGACTCATGAATGAACTGACTCATTGTATGATATTGCGTTCTAGTAATAGTTCTAGTATCTTCCTAAACTACCCATATGGTAGTTTACTAGTAATCTAACTTGTACGTATGGACATGGATGTATACCCTTGCTACCCAAGGGCATGGGATGAACTGGAAGGACCTTTTATGACTATATATGTACATATGTTATATAACCAATATTTAAACGACCTTCGGACGAGTACCCGATATCCCACCAGACCACATCTCAAGCGTGAAAAGGAAATAGGGTGGATAGCCTTCCTAAGTCTTTTAAACATTTCTTATATAACTATACATATAGAGGCACGCAATTTATAATTTAAAAGCATAAAATAAGATTTGTACAACCTTTGAACATAAATATTTTCTAAGAAAAGACCGACTTGATGTCGATCTATAAAATGGTTTTGAAGGCATGGGTTTGATAAAACAGTTTAGTATAAAGAACATTTGTTTGAAACACAATTGTAAATAAGTTTGAAATGTAATATACAGAGTAAAATGTACAGTGTAATAAGGAGTTTTTAAACACATAAAGTGTTTATGCAAAACATTTGAAGGAAACAGTTTGGTAAAACGGCTAATGAGTAGCCAATCATTTGAATGCTGCTTATTAATCACATATAATTGATATAATAATTAGCATAATTCTACTTTTATCCCCCCCATAAAACATTTAAAGACAGTTTAAAACATTGATTAAGGGGTATGAACTCACCTGCAGTAAGTGACTGGAATTGAACGGACTGTTATCGTAAGGAAGGATCGGACAAGTGCTTGGTGTCAAGTGAAGACTTTAGACACACACAATGATCCTAATTACATATGAAAACATATGTATATAAATAATTAGTGATTAAAACACTAATTATACAAGTATAAACATTTTAACGTGAGGAAAACACTTTTGGTCAAGTGCTAGGAGGCTAATGGGTTGCAACAAAGGAGTGTAATACCTCAAATGGGAGTTTAAGGTCTAATGACCATATTCTTTGGAGTTTACGGCCCAAGGGAGTAAACTCCTGGCCGTAAACTCTACATTGGGTCATTAATTGAGGCTTAAAGTTGTTACAACTCAAGTGGTAAATTGTTCCAAGGTTAAATCAAGTGTTTGGGCTTCCTATTAACTCCTTTAAGGAGTTTACGGCCCTGGGACCATATTCCCTTAGAGTTTACGGCCATAAACTCCCTTGGGAGGGTGTTTATGGTGTTTTCAAGTCTCTAACATTTCAAGGTTATGATCTATGTTGGGTTCTAGGCATAAGGAAGGAGTTAGGGTGTCATTTGACCCCTTTACAGGGGTTTACGGCCCAAGAACTTGTCTTGGCCGTAAACTCCTCAATACTTGTGATTCCTTATGTTTTCTAGACTTTAAACACTTTAGGGTACATGTCTAAAATCAAGTTTAAGCCTTAGGTGCCTTAAAAGCACCATTTTGAGCATTCTTTTTGGAGTTTACGGCCTAAGATACTATTGGGCCGTGAACTCCTAAACTTGGGTGGTTCTTGCTTGATTTCATGTCCCTAACACACTCCTATACAAGTCCAAGGTAGTTACAAATCACGGGGGACAATCTAGGCTTGGTTTCTGGAGTTTACCGCCCAAGAACACCTTAGGGAGTAAACTCCTAAATCGAATGATTTAGCTATGTAATCTATGTTATGAACACATTTAAAGCTTTATAACACTACTAGAAAGAGTTACTCACAATTTGGGATAAAAACCCGAAGATCTGTGAGAGAGAATTTTGGCTTTTCTCTAATTGGAATTCAACTAATGAACCAATTTGATTCAGAATTCTATTTATAGTCCTGAGATATTTTGGCAGAAATTATTTTTATTCCTGAAACAAATTCTAATGTCCTAGAGTATTGGAATAACAGTGTTGCACAAAACCCTAGTGCATCCACTCTCCTAATATCTCCTTAAGTGTAAAATCCTGAAAACTGCCAAACTTATACTCGAAATCTGAGTTTTCACTGTAACTGTTCTACTTCTATTGGCTTCAAATGGTTTGTTCAGAATGGAAATTTCGGGTTGTCACAGAGAACAATAGAGAAATCTACTCTTCTGGATCACTTCAGCAGGTACAAGATAGCAGCAAATTGATTGAGGAGGCTTCAATGCAATCTGTCACATAATCTTCAATTACAGCTTGACCTTGCTTCTGGGGTTGAAAGATTGAATGTTGGAAGAATACTCTTCATTTCTTTCTCCTTTGAATGAAAATTCTTCGACACTCACGGATGAAGTCTTGGCTCAGAAATTCTTGATACAGTCTCCACGAGTCTCATCTACATCTGAATTCACTTTTCAAGACAAACAAAGCTAAAAATAGAAACGAAACTAAAATAAAACTTAGTACACTATATTTTTGGATTTTTCATATTTTATGAAAATGAAATAAAACATAAATAACACTATTTTTGGATTTTTAATTTTCTGATTTTTGTTTGGTTTTTAAAATTTTTAATTCTCCCCCTAATTTTTTTGAAATTAGAAGAAAACTATGAACAAATGTAACAAAAACAAAAATAGTAGCTAACTTTAAGAGTGATTTGGGATCAAAGTTTTTAGACATCCTTTATCCGTTTATCAGTACCTCTCCCTTCATGAATAGATCTGGTCAATCGCCGGTATTGTGTTCCACTTAAACACGAGAGATTGTGACAAAATTAGGACATACTACAAGTGACAAGACAATGTGATCCTATGTTCATAGATAATATTCCTAAAGGACCCATTCAACTGACAAAGACCAAAGATATTGTTGTCCACCTAAATTGAGCAGCGAGATCTACAGACAACCTAGTGATTGTTCAATTTTAAATGTACTAGAACATGTTTCTTGCTTCCTGACATACCCCAATAATCAGGAACTTCCAAAGTACTCCTTACTTTAGGTGAGCAGACAATTATTATGAGAGAAATCAGATTTAGAATGCATATGCTATACACCCTGGT
Source organism: Lactuca sativa (assembly GCF_002870075.4). NCBI lineage: Eukaryota > Viridiplantae > Streptophyta > Magnoliopsida > Asterales > Asteraceae > Lactuca > Lactuca sativa. The sequence goes on from NC_056627.2 coordinate 74,929,557, forward strand.
CGGATCTCTTCCAATCTCGCAGAGGGTGAAACATATGACTAACTAGATTTAGAGGGATTGAGAAGTAGAATGGTGCATATGCTGTGTACCAGGTCGGATGTATTTCAATCACATAAAGGAGACAACATATGACTAACAAACAAGAAGAATTGCATAGATAGAAGATGCAGAGAAATAGAATTGCATATGTTGCAGTCTAGGTCGGATGTATTTCAATCACACAGAGGAGGCAACATATGACTAACAGAAAGAAAGCAAGAAAATAATTTTCTACAGACCTAATTTATCGGAATTCCCCAGTCGCCCCATCACTATCGGAATTAAGGACAGAGTCCGTACATTGAGGAAAAGTTAAACCACGGTTCTAGATACAGATTACTTTAGTGTGACCGGCGGATTATCATGTATATCTCCTTGCTCAACCTATCTGAGCGTCGTATTGTCCGGCTAAATGGATCTATCTAGGTCAATATTTTTCAAGTCTCTAGATTCCTTAAGTTCATTAATGCCTAGTCAAGTCCATTTTAATCTCTCTTGCCTACCAGCGCATTGAACACAAAGCCTATACAATTCAGATTCAGTCCCTTACACATGTTTAGGCTGCCCATTATCACTTGAATATATCACTTCCCCAACACATCATCCTCAAGAACATTCCATTAACACCATATTTTTGGATTTTCTGATTTTCTAATGTTTTTGGATTTTTTAAAATTTTAAAATTTTTGTTTTGTTTTCATTTCTCCCACTAAATTTGTGCATAGGAGAGAAACAAAAGTAAATGCACAAATTTAAACTATCCTAAAACAAAAATTTGTCTTTGAAGCGAATCAGCTTAAGAAAAACTCAGGAGTATCGAGAAGAAAACTCAAACCGTAAGTCACCAATTGAATTTACATCTAGAAGGTCCAAGAACAGCACACATAATCTCAGAACAGATCCAAAAATTCTTCATGTCATTAAGCACAAACCCCATGTGTGATCCCTTCCTTTCTTCCTTTCCCTCAAAGGACACATACTCTCAAACAATGTTCTGAGTGTTGTACAGTTGAGAGATGCCTCCTATCATGTGCCTGGAACAACCACTACCAACAAACTGAAGTCTGATAATATGCCTCCATAGCTGCTCCGACACAGAGTGGGATTAGTTGGTCTTTGGAACCCACTCCATTTTGGAACTGGGTTGACCTTTTTCATCAATGCAAGGTACTCTCTCCCATGCCATGTCCTGCTTATCACAAAAAGAAGATGTAGAAATATTAGAAGCATTAGGAGATTTAGGAGATTGAACATTTGGTACCTATTTGTAGTTGGGTTTAACCCATTTCTTTTTCGATCCGATGGATGCCTCGATACTTGATTTTGAACTTGAAGCCGATCTTCGAGATGACTTTGACCTAACCGGTCTTAGTTTCACTGGAGCATCTCTTGGATTGGACTTCTTGGTCGACATTCCCTTCTTGCCCTTGGGAGTTGAACTCTTGCCCTTCGTGGCATTCCATTCACCATTGTCTGAACGTGTCCTTGAGGGGTTTCTTTTGAAAAATCTCCTTCTTGGCGCGTTCTGCCACCCTTGTGCATAGTAGGGAACATATGCGCGATTTGGACAATTTCTGGCAATGTGTCCAGGTGTTCCACAGTGAAAGCAAGTCAACTTCTTCACATAGGGAGTTGTTTCTTCCTGCCCCTGGTGGCGTGTCCATGCCTTGTCTCTTATTGTTCCCACAAGCACAATTACAACAGGCACTATGTTTCGCTTGTTTTGGTGGCCTGTATTTCTCAACAGCAGGTTGATCAGAAGTAACTGAGTTCGAAGCAACAAATTCAGAGTTTAAGGAGACATTGGTTTGTTCAATAGTTTTCTCCTTGTTCTCATCTTCCGTTACTTTACCTGCACAAGAAGTAAAAGCATTATAATAGTTTAGCTCAAGACTTTCTGGCACATTCACGTCAGAATTATCAAATATATCATCAAATGTATCGAAAAAATTTATGTCATCAGTCTTTAATACAATTTCATTATCAGACACACTCTCTTCAGCTGCTTGCTTGCAATGACTTAGTGGTTGATATGCAGAAGAAGTAGAAACATTAGTACTTTCAACATTAATACTACCTCCTGAAACAAATCTATATTTGAGATGTGGCTCTCTGTCTATTTTCTCTTTTGTCAAAAGGTTATACTGATAGGTGTGATTAAAAGGAGGAGACACTTTATCATAACCTAAACCCATTGACTGATTATTTTTAAATCTCAAACTATTTTCCATCATTGATGCAACTACTTCACTCGACGCATCAAATTTTCTGAAATTAAAGTCTACATTTTCAAATTTATTTTTCAATGTGTCAAGTTCAGCAGTTAACTTAGCAAGTTGCTCTGTCACAAATCTATAGTTTGCACATTTATTGCTATATTCTTCTTGCAGTTTTCGGAAGTCCTTGGTTTTGGTCTCTAATTGTTCTTTTAGGGGTTTTTGATCTTTCTTAAGTTGATATCCTTCGTAGTTTACGTCCTCGTTCTCTCTGTGTAATAATTCGATATGCTCAAGTAAATTTTTAACATTATCAATGCATGTTTGAGAACAAGAAATTTCATTGACTTTGGTGTTTGAAGAACTCATTGTTTTAAAAATATACCCTTTGACTAAAAACTCAAAAGTCAACCTTAAAAGTCAAATCTAAAAAGTCAAACTTAAAAAATCAAACTTAAATGTCAAACTGAAAAGCTAAATTTGAAAATTTGAAGGTTAAACGAGAAAGTCAAAGAATAAAGTCAAAGGTCAAACTTTAAAAGTCAAAGTCAAAATATTAAGTAAAAAGTGAAAAATTAAAAAAATAAAATTTTTGGGTTGAAAATGGAATTTAAAATTAAAAGGAAATTGATTTTGGGGTTAAAAGTGTCAAAAATGCGAAAGAGGAACCGAGAAAGCGAATCCTTAAGAATTAAAAACGGAAGGAGGATATCATCTCGCAGCCTAGATGAGTTGGAAGGGGCGCTGGTTTAGTTGGGAGGAGACCTGGGTTCGATCCCCGACACCCTCAATTTCGCTTGGTGTATGGTCGTACACATCCACAAATACATATTACACTATAGAAAAATACAGTTGTCTAGAAAAGCAAAGTATAAACCATAATTTTAGACCCAACAATAACAAGATTCATCCTTCTTGATCTTGACTTCTGAAAGCCTAGTGCCCCAAGTGTTGCACTTCTAATGGAGTCACAAACACCGAATGCAAGGAGAATGACTTAGGAGAGAAGGATTTCGGCTAGGGTTTCTTTCTTAAATGCTTAGGCCTAAAAATCCCCTTGTATGGGGTCCTATATATATATATATATATATATATATATATATATATATATATATATATATATATATATATATATATATAGCTGTGGCTGCTAGGGTTTTCAGGTGGAAACCCTAATACCTAAGTTAGGCAACAAGCAGCCCATGAACTCCTTCCTTAGAGCATAAGGAGCCCATGGACGAAATCTTATGGGCTTCCCCATAAATTTCGTCCACTCCACTCTATGGAGTCAATCAGCCCAATTATGCAACTATCAATGATTTGCATAACAGTCCCCCAATTATTTAATCAATCTCTTTTGACCACTAAATTAATTCCAAATTAGTTTCTGATCAATACTAATTAAATAATATGATTTCCAAATAATATATTAATCTTGTAATATATTAACAAAACCATTTTGAGTACCAATTCATTATTCACATAATAAATTCTACTCTTTCTCCTCTTGTCATCTTATCAAGTTGCATGAGTGAAGGCAACCCAAAAGGACCATGCTCATAATCAAATCAAGTACATACCAAAAATAGTTATGGGCATAAACACCTAATCCAACAATAGCATCAACAACATCATCACCCAACTCACTATTGACCTCCTCCCACCAATCTTGTGCCCTGTCCTTCAATAGGCAGGAAACATATCTGACCTTCACCTCCTCGGGGCATAAAATCATCTTGAACATGTTAGCTACATCTACTAACCACCTCCTACTGACAATGGCATCCCTCTCCCCATGGAACGCATGAGCTCTACAAGCACGAAACTCCCGGAAAGACAGAGTGCGAGCTCCAATGATAACCATAACCTTCGCACGGAACGCGCCCAAGCTCTCATCCAATATTTTCGAAACACAACGAGACATCTCGGATGAAATGAACTCCCGCAACTGCTCGCTAATCGACTCAGCACCCGAATATGAGCCAGAACCTGAACCAGAACCCGATCCTGAACCACCTTCTTGAGATCTCATCTCCTAACTAAAATACCACAAACCAATGATCAAAACATACTCCAGAATCTCCTACCCTCAGCTTCTTAGATTCTCCAAGACTCTTAACGATTTGAGTATGGATTATGTGCTTTTCATAGTACGGACCCAATAATACCTTCCACACCTATCCATACTTTCCTCAGCAATCCTCCTGAATCCTCTCAGTCACTTCCTCAAGCCAAAGCACCAAAACTCACTAAACCGCATCACTACCCCACTGAAGCATATCTTAGGCTCTCCTAGGTTACCAATCCCATCCAACCCTTAGCTGCTGAAGGACTCCCACAAATGTCAATTAGCTTCCTCATGAATATGGCCACATGCAACAGAGATAATATAATCCTTCGAGTAAAAGACTTAACCATAGAACAGTTGGACTCAAACAAGAGCTGCGCAATAGGGTGAAATCCAACACTCTAAGATTATTTAACTTGTGCCACATGTGACTTAGCATATTAACTTAAAAGTCAATTCACCTCACTAAGAGTCCCACAAAGCACAAAGCAAGCAACATTCAGGCAATGGAAAAATCTAACCAACATACTCTAAACAAGCCATTCCATCTAGTTATCTGATATACAAACTAGCATGCAATACTAAAGCTCATACAATCAGGCATACAAAAGCATTTCTCCTATCATATAATACTGAGCAGATCCTTAGCCCTAACTAGCATGCAATTCTCATAATCATAGCATATACAAAAATGAACATGTATTGGTATTCTGGGAACCACTTACTTAAGCTCGGCCGATTTCACGCATCACACCTCTTTCTTTGATTAGAAATTCCTTTTAATTAGATGTTCATTTTATAAAAAATTTCACCAAACCCTTAGTTTGAGTTCAGTCACACCCTAGAGTATGCCCGAATCCCTCAAACCAAGGCTCTGATACCAACTTGTAACATCCGAAAATTCAAGGTTAAAAATTTCATTTTTATTATATACAAAATGCTATTGTAAACTTATCCAAACATTGAAAAAGCATTTCAAATACATAATTATCAGAGTCATTCCCAAAGATCACAAATTGCTGAAAAACATGGGTGTATGCGCTGCGATCGTCCCGAGCTCTCTCATTTGAAAACTGGAGTACCTGAAACATAAGCTAAAAACCGTAAGCACAAAGCTTAGTGAGTTCCCTAAATATCACATACCATATATAAATCCAACGATCCATACATGTCATACATAACCGTGAGCCATACATATCATTTATATACCATAATCAATAAGAGTGCTATGTGCCAACCATAGTCTTGCCATTATGCTACGAGCTGCCTCGTGGTCTTTCTTGCCAGGATGGGGGCCACAACCCTGGGTCTTACAGACAAGTGCCAAGAGCCACCCGTTGGTCTTCCATGCAAGCATCACAAAGATATCTAGCACACAAACATCACTACTTAACTAATTACTTGCCAGAGTTTAGACTTTGGTCTTGCATACAGTGTGTCGGGAGCCTTCCTACAATACATAAACCAAATGAGTCAGAACTGGTACCTTTGACACACACAACAGTGAGGAGACTCACCTCAAATGCATAAACTGCCTGAAAGAAATCCCTAACTGCTGCCCTGATGATGCCTCCGAACTATCAGATCAAAATAACACCAAATAAGCAATTGGATTCCATTCCAAGGCCTATTAACCATACTTGGGGTAAAATGACCATTTTATCCCTGACCCAAACAAGAACCAACACTGAGGCCTAACCTCAATAACCAAAAAAAGGCCTAAAACCAAAAGATCCACAAAGGCCAACTAATGGCCGAAATTTCCAAATTGGTCCCAATCCCATATGGGCCTTATCCTAAGCCCATACGTCCCTTAATTAAAATTAAAATTACCTCATTTACCTCTTGGGACAAACTTGCTCAAAGTCATAAATCAAAAGTCAAAGTCAACGGTCCAAGTTGACCCGACTCGCCGAGTTTCCCTTCAACTCGTCGAGTTTCCTTCATCAGACTGCAAAAATCGAGAAGGACCGATCCAACTCGCCGAGTTCACCCAAAAACTCGTCGAGTTCATCAATAACCAAACATCTTAACCCATTAAGCCGACATAATCGAAACTAACAGCTTCCCCACTCAGTTCTTAACTGAAATAGCGTCTAGAAGGGTAAAGTTTCCAACTTTACCCCTAGGGACCAACCAAGTGGACTCAAAACCCAAATCCTAGGCTTAAAAGGTTAAAGGCTTAATGAATAATCACTTAACCACCAAGACAAAGCCCCAAAATATAGATATGGTCCTTTAAGGCTGCATGGTCACATAAAGCTTCCAACTTTACACTCATGCATGGCTAGGAGAGGCTCAAAAGCTCATAAGAGACTAAAAGAAGAGCTTAATAGATGCATGAAGCCCTTAAGATCATAAAGTTGGCACCTTTATGCCAAAAGAACTCATGAAGATCATAGATCTAAAAGAGTAAGCTCTTGGGACTTCTACTTCCCCAACAACCACCTATCCATGGCTAAAAGCATACAAATAACCCAAGAAGAGATCTAAGCCAATACTAATAAAGATTAGAGCTTTATACCCGAAATGTGCTGAAAATGGAACAGAGAACCAAGATATGAAAGCTCCTACTTGAACCTGTTGGGTTTTGAGCATTCTAACATTCCTATGGTGTGCATGCAACCCTATAAACCTTGGATCTATGTTTTCTTTATTATACATGCAAATAAGAACTTTCCAAGGCTTGAATCCTAACTAGCATATTATGAAGCTCTTATACTACAAAGTACTAGTTAGATGACATACCTTTTATGTAGCTTGATGTCTTCAAGCTTTAAGAGCTTAGCCCTAATAGTGTGGAAGCCTCAAGTGGAATCACAAATCACCAAAACACCTTGGAAGACTTTAGAGAATATGGATACTTGGTTCTCTCTAGTGAAATCGGCTAGCCCTTCTTAGTGTACCCACACTAGTGCCAATTTCACCAACCAAGGACATCTTTATATAGTATGGAGACTAGGGTTAAACCCATGAACTTTCATTTCATATGATCCATGGGTTAAACACTCCATGGACTATCCATGAAAGCTTAACCCAACCTAAATGAACTTGGCCCATTCCATATATATAAGAGTCCATATTTAATTAGTTCATTTTGATCACTTAATTAATTCTAAATTAATTCTTGATCAATACTAATTAAATAATATGATTCCATATTAATATATTAGAACTTATAATATATTAATATTAATCATAAATATACTATTCTCAAAAGATTATCCATATAAATTGTGTCAGTGAAGTGCAACCCAAATGGATCATGCCGGGTCGGGTCAAGTACATACCAAATATAGTTATGGACTTAGACATTAATCCAACAGTCTCCCACTTGGATAAGTCTAAAACTATTATTGAGTATGACTTCAAAACCTAACTGGCAATCGTAGCTCTTAAAGCTGTTGTCGAACTATGATCTTTGTCAACGAACTTGTCCATTAGATAAGGGATCATATATTCCTCCATTCTAGATATCATATGGACTGAGACATGGATTATAATCATTCTCTCTGTCCATTTGTTGTTTCCCGATTTTCGATTTATGACGACTGACTAATTGAACAAATCAAATCAGTCCTAGCCCGGCCGAGCACTTCCATTTGTCATCATCAAATCATCGAGGGGCCCACATATATCGCTTTTATCCCGAAGGTAAAAGGAATAGATCAACTTCGACTCATATGGCTTGTTCTACTACTTGTTGAATCATACACAAAGGCACATTTTATAGCACCGAGTTACCGAATGCGTTTTCGTGCAATCAATGTACAACCAACTCATAGTAACAACTCATATCTCTAGGTTTGAAGAATATAAGATATTATCGTGTCATGATCACTTGTGATAAAATCCATGAAGTGATTCCATTGAGCGCGGGTTGAATCCAATACTTAGAACTTATGAGCACTCATGAGTGTTGTAGCCCTTTGTCCAACACCTTAGACCTCTACAAGCCAACCCATGACAGTCTTAATTCATATCTACTTCCAACATATGACCGACTGTGGATGGTTTGAATAACTTAGTCATTCCGGAAGAATAACCTAGTTTATTCGGGACGTCAAAACATGCAAAGTGAAACACAATAATAATTGAATCCAATATGGTATCAAAACCTATGAACATAAATAAAACACCTTTTATTTATCACCATATGATTACACATTATTCATTGTATACTCTTTCAGCTATCAACTTTATTCTTGAATTTAAAAACAATAGTTGTCCCATGCTCCAAGCATGTACACTATGTTTTCTAAACGCTAGTCATGCCATACACCAAGTATGCATACTATGTTTGTCTATGATCTTTACTTTGTGAAATAGATCAATTGAACATAACTCCAATGATCCTCTTTTCACAGTCCCAAATCCTTAGTGCAAATGCAAGAATTCCAAATTCATGTGATTTACTGAAATCTGTTAGATTCTAAACTTATATGCATTGATCCTCTTGTAATGATTATGCACGAAGTCAGAAAGACTTGACAACAACCATTATAGAGCATTCCAAAGGAGATCAGCTCCTTAGAAACATCCTTCTTGCATTAAGTTTTCTAATCTTAAACAGATTGAAAATTCTAACTTTGAAACATTTCCAGATTCCATTTTGACTATCACTTCTGAACAAGAGTTGCCTCCTTACAGATTATGTCAATATGGTCCTTCCAGAATTATCACTATACTTCCAACTGTCCTTGAGAAACCAATCTTTGGTAAACCTTAGATCGTCCTCGACAATTGTTTAATCCTTTTAGTCATATCCAGTTCTAAACCTTTTCCCTTCTTAATGCCCCATGCATTTGGAAAATTTTAGAAATGATGAATATAGCACATGTAATCGATCCTATATCCGAAGCATATGGGACACGATTCATGATGTCTCACATAAAGACTAAACCAGTCTTTTGCTATAATATTTCCATTTCTATTTGCCAATTTCTCATAATTCAGATTATGAAAAGGGATGCCGTAATCATAATCGAATTTTAGAACGCAAATAATGGATTCATATACAAAATTTCCTTATGTTGAGCCATTCCAACATGAAATTCATATATATATATATATATATATATATATATATATACATACATATATATATATATATATATATATATATATATATATATATATCCTTGACTAAATGATTAAAACCTCACAATCTAAGCTTATAGATTTGAGATGAAGTATAATTTCCTCTCCTTTAATTATAGCAAAACAACCTTTTCCCAATTGAAAACTTTTGTTTTCTATAATTAACATTGCTAACTTGCAATACTTATCATAATTATCATGCTCCCACTAACATGATGATTATTAGCATAACACTTATGCTCCCACTAGCTTTGACATGTACTCAGAAATCAGCTGACTTTCTTACCAAAGTTCAGATTTCTGATACTAGATTGTTTTGATAAAACTTTATCAAAATCATACACCTTCCCTTAGATAGCACACTTGTGTGTCTAAACAATTATGAAGAGGGATGCCGTAATCATAATGGTTAGACCTTTTTGCCACTTCTCACAAGTCCAGGTTAGTGTGCCGGTAAACCACACACGCTCCACTAATGACTTTGAGAATGCAAATATCACAATTGCTATCTAGCTAAAATCTACTTAGTGAAAGAGTTTCCTCACCTTCATTTTTCATGAATCGGAGAGAAACCTTATGACACTTAGATTTAATGGTGTATGTGTTCTTATCCATGTGAATTGTCAAAACCATAGTCACAAGACAAGGATAATGACAAATCCAAACTCATATGGACTGAACTCAATCTTAATTTCTTGCCACCTGGCAGCTCAAGGGCCTGTAATTGCTTCCAAGTTGTTGTGCAACAAATTGAGAACTCTAAGAACTCATATGCAAAGCCAACTTTAACTGGAATGGGCACAGAATATGTCAACACGATAGGTTATAAACCTCAATTCGTGTGCTAGTGAAGAACTTCAGGTTTTATTCTTGATTAGTTCTTGAGACTTTCAAGACCTTTAAGACTCCCATTGTCCTCTTGACATATAAGACTTTCTTGTCAGATATTCAAGAGACAGTGTGGGTTCTAATCAAGACAACCACTTCACACAATTGGCCTAAGTTGGTCTTTGTTTTATCCAAAACATCACAACTTACCAATTTCAAATGTACAAGAGTAGAAAACTTTTACTCTTACATTTGACAAGTGTTTTAAACCTTCTTTAAGACATGTCACTCAAGTTACAATCTTGGAGTATGACTCTAAGACTTGTATTGGAACGAAGTATGACTCATCTTCTTGATTTAACCATTTCAATTCAAGATCCCTCTTTTTAGTCATAAGAATGCACTAAGATTTCCTTAGAGAACTAATTGTGCTATGGTTTCCTAATCATTAAGATGATCACAAAAACTGATACTAAACTACTCTCCCATCTTTTCAGATTTGAGAAACTTTTATCCTTCTGCCTAATTTGATTCTTCTTATTCGCTCTGTCATACATTGGAACCTTTTTCCAATGTCTCAGAGTTACACTTAAGCTTGTAAGTATAATCATATTTACTGAGCTTTTGTAAACTATGACGAATAGTTTTATCAATCTTTTGTGGTGGACTTGACCAGTGCACAAGAATGTGTACTCGATCCCTTAGTCCTTCACTTGACTCACACATCCATGTGAACAAGTAATTAGTCTTAATTTTCCAATACTTGAAAGTTCTCATTCATCATGCTATACAACTTGCATGATTCCAAGTTCCGGTCCAATTGAAACTTGGGTGATGAGAATCCTTATTTGGTAAATTTAGACATTACCACAAATGAAAGAATCAATTTCATATTTCCACTCTTGCTATTAATGGAATCATATAAGCAACAATTTTTTTCCTCAAATGCCGTTGTAAGGATATTTTAAAATAAATAAAATCAAAAATTTTCTTTTATTTTAAAACTTTGCGGAAAAACTTATCCTTACAATCCATATGAAAACTTGTTGTTATCTATTCCTAAGCAATATCTCATAACTCCTAAGAAGTAGCTCAAGAATCTGATCTTCAAACTACGCGATAGAAATCCATCTATGCGATCAGATTCAACATATTCTTTCTTTAAGTTTCTTCAGTTTTCTTTGATTCTTAAAACATCACCATGTGACCCAGTCACATCATGTATCAAGAATCTCAGAATAGAAAATTAGCAGAGTTAGATAGTGGACTTTACCTGAAGTAGAGTCAAACTTATTGACTTTAACATCCTTAGGTAAATTTGGCAGCTTCACAACCAATGCCCGTTCTTTGGCAATATAAACATATGAATCCTTTGGTAATTGTATACGGTACTATCACAGACTTAGCTTTTCTCTTTACTATTTGGTCAACCGAGTTGACTATGGCGCCCTTTCCATTGGGAAGAGAATGCTTTTCTGGATTTCCTGTGTCACTATTGTCAATGTCCATCAAGTTTTAAGGAAGTTGATCTTAACAAATAGTTAAGATCATTAAGGGTCTTGTCATAGTCTGTTTCATAGGTGTCCTAAAGGAACTCACTATGTGACTTAGAAAGTGATTGAACCACCAACTTTCTCAAGACTTTGACACCCAACTCTCCCGGCTTGTCAATATGTGACTACATCTCCAAGATGTGACCACACATAGACCTTTACTAGCCAATAGGGCTTGAGTGACCTTAAACTTTTCAAGAACTTAGGGAGAATAATTGGAGGAGGTGAAAGAAGTATGATTTCCAAGGGAGATCATCTTCATTTAGGAAAGCTTGTTTCAAGAGATTTGGGAAGATCATAAATGTCTAAACCAGACATGTTTTGGGAGATATTCAAGATAGTTGATGTAACGCCCGCAAATCTGGGCTAGTCAAATTAGAGGCAATAGGGGTCGAAAACGACTTTTCGACAAAAGATTATTTAGAATAAATAATCTTAACCAAGTTGTAGAGTATGTTACAAGGTTTTCGTACATATAAAGAACGCCGAAAACCGAGTTATAACGAAGAAGTTATGACCCGTTGAAGTTTCGCGACGGAACCGGCACGATACCGGGAAGCGTAAATAGTGAATTTACGATAGAGCGAGATTTAGCCTTAGCGATCTAAACGAAAGTCGTAGAATATGTTAAACTAAGAACATCGATAAAAAGAACGCCCAAATCTGACTTCGTATGAGGAAGTTATGATTTTTCTAAGATTTAGCATAGAAGTGCACAGACCGAAATCTGAATTTTAGATCGGTCGATTTTTAGCCGACGGGATCTAAATGAAAGTTGTGGTACTCGTAAATACCAACGCGTGGATATAAAGAACGTCGATAATAGAGCTCGTATGCAAAAGTTATGGACGATGCTTAGTCCCTACTTTTCGAGCGCGGCGAATTCGATACAGTTTCGTAAATCCGAGATAGAATGAGAATTAGCCAACGAGGTCTAAATGAGAGTTGAAGATCTCATTAATAGGAACTCAACGGTAAAAAGACAGACAAAAATGGAGCTCGTATGCGAAAGTTATGGACGAAGCTTAGTCCCTACTTTTCGAGCGCGGCGAATTCGATACAGTTTTGTAAATCCGAGATAGAATGAGAATTAGCCAACGAGGTCTAAATGAAAGTTGAAGATCTCATTAATAGGAACTCAAAGGTAAAAAGACAGACAAAAACGAAGCTCGTATGCAAAAGTTACGGACGAAGCTTAGAGACTACTTTACTATAAAACTCCTATAAATACAAGGGTGAACTCATATTTTCTTCACACCATAAGCCTCTCTTTCTCTCTCTAGCTTCTCTCTAGCCTCCCTAAACCCCTCCCAGGTCTACGGAACCTCCCTAGCACGAGAAGAAAGCCCCGGAGCGCCCGACGGCTCCGAGAAGAAAAGCTTTCGGCTTGGAAACGCTGCTCCAGCGAAGCCTGGTTTTTAATAAAAACTCGTTGTAAGTGAGCTACGCCTATACTATATTTAATATAGATTTTATTTAATTATAGTAACATTATTAGGACCTTAAAATAATTATTTGGGCTATTATTATGAGTTATATTGAGTGTTATTTAACGCTTATATAATAGTAATAATAGCTAGACTATTTATTAGTCGTGGTTAACGTTAAAAACTAAACCCTAATGGTATTGATACTAGGTTTTGTCGAGGAAAATTGTTTTGAGATAACGAAGTGCTGTCTGAGTTCGGAATCACCACCTAATCAGGTGAGTGCATGGTCTCTTTCATCTTACACATAGATATGAAGTATTTTAATATAAATTACGTGTTATGTGTGCATATTGTCTGAATACTTGTTGTCTATGCTGGTGAAAGATTTTTATACATGTTTTAAATGATGTAAACTGTATAAAGTATTTTATATCTACAAAATATGTTGGGTAAAACATGGGTAGATGAATGATGACGGATATAAGCTGAAATAGAGGAACATTAGTAGTACGGACCTAGTGCCCTATAGGTATACATTGGCAGCAGTGGACCTAGTACCCTATAGATGAGCACTGGCAGCTGCGCCACAACCCGTAGATGATTTAGATCTACGGTAAACGTCCTAGCAGCTGCGCTCTAAGGATAGTATCGGCAGCTGCGCCTAATAGGGAGCCTTATGACCATGACAGTGGTGTTTAAAGGTCAATACCGGCAGAAGCGCCTCATAGAAAATGTCCTAATTCTGGCAGCTGAGCCTAAGTGACAATATTAGCAGCTGCGCTTGACCAATGTGTCATTGGTAACAATGGACTTCATGTTGTTTCCTTAGGATGATCCTTAGGAATGAATGAATGAGAAATAGCTGATTCTTAGGGTAGATCCTTAAGAATAAAGAAGATAATGGGGATGGGTAATTGGGTTGATTGTTTGATTGTTTAAACATAATAATTATATTATTGTGGGTTGAAAACCCTATGTACTCACCAGGTTTCCCAACCTGACCACTCAGTTTATTTATACCACAGGTGTTGATATGAAGTGACATTACACTGAGAGATTTAAAGAGATGTAGATCACTAGTGTAAATAATTGTAAGTTCTGTTTATGCTTATGTTTCTGTATTAACGATGACATCCCAAACGTTTTAAAATGAAATAAATACGTTTCTTCGAAAATGTTTTAATAACATATTTACCATGTTTTTCTGGGAACAAATTCCGCAACATTTTTATAAAATGAAGTACTCTGATTTTTATAAAGCATAAACAACATCGGTCTTTTCTGGCCGTGAAAATGGGGATGTCACAGTTGATCTAAAGTCCTTAATATGACACCCAATATGAAATATTAAGGCTAGGACCCAACAAACTATTTTATAACTTAGAAGAGGGATGCCGTAATCCAAGCTATAAAATATTTAAAGGTAGGTGAATGATGATTCACCAATTTCCACCATGAAAAATGAAATAATAATTAGGTTTTTAATTGGATTTGAAACTCCTAGATCTGTTGAGATTCATTGAAATGTTCAATGGCATGTTTCAATCTCGAGTGTGCCATTTAGGTTTTGTGACTGGGATGCCGAGGATCACAAAACAAGGTGTGAAGTAACCATGCAAATTACTTGGTACCCTTAAGTGTTTACCCCTCAATCGATGTGTCAGTTAACCACACACGCTCCATCGATACTATGATAAACATTAAGTTACCCTTTGCCTACCTTGTTAAATACGAGTTAGTGTGCCGGTTAACCACACACGCTCCACTAACCGACTTAAACAAAGTGCAAAGTGTAATTTCATGGATTAGCACCTTATTCACATTTTCTTGAGTAACTAAGATTGGTTATTATTAAGAGTTTAGTTACTTAGTATTTATCATTAACACTTTTAATGAAGGGAGAATTCTAGTCCTGTCAAACCCGTTCGGCTAACGACCCTCCACCGGTCAAGGAAGCGGTGGGTGAGAGTGGACACCCATTAAACTGTCATTTTATAGGCAGTAACCTTATACCCCCTTATAGACCGGCTTCGTGAATGAGGCCTACTAACGGTAAGACTGACTTTACTCTTATACATATATATTATTAACTTATAATATTATAAACTATAAGGGTTGAATTTTAACTTTTAAAATTCTAAGGGCTAACTTGGAATTAAAGTATTCATAAGAGAAAACTTTACAAATTCCAAAACTTAAGGGCAAGTTTTGAAACTATTCAAAACTAATTAATTCCATAACTTATGTGTTTAAAGTAGTTTTAATCCAAAAACTCTTCAAGTTCCATAACTTGAGGACAAGTTATGGAAGACTTTAAACTAATAAAAGAATTAACTTATCTTTATTTTATAACTTATGAAATTAATTAAGGTTACACATTTTTTTATTTATTATTTAATGAAGAGACTCTTGGTCCTCCATAACTTGAGGACAAGTTATGGAGTCATAAAACCATTTAATTAGAACTAGACTCTTCATTTTGTAACCTTTGCCGACTTTTATGAGTTTTATAAAACTTAAATGTGACTTTTCATATAACTTGAGGACAAGTTACAAAAACACATTTTAGAATCAACTCTTAGATTAATTTGGATTGAAAACAATAATTTCACATAACTTTCTATTAATCTAAGCAACTGATAAGAACAAGATAATTCAAATCAAACTTTTTCATGTAATTAGTCTAAACCTTAAACTAATACAAAACATGAATCTATTGACAATTATCTTTGAAATTGGATTAGCATGAACATTACCACATCAAAAACAAGTTTATAAGTCCAAAAACATCTTAGGGTAATGTTCCTAGTCCAATTCCAGCCAAAAAAGTCGAATTTATGCTGTCTGGGGGTCCAACTCGTCGAGTGCACGAACCAACTCGGCGAGTTGGATGCATTTTGCCTTGGACTCGGCGAGTCTATTCATGGACTCGGCGAGTCTGCTGGGCAGACAACATCAAAACTCGATTTTTCAGCTACTTTTGCAAGTATAACAAGAAAACAAGCCTAGGCTCTGATACCACTATTGGGTTTTGAGCATTCTAACATTCCTATGGTGTACATGCAACCCTATAAACCTTGGATCTATGTTTTCTCTATTATACATGCAAATAAGAACTTTCCAAGGCTTGAATCCTAACTAGCATATTATGAAGCTCTTATACTACAAAGTACTAGTTAGATGACATACCTTTTATGTAGCTTGATGTCTTCAAGCTTTAAGAGCTTAGCCCCAATAGTGTGGAAGCCTCAAGTGGAATCACAAATCACCAAAACACCTTGGAAGACTTTAGAGAATATGGATACTTGGTTCTCTCTAGTGAAATCGGCTAGCCCTTTTTAGTGTACCCACACTAGTGCCAATTTCACCAACCAAGGACATCTTTATATAGTATGGAGACTAGGGTTAAACCCATGACCTTTCATTTCATATGATCCATGGGTTAAACACTCCATGGACTATCCATGAAAGCTTAACCCAACCTAAATGAACTTGGCCCATTCCATATATATAAGAGTCCATATTTAATTAGTTCATTTTGATCACTTAATTAATTCTAAATTAATTCTTGATCAATACTAATTAAATAATATGATTCCATATTAATATATTAGAACTTATAATATATTAATATTAATCATAAATATACTATTCTCAAAAGATTATCCATATAAATTGTGTCGGTGAAGTGCAACCCAAATGGATCATGTTGGGTCGGGTCAAGTACATACCAAATATAGTTATGGACTTAGACATTAATCCAACAGAACCACCACCTTGTACCAAGCTTCTCTTCCTTCAAAGAGCTTCAAACACACCAAAACACACCCACAATGAGCTCACAACACTCAAGGAGGCTCTAGGGTTTTGAGATTAGCGTTAAGGGGTTACGGAGGTTGGGAATGAGGCCACCACCTAGGACTTAAGGTGTTTAAATAGGAGCAAAACCCCAAAATTAGGGTTTCCTAAATAGTGTCCAACTCATCGAGTTGGATCCTCCAACTTGCCAATTTATCTCATTAAACCTTGCGACCAAAACAACTTCTACTCGCCGAGTTGAGGCTCCTCAACTCGTTGAGTAGACCCATTAAATCCCCACGATTCTTAATCTTCAACTCGCCGAGTTGGCTCCTCGAACTCGCTGAGTTCAACTTGAAATTGGCATAATTCCACAATTAACCTTCTTGATTCCGGGTGTTATATATATATATATATATATATATATATATATATATATATATATATATATATATATATATATATATATATATATATATATATATATATATATATATATATAAGGTTCTAAAAGGCGTGAGACGTGGCGTGGCGGCAAGACCAAGCCTCAAGCTTAACGAGTTATGGCGAGCCATGACGTTTTTCAAGGCGTGATGTAAGGCGGCGATTTTGTATTAATTTATAAATATATTACCGCATAAATATAAATTTATATCAAATATACCTAAGTTTTTAGAAGTGTTATATCAACAATTAATAACAGAAAGTTAATAAAAAACACAATACTTGTATGTCCGATTAGAAAAGGTATAAAAAAGAGCAAAAAAACGTGTCTCAAATGAAAAAACACGCGCCATAACACACCATAACGCGCAATGGCACGTCATATCACGCCTTGTCACGCGCCACGCCTAACAGCAGCGTTATGAAGCTTTTCGTAACGATGACGTCGCGCCTCACGCCATGGCGCGCCTTTTAGAACACTATATATATATATATATATATATATATATATATATATAT
Organism: Lactuca sativa; assembly: GCF_002870075.4. Lineage (NCBI taxonomy): Eukaryota > Viridiplantae > Streptophyta > Magnoliopsida > Asterales > Asteraceae > Lactuca > Lactuca sativa. Next base: position 74,947,552 of record NC_056627.2, read on the forward strand.
ATATATATATATATATATATATATATATATCTTGAAGAAACTGAAAAATTGTTATGAACCGCGATAACCCATTTCGTTTTTCCAAAATTCATGATTTTTCTTCCTATTTCACTAGAAATTGATACTGATGTATAAAAATGAATTAAAAAAATATTTTGTTTTCTTTGTTTTTTTATTTGTTTGGGTTTATTTTTTATCGAAACAAATAAATAAATTAAAATTTATAATTTGTGTTACTATTTGAATAAACATTTATATCGATATATAAAAAGTCGGTTTTTTTTCAAACTTTCTGTTTAGATTTTCATGTGAATCTTTAACTATAACCGATTTTTCCATCATTTCGTTATCATTTACATATGAATTTCAATAAATGCACCTATGATTATCAGTTAATTTATTTTTGTATGATCAAAAGATTGAAATCTTAAAAAAATCAAGTGAATTTATGTAAATTGACATTCCTTTATGTTAGATTTACATGTGAATGTGAATTTTTGTTCGAATTCACGTATAAAATTGATATATCTATTTTAACGACCATTCACATAGATATTTTTAATTCACATACATTATCAAAATGTAAATATGGACTAAGAAATCGATATATTTAACAATTTTTATACAAGACGGTCATTTACATAGAATATAACCATACAAAAGGTATCAATAATTGTTAAAAAAACAAATACAATAACTATTTATATGTGAATTATCTTTAATAAATATTTAATACAGTTCAGATTCATAAAAAAATCTGAATAGAACTATTGTACAAATGAACAAAAACATAAGACATATCTTTTTTATATATCAAAATAGATCTCTATTTAAAAAAGACGAAAAATTATGAATATTTGTATACTCGTTTTTTTTATATCATAACCTAAAAAATAAAACAAACAAACAAATTGATTTTTTTGATATAATCCGGTGCATTCACGTCCAATTTAAAAATCTACGATCAAAATCTGGTGGATGCACGTCCAATATAAAAAATAAGAATAGGATCATTGGTTTCTTGATTGATAATGGTACTCTATTGAACTTTCTCTCTCTCTCTCTCTCTCTCTCCCTCTCTCTCTCTCTCTCTCTATATATATATATATATATATATATATATATATATATATATATATATATATATAGGAGTAGGATCAAATGCGAACACCTAAAAGGTTGAGAACGCGAGAACAGATCTGAACCATTTAAATACTTAGATCTAAGGTTATTATTAAATGGACTATTTATGAAAAATTCTAAAACTAATGGTATTAAAGTTTAACTTTGAAATGATCAAAAGGGCATAATATGAATTGCAACTTTACCTATTTCCTATAATTTCTCACCCTCTCACCTATTTCCTCTCATCTTTCTCGTATTCCTCCGTCTCTCTCGTATTCCTCCGTCTCTCTCGTCTCTCTCTCTCTCTCTCTAGGGTTTTATAACAAATCCGCCTCCATCATATACATACTACCATGAAGATTTATTCAGCATCTTCACCTGACGTCACAACCACCATCGTCATACCCATCACCGTTCACCAGAAGTGGCGCCGATGAGACCAGATGAACGCACAATCCATTTTCACAGTCTTTTCTATCAACTCTCGCTTCAACACCGATTCTAGTCGAGGATATACGTGCCGACGTCACCTGGCTTGGACTCCTTCCTCATGAGGTCTCGTTTCCCTGCCTTCTTGAGACAATCTCCGATGACTGTCATGTCGAAATCAACGAAACTGGTAATCCTAGGTTTTTTCTTTCTTTTTCTAATTTCATGTTCCAATTTGTTGAATGTTCTTGTTTACGTAATAGTAAAATAGAAATTGAAGAGAAAATAGGGCTAATTTGTATTGTAGTTGAAGTTAACTCCACCAATTTGGTGGTTCATCGTAGTAGTGGAGTGGCAAGGGCTATTCTGGCAACCTTTTCACCACTTCGTTTTCTTGTTCCAGTTACTGTCGATGAGAGGGAGAGGAAGGCAGAAAGAAAACGACAACAGGGGGTGTTTGGGTTTCTTCGTGTGTCGTAAAAGAGAGGGAGAAAACAGAGGGGGCTGCTGGCCTTGGCTCGCCGGAAACCACCAACAAACACCTCTGGTGGGGGTGTTTTGTTGCACCTCGAAGACAGGCGAAAAACAAGGGAGTGTGAGAGGAAATGGAAGAATGAAAAATTGTATTTATCAATGAATAGCAGTGTATTCATTTGTGAATAGCAGTGCATTAATGAGTGAATAATAGTGAATGAATAGCAGTGCATTCATGTGTGAATAGTAGTGTATTCATTTATGAATAACACTAAATGAATGTATTTATTTATGATTAGAGGTTTTCATTTATTCAATTATGAATAATAGGGTTCTTATTTCTTAATAGCACTGTATTCATTTGTGAATAACAGTGTAAGCATGTGTTAATGAGTATATTTATTTATGATTAGAGGTATTCTTTTTATGAAGAAATGATAACTTTTACACTCATTTTATTTTCAATTGATTAAAAAAAGAAATTGGATTGCTTGTAAATTGATGTGTATTTATTTGTGATTAGAGTAGTATCAGGTTTTTTGAAAAAAAAAATCATTTATGAATACAAATGTATTAATTTGGTGTTTAATTTCTATTCATTTTTTTGAACACACACAAAAAAAAAACGTGAAATAGGAGAAAAAAAATTGATTTTTGTAAGAATTTTTTTTCAGTTTTAAAATAAATTTTGGTAAAAATGCTTTTTATATTCCATTAATAAGAAAAATAAAAAATTGAATATTTATTTCTTTTTTGGTAACTGATCCTAAATTTAAGGGAATTTGATTGAATTTTAGTTTATTTTAATTTAATTAAGATATACAATTATTAGTATGCCCTTATATATTGATTGGTCCAGAATTGTTCTCGCGTTCTCAATCTTTTAGGTGTTCTCATTTCATCCTCTGCCTATATATATATATATATATATATATATATATATATATATATATATATATATATATATATATATATATATATATATATATATATATATATATGTAGGTTCATGTGAAAATATAAATATCATGCAAAAACACGGAAACAAATTTTATCTTATGAAAATTAAACACGTGTACTATAAAAAAATAAATTTATTAGCAATAAATTAAAGATAGTAAGTTTACATTGGATGGTGTTATGGTAATATAGATTTAAAGACGGTTTTGATCAGTGTTCTAAAAGGCACGCCATGGCGCGCCATGGCGTGAGGCGTGGCTTCGCCATTACGAAAAACTTCATAACGTTGCTGTTAGGCGTGGCGCGTGGCAAGACGTGACATGGCGCGCCATGACGCGTTATGGCGTGTTATGGTGCGTGTTTTTTCGTTTGACACACAATTTTTTACTCTTTGTTATGTCTTTTCAAATCGGAGATACAAGTATTGTGGTTTTTGTTAACTTTTTGTTATTAGTTATTGATCTAACACTTTTAAAAATTAGTTATATTTAATATAAATTTATATTTATGTGGTAATATAATTTTAAATTAATACAAAATCGCCGTCTTACATCACGCCTTGAAAAACGTCATGACTCTTTAAGCTTGAGACTTGGCTTTGCCGTCACGCCATGTCTCACGTCATTTAGAACCTTGGTTTTGATAATTATATTTTTCACGTCCTTAATCATTTTTAAATTCATGTTTTCATAATAAAAATGTTAAAAATCATATTTTGTTAATATGAAACAATTTATCATAGGTTTTTCTTGTTTTCGCAAATTATTTGCATTTTCGCATGAAATTTCCCATATATATATATATATATATATATATATATATATATATATATATATATATATATATATATATATATATATATATATATATATATATATATATATATATAAGGTTAGTGTAACGATTGTTAGACTACTCGTAGTGGGCAACGCCTACTCCCGTTATTGTGCCTAATAACACGTGATAACGCCAATGAACACCGCCCCTCTCCCGTTATTGCGTGTTAAAGATATTTCCGTTACTTCCCGTTACCACCATAACATGTGGTAATGACGTTTTCTTGTTTTTTACCTAGTAACGCATGTGGGCATTGCCCACACGACCTCTCTTATAGTGGGAGGTGTATAATAGCCTTCCTTTAAAGATAAACAGAATAAACAACAATACAGATGCAATTTAATATAGACAATGCAACTCAAGTTTAAATGTATTGAACGTGATGATAAACACTCACCTTTTTCCGTGAAGTGACGTGACCCAAAAAAGGTCAAGATGACAAATCGACATGATTAATCATAAAGACTATATCTTTGAAAATAGACCAATTCGTCTCAACATATTATGGTGAATTTTCTTGTTTCTAACAATTACTAATCAATTAATCCAAATAGTTGTTCTAATAGAATCTTTATCTAATAATCTACCTCTTATTTTGGTTATTATTTGTCGAATGTCACCTTCAGTTAATAATGTAGTCAAGTTTGTAAGTTTGTATTATTTGTTGAATGATACCTTCAATTTATAAGGTAATAAAAACAACGAAGTGATTTTGTTTTGTATAATTTGGTGCATGAGCATCAATATACAAATCTACAACTTATATTTTACAACCTATATTTTGGCATTCCATCGCTTTATATTTTGACGCTCAAGATTGGTGCCTTGATTATAATGGTTTTTTTTATTAATTTCTCTCTCTCCCTCACACACAATCTCTTTCTCTCTCTCTCTCTCTCTCTCTCTCTCTCTCTCTTTATATATATATATATATATATATATATATATATATATATATATATATATATATATATATATATATATATATATATATATATATATATATATATATATATATGATGTTTGAGTAGCGATTCCTGTAGAGGAAGATGTATAATAGCCTTCATTAAAAGAAATGCAGAATAGACAACACAACATATGCAATTAAATACAAAAAATACAACTCAATATTAAAATTTTATGATAGAACGTGGTGATAAGTACTAACATTTTATTCGTGAAGTGACATGACCCAAAAATTATGTAGATGAAAAATCTGGATTATTAGTCATAAAGACTAGATCTTTGAAAATAGGCTCATTCGTCTCTTTATATTAGGGTGAATGTTCTAGTTCTAATAATCAGTAATGGATTAATCAAAATAGTTGTTCTAATACCATCTTTATCCAATAGTCTAGGTCTTATTTTGGTTATTGTTTTTAGAATGATACCTTCAGTTAGTAAGGTAGTCAACTTTTGTTTCTATGCTTCACTCTACTTATATTTTAGCGAGTCAATGGTAAACATACCACAAAATAACTCGATAACAACAATCTTAGCAATGGGAGATTCCTTCATGGATACAGGGAACAATAACCATAGACAATCATTAATCAAGGCTGATTTTCCCCCATATGGAAAGGATTTTTTGGGAAGAAAATCAACTGGAAGGTTCACTAACAATAGAACGCTTAGTGACTATATTGGTAATTCATTATTACAAAATTCACCCCAATTATTCTTGTCTTTGATTTGGATCCCCCAATATTCTTAGCAGAGCTAATCTCTCTCTCTCTCTCTCTCTCACACACACACACACACACATATATATATATATATATATATATATATATATATATATATATATATATATATATATATATATATATATATATATATATATATATATATATATATTAGAATCACTGCTTCTATTAGTTAAAAAGTAAAGAGTTACAATGCGAGAATCTAAGGGGATCAAAGTGTTGTATATTGCATGTTGTAGTTAAAAATCATTTCTAATACTAAAAGCTGCAATCTTTTGATACCAAATTTGAAGCTGGTAATTTAGGAGTGAAGGAGTACCTTCCAGCATATTTAGACACTTCCATACAAGACAATGATCTTATTTCAGGTGTATCTTTTGCTTCTGGTGGCTCTGGCTATGATAACTTAACATCCAAAATAGTGGTATTCATACCTTATTTTATATTAAACCTCTTGATTTTTGCCTTTTTATTTAATTCCGAAATAAATATCATTCATGTGTAATTTGTTTTCTATTTTCTTGTGTATATGACAAGTAGAATGTCATACCATTATCGGTTCAATTGGAGATGTTCAAAGAATACATTGGGAAGTTTAAAAAGATTGTGGGAGAAGAAGAAGCAAACCAAATGATAAAAAAGGGTGTGTATTTGGTATCATCAAGCTCTAACGATTGGGCAATAAGTTACACTGCAGTTCCAATTAGACGATTACAATATAATGTGACGGGTTACGCTTATCTATTAGCAAACAATGCTAGAGTCTTTTTTGAGGTAATCCTATGTGTTGGTTTTATTCCACCCATCATTTTTTATATCATATTTTAGTTATTGAAAATGCTCAAATATCTTTACTAATTTTTCCTTTGGTGTTTAATTCATATCAACATATTTCAAGAAAGAAAATATATTAAAAGTTTTCATGGCTTCTATAAAATCCCAAAAGAGTTGTATACAACTAAATAAAAGTATATATATATATATATATATATATATATATATATATATATATATATATATATATATATTTTGTTTTAAAACCAATACATACACTAACTTTACTTATAAATTTTTTGACTTGGTTGTTTTCTGTTTAAATTTACTTACATATGAATGCTGCAATAAATATACTTAAGGAATTATACAAACTGGGAGCAAGGAAAATAGTTGTCTTCGGCACACCATATATTGGTTGTTTTCCACTAGCAAGAACTTTCTTGGGAGGACTTATTACTTGCAGTGACATGTTGAATAAAGAAGCAGAAACCTTCAACAAAATGCTAAAAAGTCAGCTTGAATATCTTCAAAGCAGTTTGCCACAATCCACTTTTTGCTATGTTGATTACTTTAATATTTCAAGAGAGCTCATCGTAAACCATCTCCAATATGGTATGCATTATATTCAATATTACTTTTCAACATGGAAACTATAATTTGTAGTGATTCTTGAAAATTTATTGTTCTCCAAATTTTTATGAAATTTATATCACATATTGACGTTAAATATACTCACTATTTATTTATTCCAGATCGTAGGGATAACCAACTAACCAACAACAATGTGACTTATATTCCCACTTAAAGTGAAAATTTCTCTTGCCTAAATGATGGAGACAACATTAATTATATTTCATATATAAAGATTGTCCATAATCAACATAGTCGTATATTGTTTTGGTTTATATTGTATGACATAAATTTAAGGAAGATGATGCCTATTAACATCTTCATCTAACGATTTTTTTTCTCAGGCTTCAGAGTTGTAGATAAGTCTTGTTGTGGAACAGGGTTGTTTGAGACAGCTCTTCTTTGTAACAAACTTAGCCCACTATGTCATAATGACTCAACATTCTTATTTTGGGACAGTATCCATCTAACAGATGAAGGATATAAACTTGTTGCAAATCATGCTCTCCCAGAACTAAGGAGATGTTTGCTCTAAATTCATGAACTTTATTATGAGAGTTAGCTAGTTTGTTGGTAGAGGAACAACACCATCTAAGCAATGAAAATAGAACAAGAGAGCTTTTTAATAATATGTTGTGTTTTGGATTAAATGTCTAACGTTTTAACTAAATTTGTATAATATTAAAAAACAAAAATGAAGTCCTTTTATGTTGCCCTCATAACAAGGAAATAACTTGGATTGATTATAAGAGATATAAATGATTTATTAATATATTATATGATTAATATATTAATTGGAAATAGTATAATTTAATTAAGAATTAATTTGGATTTAATTCTGGGTTAATTAAAATTAATTAGAGATATTGGGACTGAGCTGTAATTATTCAATAGTTGAATAAATGAGAGGATCCATAACCTTCCTAGAGGTGGATGGTTTTGGAAACCCTGATGAAGGGTTCGAGAAGCCTCCAACTCAGACAAGGAAACTAGAGTAAACTTTTTCTTTATGCTTATTTAATACAAAATATTCTTTTATTAGTGTGAAATCTTTCACAGAAAGTGGGTTGCACCTGATCCCACACCGGCTTGGAAGGAGAATGATACATTTCCTTATAAGGGGTGTGGATACATTCATTGTCACAATGTGTTTTAAAGTCGTGAGGACAACAGATCCCATAAGAACTCTGCAATTAAGCGTGCCCGAGCGAGAGCAATTCAAAAATGGATGACCCTTTGGGAAGTTTTCATGATGGGAGCCCAAAGAGGAAAAATGTTGTGATAGGTGCCAGAGGATGATGTTAAAAATGGTATCAGAGATGAGGAACGAGTCGATGTGTTCGATGGGGGCATCGGAACCTATAATGGGGGGGGGGGGTGAAGGTGGGTTGCACCTGATTCACATCGGCTTGGAAGGAGAACGAAACATTTCCTTATAAGGGGTGTGGATACCTACCTTGTCACAACACGTTTTAAAGACGTGAGGGAAGTAGATCACATAAGAAATCTGTAGTTAAGCATGCCTGGGCAAGAGCAATTCCAGGATGGGTGACCCCCTGGGAAGTTTTTGTGTCGGGAGCCCCAAACGGACAATATTGTGATACGTGCTGGAGGGGGATGTTACGTCGTCTAGCCCTAACTTACGGGCGTTACAATTATCTCCCCTTTAAGATGATTACTTCCCAGAATCATTAGCAAACAAATGTTGGATGATGATCCAGCAAGTCACCTTTCCATCCTAAGCAATAACCATAACTCATATGCCTTCCTTATCAAGATCTTGGACTTCTTAGCTGCTGGTGGTGCTTAAACTTTTACCCGCTCTTCATTCTCTGTTGGACCTTCAATCTTAATCTCTGAGTGAAAAACTCGACCTTCATCATACACTCCTACTCCCTTTCAAACACAGTCAAACCATGATAATATCTTTACTTTGGCTACCGTGACAGACCGAATGGTCATATTCTAATGACTTTCCATCACATGTTGCAATGGCTAGACTCAGGTCTCTATGAGTTAAACTCTAGCATTGAATTCACCTTCCTTTATGTTCTAATGTGATATAATAACATCATAGTAGGTAAAACGTTTAGCTATAGGTCGTTAACGACGGCTGAAACACTTCTACCGATCGCTTTGATTTTCTTTTCCATCAATCTGTTGACTAAAGTCAGATACTATATCGAACATTGAACCGAGTAACTTACTTTGAAAATATATCTTAATCGGACTCGATTCGTTATGACCATTGGGTTCGGAATAACATTCTTTTTCTTAGTTGTCAAACGATGGTAACAACATAATTTAGAAAAGTAAACTCAACTACTAGTGTCTTAGTAACCTTGTGACTCTTCCTGATCCAAGTGCATGTTTTATGCTTCAGGTAGTATAGGTCTCTATTACCTTTCACACCTACTCATACTTGTCCCGAGAATTGTCTCACAGTTTTCCAAGTCACCATACAAGAAAAATCACATAGCAACTTAACACGTTGGATAATATAACATAATTAGGGATTCTATAACTCTAGAAAACGGTTACAATACTTATCCAAAGTACACCATACTCCATGTCTATTACATCAGCTTACATAATATAATACTATCTATGTGAGATGACCATTTCACATCTTGAACTCCGGATAAGAAACTTTCTACTCTTGATCTCCTGCAGCGACATCTGCTTCACGAAGGATCATATGGAATGCTCGAGCTTTTGCTTTTGGCTACACGTTTGTCTTTACAGCTTCTTTCTTTTTTTGGAAGTCCTTTGAAATATGCCTATTATCTCCACATATATAACATATCTTGTCATTGAATGCTCAATCTTTGGAATATTGGACAACCCTTCCATACTTGTAGCATGTGACTTCTCCATCACATCTCCCAAAGTGCTTATTCTTTCACTTCTCATACCAGATGACTTCATTGTTACCCCAAGACCTCTTGTTGTTGGTGTCATAATTTGAGAATTTACTCTTCTTATCGGACCTGTAAGATCCTTCAAACTTCCTTTTCTCTCCAGTTTAGGCTCTCTCCAGACCCTTCTACTTTATCTGGGCCTCTATATTCGAGGCCACCCAGATGGCTACTTTCAGAGTGGTTGCTAGCTTAACAGTTGGACCAAAGTCCACTAGTAGTCCATTACCAAACTTGTTTACTTTGGAAAGTTCGATAGGAACCAAATAAGGAACTATCTTCATCTTCTTAGTAAAAGTTTCAACACACTCGCTAACACTCATCTTTCATTTCTTCAGATTCTAGAATTAATTTTTTATCTCCAAAAGATCGATTTATGAGCAATATCGCATTTTCAACTATTTAAGGAAGTTCTCCCATGACATCTTCCATGCTTCTCCCTTTGGCATTGAATCTGCCTACTGAAGGGTTTTGAGCATTCTAACACTCATATGGTGTACATGCAACCCTAGAAACCTTGGATCTATGTTTTCTCTATTATACATGCAAATTTGATTTTCCAAGGTTCTCAACCTAACTAGCGTGTTATGGGGTACTAGTAATATAAAAACTTGGTAGAATAACATACTTTTTCCTTATGGTTGTGTGACAACCCAAGTTGTTCCGTTACATTTCCCCGTTACCGTTAACGGAATATTCCAGTTTATAAGAGTTCCGTTAATTAGAGGTCGTCAATTTAATAAACATTTCATTTGTTTACATTTAATATGCCGTTAAGTCGTGATAAAAGGAAATAAAAACACACAATACATATTTCCATTTAATTGGAAAAGTTAGTTTTTATTATTACGATCACTAAATCGGGCGTGACCAAAAGCCCCGTTTAACGGCAGTATTGGGTAGAATTCCACTGAGCTCCAACTCCCACCCATATATAAAGGGGAGTAAACTCCATTTGGAGACTTTTTACCCTCTCTCTCTCTAGACTCGTTTTCACCCCGAATCCGCAACCAAACGCTTCCAAATCGTAAGTCCGCTTACCGTAGCTTATTCTAAACATTATGATTTGTGTTTATAGCCCAAAAATCAGACTTATAAGCTATGGAAGAGGAGTTTACGGCCTAAGCTCCTCCTTAGGCCGTAAACACCTTAAATGAGGCCAAAATGACCGCAAAATGTCCCTAAAGGCTTGGAAATAAATTAAGGGATTAGCCTAGGAGTGTTTAAACATTAAATTACAAGGATTTAGGGTGTAAAATGGATTTTACGGCCCAAGCATATGCCAAGGCCGTAAACACCTCTAAACCTTGCAAAAAGCCCCAAAAACACCCCCAAAACACCCTTGGACTTCATACATAAATTAGGGGCTTATCCTCTTGGGTTTAGATCATTTAAACATAAGGATTTGGAGGATTAAAAGGAGTTTACGACCCAGACATGTGTCAAGGCCGTAAACTCCCCAAACCAAGCCAAAATGTTAGTTTTTACCCCCCAAATGGCCTTAGACTATCATTATAAATTACTAGCAAGGTATTAGGGGCTTGAAACTTCAATGAACTCAAAGAATAAGAGTTTACGGCCGTAAACTCCCTTAGGAGTTGTCCCTGGGCCGTAAACTCCATTTTAATGCCCTTAAATACCTTAAACTCACTCATACTATATAGTTTTGGACCTAGAATAATTCCATGAACAAGTTAGAAGCCTTAAAACACACTAGAACCCCTCACCATGAGTTTACGGCCGTAAACTCATGGTGAGTAGTCCCTGGGCCGTAAACATGGTATTGGGAGTTTACTCTCGAAGAGTAAACTCCATTCCTAAGCCATACACACCTTTAGACGCTACCCGAGACACCCCAAACACTTAACCAAAGTGTTTTCCGCTCCTTTGAGCACGTATACTTGTTTAATTAGTATTAAATATACTAATTGTATGTGAACATATATTATCATATGTTAAATAGGTCATTGTGTGTGTTCGAGTCCTTACGTGACACCGAACGCACAAACGACACCTTCGTCGGACCTACGTACGCCAGGTGAGTTCATACCCCTGAATGAACCTTTTAAATGTTTTTACATGTTTTATAGGGGGGGAATACAAGTTAAACATGCCAGTTATCATATCAATCACATGTGATTGATAACCCCCATGCTCAAGATTTTACCACTGTACACTATTTTACCGAGTAGGATACTATAATGGTTTTCAAAAAGGTATTCAATTGTTTCAAAACTCTTATACTGTTTTATCTAAATTCATTTTAATCTGGTTTATAAAGGTCCAAAGATTTCTAAAGGTTTTCTAACTTATTTTACCAAAGAATACCAATTGTGATTTTCCCTGAGTATAAAGGTTTTTCCAAGGTTTTCATCAAAGTTCCCTTTTCATGACATATACTTTTACTTGTTAGTTATTGCTGCTTCGCTTTCATTTATTCAAAACTCCTACTTGAATACGCATTTCCTTCGTGATACGCTTATACCGGTTATTTTCTCTATATCGCTTATACTTGTAGCCACTTATACTTGGTACACTTATACTTCACGATTCGATTATCCCACACTGTACACTTATACTTCACGACTCGGATATTCCACTGTACACTTATACTTCACGACTCGGATATTCCACTGTACGCTTATACTTCACGACTCGGATATTCCACTGTACGATTATACTTCACGACTCGGATATTCCACTGTACGCTTATACTTCACAAGTCGGTTATTCCACACTGTACACTTATACTTCACGATATGATTCCACTTGATACACACTCAAGCGTAGTTAGATGTATGTATGTGCATGTGTAGATGCATATAAGTAATGATTGAAGGACTTAGGAAGGTTTGTCCGCCCTATTTCCTTTTCTTCGTTGAGATGTGGTCTGGTAGGATCGGATGTCCATCCGAAGGTCGTTTGATTCATTAGTTATATGTTATGTATATGAGCATAGACATATAGGTTTGCTCTAGTCAGTTCAGTCATGAGTCTCCACCTCTAGTTCAACACTTACATTAGAAACCCACTACCCACTGTTTGGAAGTCATTACCCACTATTTGGGATGCATCTTCGGGACACGGCCTTCTCCGTCGTCTAGTTGGTAACCAGAGTCTCCTCTAGGGAGAGCGGGCATTGTGTGTATAGATCTATACGGGATTGACACCCCCGCACCCTGACTGCTAGCTACAGTCCACGGCCCACCAAGCCAAGGGGTGACAAATGTAACATTATATAGACGCTTGTAGGGCGTCTGGTACTCTAGTGTCGGTTAGTATGGTTACGAGTATCCCGGGTTACCTTATAACTCATGGCATTAAGGTAACAATATTCACCGGCAATTTACACTGTATGCTGGTAACTCATTTTCAGAGTCACATTGTTTTGACCTTGCAAGATGTATCTTTCATTTGATACTGTCTGCGGTCTGTATCCTCTGTTTTGACCGTGCAAGATGTATCTTTCATTTGATATTGTCTGCGTTCTGTATTCTTTGTTTTGACCTTGCAAGATGTATCTTTCATTTGATACTGTCTGCGGTCTGTATTCACTGTTTTGACCTTGCAAGATGTATCTTTCATTTGATACTGTCTGCGGTCTGTATTCATTGTTTTAGACCTTACCATCTGTACCTTTCATTTGGTACCTTCTGGGGTCTGTGTCTCCATTTGTTAGACGGAACCAGGCGTGTCGTTCGTTCGATACTCTCCTGGAGTCTATGATTCCTTTGCCTTAGTCAGCAGTCCTCACTGCTGAGGCATATGTATTTCCCTGACTTCTCTGGCTTTCTTTAATAATCAAATTCCGTATTTTGATAATGATAGCGATTAAGGGAAAACTACTTTTTACCACGTAACTCTGTCCAGTCTTGGTATAAGGCTGCTTTTATTAAAGAAAATATAGGATTTTCTGGAAAGAACTCTAATACACTATAACCTCTTAAACTACTACTTTTGTTAAAGTTATTTGAATAAAAACGTCACTAAATGCTTATGAACTCACCAGCATTTGTAAAAATGTTGATACTCGCTTTTCAAATAACTTGTATTCTCAGGTTAGCATTAGACAGGTACATCCCAGGAGCTGTTGATGAAGATAGCTTAGTACCACGCTGTATTTATTCTATTACTTGTATTACTTTGATGTATTGTAATGTAACCATGTAAAACTATTACTATTAATGCAATATTTTGTTGTACTTTGATTACTATAATGCATGTGTTGTGATACTTGACATGACGCCATCCACCCCAGAACGTTTCCGCCGTTCCGGTTTTGGGGTGTGATAGATTGGTATCAGAGCATTATTTATACTGAGCTAAGTATATCAATTCATAAAAGATATACAACCTATAAACACAAAGGAATAAAACACTCTGACCAAGAATTATACTTTAAAATATAACCATATTTTACCAAAGTATAATAACATCCATAATCTAAGCACTTGAACAAAATTATCACAAGAAGAACAATAATAAAAGTCTTCGGATGTTGAGCACTACAGTCAAACCTGGGCAGTTATGTAATCGTAAGCTGGGATAAATGTAAACCATAGGGGTATTTTAGGATGCATATATAACTTTGTGTGAAGAACTAAAAAGATCCTTATTGATATACCTACAACTACAGAGAGTATACTCCCAAGGTTATATATAATAAGGATCCCATAGGCTAAGAATGTGTAGTTTCGCTCTATTTCCTTTTCCTCGTTGGGATGTGGTTCTAGAGTAGTATCACATATTCGAAGGCCTATCGGATCTAAGCTATATATGATATGTATACCCTGTGTAATCGTAGCAGGACTCGATATGGATCATCCAGTGAAATGTTAATAATCTCTTAGGATTCTTTAGACATTTCCATTCTCGTACGAACCCTGTAGACAACCCTATCCACTTCAGTGCATGACAGAGAAGTTGATTCAGGCCTAGAAGAGGTTCATTGAGAAGATTTCCTGTTCGGAAATAAATGAACCAGGTCGAGACTATTGAATGCTCCAAGTGCCCATATTCTTCTAGGGACATCGGTGCAAAATTTGCCTAAACTTCTGAGATTCCCAGTCGCCCTTTATGAGGTGATGACACCCATAGTCGAAATTCGGAAGCAAGGAAAAGTAGATTCAATATGTCCATACGAGAAGAGAACCCTAGGAAACTACCCGAAGGAAACCAACGCCGATTCCAGTCAAAGATACGAGGCAGACCGAGGGAGCCAGTACATGGAACCCGGGAATTGTCTTTACCTCGTGTTCGTCACGCTAATACACCCATAAAATAATACAATTTAGTGAGTTAGTGGTTACACTACTCACACTATGTGTTAGGTAAAATCGTCGTTTCCCGTTGCCAGATACACGATTAGGGCAGATCCCCGCATCTCTATTGAGAGAATTTTAGCCATCTGCCCTTGTGAGCCTCTCTTTCCGCAGTTTCGTTCCGAACCGTTCTCAAATCTCTCCAGGCCGGAGAGTGAAACCTTTCCCAGTATAAAGGTAACGTAGTAGGAACGACTCGCATCTTATGGCCTTTTTTACGATACTCATACACCCACTTCGATTACCAGGACTACATCATAGGGATGTAGGTCGACACTCAGACGACCAGTACCCAAGGCACGGGAAAAATTTATGCCTAATACGTTCAAGACAAAAACGTCCAGGGTTAACCATCGTCTCTCATTACCTTGTATTCCTTTCCGTTTAGGAAAACCATGCCACCGAAGAAGCGTAACCAATCCACAAGCAAGAAACCTGCTCTCTTATTCGATGAAGCTACGTTCCAAGCTGCAGTCTCAGCAGCCGTAGCAGTTGTCATGGCTCACCTGAACGCTAACACCGCCAATGTTAGCAAGGGACCTGTCGGGATTTCCAATCTTGGCGATGGACAGCAGCAACCAACACTTTCATACCCAGTCACCCAAAAACCTTCACCGAACCCACTAAAGAGAAAACTCAAGATTGAGGAGGGAAGTACCTCAGCTCAAGGACCTTCTGAAAGGCGACGAGCTGAGGCAGTCTATACCCCTGTCAATCCTTCCCTCCCGACCTCAAGAAGACCATACCTAGGAGACCTTCCCCACTGCAACAAGTACAGCTACCATCATCGTGGTGCCTGCCGGGAACTCTTATGTGCAAGGTGCAACATGAAGGGGCATACTGCTCGTGTATGTAGAACTCCGGTGGAGCGTATTGCATCGATCACTAATGCGACGACCAATCCCGTTTGTCTCCTATGTGGTGAAATGGGACATTTCAAGAAGGATTGCCCAGCTGAAGGAAACAACAAAGACACAGGAGGAGCCTAACTCTACTGCTTAGAGAGAAGCATCAAGGAACTCGTTAGATTTTGGTACATCTCTCGATCTCGGGTAACTAAACTAAAAACAATAAAAGACTAATTCAAATGTAAATTCTTCCCAGTAAGGCGAAAGTCGCAGCACTGTTATAAAATTTAAAAATTCATCAGGTAAAACTATAATGGCTAAACATATACGTTACGGCCATGTATATTTAAGATGGACAAACCTAGAGTGAGCGAATGCCGCCTCATTTCCTGTTCCTCGTTTGGTTGTGGATTTAGGGCGGGGTCGCTCAGTCAACAGTCCTCCCCACCTTAAATATACATGACTAGTATATGTGAGGCGATTATAGAAATGCCTTGTGAGAATCCACTCATGAAAAGGTACTCTATTTGGAAACACTTAGGACCCTCTATAGTTCCGCGTCGACTCTATCGGTCCAAGTATCCACGGTAGTGATACATAGGACGAAACCTGAGACGCCTAGAACTTGTGTGCCTGTTCGGCACATGACTCTATCGATCTTCATTATATATCATGTCGGAGTGTGCCAACTTCGACGACTCTATTGATCATGGTTCGACTACGTGCAACCATGTGTACATTCTTAGTGCTGTGTAAAAAGAACTTTCCCCGTAGCCATGTCGGCAAATAAAGGTTCTCCCGAACCTAAACCTAACACAATTAAATCAAACCTAATGCGATCCGTCAATCTTCCCTCTTATCTCAACCCTTCCGAAGTACCCAAGAGAGGGTACCCCTCGCCGTTGACTGACCCCTCATAGTCAGATGGAAACCGAAGCGAAAGACACTGTAGATACTCCAGAAGATGATAACCATCCGAAGCGTACTTCATAGTTTCCCCAAAAAGACCCTTCGCACCTCGCACATCAGGTTCGTAAACATAGAGATTAGAACTCATAAGGAATGACCACCATAACCAGGTATATGCGTAAAGGTGGTATATAATTGAGATCAAAAAGATTTAAGGTGTGTGTTTCCTCCCTACTCCTTGTTCCTCGTTGGGTTGTGGGTTTGGGGTGGAGTCGCACAGCTGAACATCCTGCCGACCTCAGTTGTATACTGCTTGCATACACCAAGTACTGGTGGTTAAGCCAAGCATGAGCTCTACCACGAACCTCTTTGCAAAACACTTTCACCCTATTCCATAACATAGAAGCTGGAGTCAAGAGAATCACTGCGGGTTAAGCTAGTAAAGTTCCGAGTGATGAGACCCTATACTCACTAGAATTGACCTAGACCGAGGAAACTCAGAACCTTCGGAAGAGTAGTTGCAGTAGATGCTCTTACTACTCAGGCACCTTTCCCACCCTGTTATAGACAGGTAGTGCCTATCACTCTCCACGCTCTCGTATGGAGGAAATCGTCGTCGCCCTGTAGACGATAGACTTCATTCTCCGAAGTGAACACTAGGATACCGAGAACCACAAGATAACCTCCGCAGCTAAGAATACTTGATCAAAGTGTGAAAGTAGTTGCGTTAAGCCTCATGACCCAGATCCCAAAAAGATTATAGACTTGACACCAGCCTTGGTGTTAGTCGAGGGGTTATCCAGGAGCATGCGCTTTCCGCACTAGAATATACCAAGGTCTTAGAGATTAATTGGACTATTAGGTGTTCCACGAATACCATCTCACGCAGAAATAGCAGAACCACCTCCTGAGACAGTCCAACGCTCGTCTGGTGAAACCCTATCTCCCCGACCCTCAGGGTTTCCGTGTCTCAAGAATCGTTAGTGCATGTCCATTTTGCACAAGCTTGAGATAGACACTTTACAGCAGACAGATAACCACAGATACGCAACCCATCCGATGACCTAGAAAGTCTCTATCAGCCAGTTGATAGGAAACGCGAAACCAAAGACCACCCGAGCTTTCTAAGAACCAACCTGAAGGACTACACTACCAGTACGGGAGAGAACGTTAGGAACTTCGGAATGGCGATCACGCCAGTGATGATCTTGCCATAAAAGTACACTATGTTCTAAGTACTGAAAAGCTCTACCATTCCGAGAGCTTAGGAGCATATGAGAATCCCCATGGAGACTTGGTCCAACCCTTTTCAGGCCGCTACTACCTTCGGATATACCACAAGATTCACACCCGATCGATCCACTTCTTAGACTTGATAGGTGATTTCCCGACAACACTCTTCATGCCTCACTCATCTTGATAGAATCCATTGAGAACCCTAACCTTGTAGATACACCAGTTGGAACCCACTAGCTACACAAGACGGAATCTGCATCCCGTACGTGAGGGTCTGTTGGAATGACAAACACAGTCCAGGGATCACTTGGGAATGAGAGGACAACCGTATAGGAAGTACTCTCATACCTCTACTTGGCCATTCATACCTACTTCCTTGCCTAGACCTGAATTTCGGGACGAAATTCCCTCTAACGGGGGGATGATGTGACAACCCAAGTTGTTCCGTTACATTACCCCATTACCGTTAACGGAATATTCCAGTTTATAAGAGCTCCGTTAATTAGAGGTCGTCAATTTAATAAACATTCCATTTGTTTACATTTAATATGCCGTTAAGTTGTGATAAAAGGAAATAAAAACACATAATACATATTTTCATTTAATTGGAAAAGTTAGTTTTTATTATTACAACCACTAAATCGGGCGCGACCAAAAGCCCCGTTTAACGGTAGTATTGGGTAGAATTCCACTGAGCTCCAACTCCCACCCATATATAAAGGGGAGTAAACTCCATTTGGAGACTTTTTACCCTCTCTCTATATACTCTCTCTAGACTCGTTTTCGCCCCGAATCCGCAACCAAACGCTTCCAAATCATAAGTCCGCTTACCCTAGCTTATTCTAAACATTATGATTTGTGTTTATAGCCCAAAAATCGGACTTAGAAGCTATGGAAGAGGAGTTTACGGCCTAAGCTCCTCCTTAGGCCGTAAACACCTTAAATGAGGCCAAAATGACCCCAAAATGTCCCTAAAGGCTTGGAAATAAATTAAGGGATTAGCCTAGGAGTGTTTAAACATTAAATCACAAGGATTTAGGGTGTAAAATGGAGCTTACGGCCCAGGAATATGCCAAGGCCGTAAACACCTCTAAACCTTGCAAAAAGCCCCAAAAACACCCCCAAAACACCCTTGGACTTCATACATAAATTAGGGGCTTATCCTCTTGGGTTTAGATCATTTAAACATAAGGATTTGGAGGATTAAAAGGAGTTTATGGCCCAGACATGTGTCAAGGCCGTAAACTCCCCAAACCAAGCCAAAATGTTAGTTTTTACCCCCCAAATGGCCTTAGACTATCATTATAAATTACTAGCAAGGTATTAGGGGCTTGAAACTTCAGTGAACTCAAAGAATAAGAGTTTACGGCCGTAAACTCCCTTAGGAGTTGTCCCTGGGTCGTAAACTCCATTTTAATGCCCTTAAAGACCTTAAACTCACTCATACTATATAGTTTTGGACCTAGAATAATTCCATGAACAAGTTAGAAGCCTTAAAACACACTAGAACCCCTCACCATGAGTTTACGGCCGTAAACTCATGGTGAGTAGTCCCTGGGCCGTAAACATGGTGTTGGTAGTTTACTCTCGAAGAGTAAACTCCATTCCTAAGCCATACACACCTTTAGACGCTACCCGGGACACCCCAAACACTTAACCAAAGTGTTTTCCGCTCCTTTGAGCGCGTATACTTGTTTAATTAGTATTAAATATACTAATTGTATGTGAACATATATTATCATATGTTAAATAGGTCATTGTGTGTGTTCGAGTCCTTACGTGACACCGAACGCACAAACGACACCTTCGTCGGACCTACGTACGCCAGGTGAGTTCATACCCCTGAATGAACCTTTTAAATGTTTTTACATGTTTTATAGGGGGGGAATACAAGTTAAACATGCCAGTTATCATATCAATCACATGTGATTGATAACCCCCATGCTCAAGATTTTACCACTGTACACTATTTTACCGAGTAGGATACTATAATGGTTTTCAAAAAGGTATTCAATTGTTTCAAAACTCTTATACTGTTTTATCTAAATTCATTTTAATCTGGTTTATAAAGGTCCAAAGATTTCTAAAGGTTTTCTAACTTATTTTACCAAAGAATACCAATTGTGATTTTCCCTGAGTATAAAGGTTTTTCCAAGGTTTTCATCAAAGTTCCCTTTTCATGACATATACTTTTACTTGTTAGTTATTGCTGCTTCGCTTTCATTTATTCAAAACTCCTACTTGAATACGCATTTCCTTCGTGATACGCTTATACCGGTTATTTTCTCTATATCGCTTATACTTGTAGCCACTTATACTTGGTACACTTATACTTCACGATTCGATTATCCCACACTGTACACTTATACTTCATGACTCGGATATTCCACTGTACACTTATACTTCACGACTCGGATATTCCACTGTACGCTTATACTTCACGACTCGGATATTCCACTGTACGCTTATACTTCACGACTCGGATATTCCACTGTACGCTTATACTTCACAAGTCGGTTATTCCACACTGTACACTTATACTTCACGATATGATTCCACTTGATACACACTCAAGCGTAGTTAGATGTATGTATGTGCATGTGTAGATGCATATAAGTAATGATTGAAGGACTTAGGAAGGTTTGTCCGCCCTATTTCCTTTTCTTCGTTGAGATGTGGTCTGGTGGGATCGGATGTCCATCCGAAGGTCGTTTGATTCATTAGTTATATGTTATGTATATGAGCATAGACATATAGGTTTGCTCTAGTTAGTTCAGTCATGAGTGTCCACCTCTAGTTCAACACTTACATTAGAAACCCACTACCCACTGTTTGGAAGTCATTACCCACTATTTGGGATGCATCTTCGGGACACGGCCTTCTCCGTCGTCTAGTTGGTAACCAGAGTCTCCTGTAGGGAGAGTGGACATTGTGTGTATAGATCTATACGGGATTGACACCCCCGCACCCTGACTGCTAGCTACAGTCCACGGCCCACCAAGCCAAGGGGTGAAAAATGTCACATTATATAGACGCTTGTAGGGCGTCTGGTACTCTAGTGTCGGTTAGTATGGTTACGAGTATCCCGGTTTACCTTATAACTCATGGAATTAAGGTAACAATATTCACCGGCAATTTACACTGTATGCTGGTAACTCATTTTCAGAGTCACACTGTTTTGACCTTGCAAGATGTATCTTTCATTTGATATTGTCTGCGGTCTGTATCCTCTGTTTTGACCTTGCAAGATGTATCTTTCATTTGATACTGTCTGCGGTCTGTATTCTCTGTTTTGACCTTGCAAGATGTATCTTTCATTTGATACTGTCTGCGGTCTGTATTCACTGTTTTGACCTTGCAAGATGTATCTTTCATTTGATACTGTCTGCGGTCTGTATTCACTGTTTTAGACCTTACCAGCTGTACCTTTCATTTGGTACCTTCTGGGGTCTGTGTCTCCATTTGTTAGACGGAACCAGGCGTGTCGTTCGTTCGATACTTTCCTGGAGTCTATGATTCCTTTGCCTTAGTCAGCAGTCCTCACTGCTGAGGCATATATATTTCCCTGACTTCTCTGGCTTTCTTTAATAATCAAATTCCGTATTTTGATAATGATAGCGATTAAGGGAAAACTACTTTTTACCACGTAACTCTGTCCAGTCTTGGTAGAAGGCTGCTTTTATTAAAGAAAATATAGGATTTTCTGGAAAGAACTCTAATACACTGTAACCTCTTAAACTACTACTTTTGTTAAAGTTATTTGAATAAAAACGTCACTAAATGCTTATGAACTCACCAGCATTTGTAAAAATGCTGATACTCGCTTTTCAAATAACTTGTATTCTCAGGTTAGCATTAGACAGGTACATCCCAGGAGCTGTTGATGAAGATAGCTTAGTACCACGCTGTATTTATTCTATTACTTGTATTACTTTGATGTATTGTAATGTAACCATGTAAAACTATTACTATTAATGCAATATTTTGTTGTACTTTGATTACTATAATGCATGTGTTGTGATACTTGACATGACGTCATCCACCCCAGAACGTTTCCGACGTTCCGGTTTTGGGGTGTGATAGGTTGATTGCTTGGAGTTATAAGAGTCTAAGACCAATAATGTGGATGCCTCAAGTGGAATCACAAATCACCAAAACACCTTGGAATACTTGAGAGAATAGAAAGCACACTAGAAATTGGCCACCCTTTGTTCTCACACACACTAGTGTCATTTCATGTGCCAAAGACTCTTTATATAGTATGGAGGATTAGGGTTGCATTCATGTAAACCCTAATACCCATGACCTTTCATTTCCATAGGATCCATGGGTTAAAAAGTCCATGGAATATCCATGTAAGCTTAGCCCATCCTAAATGAACTTGGCCCATTATATATATATATATATATATATATATATATATATATATATATATATATATATATATATAATAGTCCATATTTAATTAGTCTCTTTTGATCACTAAATTAATTCCAAATTAATTCTTGATCAATACTAATTAAATAATATGATTTCATACTATTCTCAAAAGATTATCCATATAAATTGTTTCGGTGAAGTGCAACCCAAATGGACCATGCCGGGTCGGGTCAAGTACATACCAAATATAATTACGAACTTAGGTGCTGTTTGTTTTTTCGAAGCGAAAATATCTGAAGTCTGCGGACCACCTTTGCAACCCTCTGTAGCAGAAGAGGTAGAACAAACGGCTGCAACATTTAAAAAAAAAGTTTGTTTGTTTTTTAACGTCTGCAGATTGTTGCAGTAAGTTAAAGTAAGACGTGAAGAGGTTTGAAGCAGTTGGTTTAGTGCGGTGCCACGCAGCACACACGCATCAGTTATTAAGTCAAAAGTCTTCTGAAAAACAAACAGCTGCGAAGGGTCAAGTGTTGCGCGTGTGTTGTGCGGCGCAGTACTAAGAGGCTAGAAGAGGTTTTTTAGAAAAACAAACACCTTAGACACCTTATCCAACAGTCTGCCACTTGGATAAGTCTGATAACTATAGTTGCAAGTATAACTTCAGGAACCGACCAACAATCGTAGCTTTTAAAACTCTGTTGAACTATTAAATGCCATTTTATATAAGTGATCATATAATCCTCTGTTTTAGGTATCATCCAGACAAATACATGGAACAAAGTCGTACTTATTTTCCAGCAGTTTGTTTCCCGATTTCTGATTTGTTTGACATAGAACTAAACTGAACACATCAATTTGGTTCTGATCGGGCCGGACACATAGGTCAAAACAAAATCATCGAGGGGCCCAAATATCACTTTTAATCCTCCAAGGACTAAAAGGAACAGATAGACTTCGACTCATATGCTTGTTCTACTACTTGTTGAATCATACACAAAGGCATGTTTTATAACATCAAGTTACTGATGCATTTTCATACAATCAATTCATAACCAACTCATAGGCAACAACTCATATCTCTAGGTTTGAAAACTTATATGATATTACCGTCTCACGATTACTCGAGATAAATTCCATGAAGTGATACAAGTGAGCGTGGGTTTAATCAAATACAAAGAACTTATGAGCACTCATGAATGCTGTAGCAACTTTTGCTATGTCTAACACCTTAGACATCTACAAGCCCAATTCATGACAATCTTGATTCATACCTGCTTCCAACATATGACTGACTGTGGAGAATTTGAACAAAGTAATTATTCTGGAAGTCAAAACATGCAAAATTGAAACAATAGTAAACAATTGACACAAGATAGCAACACCTTACTTATAAATAAACAAAAACTTTTATTTAATCATCAAATGTCAATTACATTTTACAAGTTTCAGAACTATCTAATCTATAAAACTAATATCGTCCTTCAGCTCGATGCGCCTCGCATGCTGCAAATGCCTAACCCTAGTCAATCCCTT
The DNA here is from genome assembly GCF_002870075.4 of Lactuca sativa. Taxonomy (NCBI): domain Eukaryota; kingdom Viridiplantae; phylum Streptophyta; class Magnoliopsida; order Asterales; family Asteraceae; genus Lactuca; species Lactuca sativa. The sequence goes on from NC_056627.2 coordinate 74,971,635, forward strand.
CGTGAGAGGATCTGTTGGGTTCTCTTCTGACGATATCCTCTTTGCCACGAGGAGTCCTTCTTATATCTTATGTCTTTCGAAGTGATATTTTCTGTCAATGTGTCTGGATCTGCCATGATCACTTCGTTCTTTGGCTAAGGCAACCATATTATTACTATCACAGAAAATCTCCATAGGCTCCTTTAAGGCTGGTACAACTCCAAGGTCTCCGATGAAGTTCCTCAGCCATATCGCCTCCTTCGCCGCTTCACTCGCTGCTATATACTCTGATTCACATGTCGAATTAGTTATTGTCTCCTGTTTGGAACTTTTCCAAGTAATTTCTCCTCCATTCATGGCAAAGACCCAACCCGACTGAGAGCGGAAATGATCCCTATCAGTCTGAAATCTAGCATCACTATACCCTACTACTCTCAAGTCATCACTCCCACCAAGGGTAAGGACCCAGTCCTTAGTCCTCCGCAAGTACTTGAGAATGTTCTTCACCGTAGTCCAGTGAGCTTTGCCAGATTTCCCCTGATATCTGTTGACCATGCTCAAAGCAAAGGCCACATCAGGACGGTTACATATCATAGCATACATGATCGAGCCAACAGCAGAAGCATATGGTAATCGACTCATCTCAGCTATCTCAGCCTCTGTACTCGGGCACTCTAAGCCTTGCTCAGTTTGGCATTATGTTGGATTGGTAAGTCACCTTTCTTGGAATTCTACATGTTGAACCTTTTCAACACTTTGTCCATATAGGTGCTTTGACTAAGTCCAATTAGTCTTTTACTCCTTTCCCTCAATATCCTTATCACTAGGAGATAGGCAACTTCTCCAAGGTCCTTCATAGCGAAACACTCCCCAAGCCAGTACTTAACCTCCTACAAAGTTGGGATGTCATTTCCCATGAGTAGTATGTCATCCACATACAGTACCAAAAAGCTAACTACACTCCCACTAGCTCTGACATATACACATGACTCATCTTCGCTTCTCGAAAAGCCAAACTCTTTGACTTTCTCATCAAAACAAAGATTCCAGCTGCGAGATGCTTGTTTCAATCCATAAATGGATTTCTCAAGCTTGCACACTCTATCAGGGTACTCTACACTGACAAAACCTTCTGGCTGACTCATGTAAACATCCTCAGCCAACTTTCCATTAAGGAAAGCGGTTTTGACATCCATTTGCCATATTTCATAATCATGAAATGCAGCAAAGGCTAGCATAAATCTAATAGACTTAATCTTTGCTACTGGTGAGAAGGTTTCATCATAATCAACTCCCTGAGTTTGAGTGAATCCCTTCGCAACCAATCGCTCCTTATAAGTGTGCACTTTCCCATGCATGTCGGTCTTCTTCTTTAAGATCCATTTGCACCCGACCGTCTTACGACTCGATACATTGTCAACCAAGTTCCAAACTTGATTGTCATACATGGATTGAATCTCGCTATCTATAGCCTCGTTCCATTTAGCAGACTCAGGGCCTGCCATGGCTTCCTTATAGTTGTTAGGTTCATCCAAATTTACCAGTGTACTATCACTGATAAATGTATCACCTTCCACAGTAATATGGAAACCATAGTAATGCTCAGGTGGATTCCTAAATCTAGTGGAACGCTTCAGAGGTACAGACTCGTCAGTTGGTTCAACAGGAGTTTCCTCCTTAGGTTGATTGCTAGGATTTGAGGTTCCTTCACCACTTGACTCTTGAAGCTCTTCAAGGTCATTTTGCCTCCCATTGTTTCATTGGCTTATAAATTCTGTCTCTCGAAAGACCCCTCTCCTTGCCATAAAGACCACATTCTTACTGGGTCTGTAGAAGAGGTAACCAAAAGATTTATGTGGGTAGCCGATGAAAATACACCGCTCACTATGAGGTTCGAGCTTGTCTTGAGTCTCACGTCTCATGAAAGCCTCACAACCCCAAATCTTGATGTGGTCTAAATTGGGAACTTTCCCAGTCCACATCTCGTGAGGTGTTTTGGAAAACTTCTTGGTAGGGACTAGATTAAGGATATGGGCGGCAATCTCTAAGCATACCCCCAGAATGAGATTGGTAACGAAGCTCGACTCATCATGGAACGAACCATATCCAATAAGGTTCGATTGCGCCTCTTAGCCACACCATTAAGCTGTGGTGTTCTAGGAGGTGTCAATTACGAAAGGATTTCACATTACTTAAGATAGTCAAGGAACTCTATACTAAGATATTGTCCTCTTCGATGGGATCGGAGCATCTTAATGTTCCTGTCTAGCTGATTCTCCACTTCCTGCTTAAACTCTTTGAACTTTTCAAAGGTTTCTGACTTATTCTTGATTAAGTAGACATAACTATATCTACTGTAATCATCAGTAAAAGTCACATAGAAGCGGATAGCATCCCTAGTGGCGGTTCTGAAGGGTCCACACACGTCTGTGTGTATGAGGTTCAACAAACCTTCACCCCTAGCACAAGTACCAGTGAAGGGTGACTTTGTCATTTTTCCAAGCAAACAAGACTCGCAACTATCATCCGAATTTAAGTTAAATGACTCCAAGATTCCATCCTTTTGGAGTTGACCTATTCACTTCTTGTTGACATGTCCAAGACGACAATGCCACAAGGATGCCTTATCCAAACTAGTGGAAGAATAAATATGCAACACATTAATACCACCACATTCATTATCAAATGGAAAAGTAAATCCTTGTTTGTACAAACCGTGAAAATAAATATTATTTCACGCCATTTCAAACGAGTAACAACACTTACTAAAATCTAACATTAACCCACTACTTAGAAACAAAGAATAAACTCCAATCTTGGTGACAGGTGAAGCTTTCCTATTCCCCATGATCAAGTTTATCTTTCCGTGCTCCACATCCTCACTTCTTCTTAGGCCCTGCAAATCATAACATATATGAATATCGCAACCTGTATCAAGAACCCAAGAAGTAGTATGTGGTGAGTTATTAGACAATATAGTGTAAATACCTGCATGGGTAGGTTTGCCCTTCCCATCCTTAACATCTTGCAGGTACTTGGGACAGTTTCGTTTCCAGTGCCCCTTATCATGACAATAAAAGCATTCAGCTTCCTTTAGGTTGGAAGAAGGAGTGACAGAACCACCTTTGGTTCCACTCGAAGAGGAGCCATTAAGAGACTTTCCCTTGTTACCCTTCGAAGGGGTCTTCCTCTTTTTCCTTCTACTTTTCCCGATTGCCAAGACAGGGGCGGTGTTAGGAGTAGGAGTAGTAACAACCGATTTACCTTTGAGACCACTTTCAGCGGTCTTCAAAAGTCCTTGAAGCTTACTAAGTGTGACATCCTCCTTGTTCATATGATATGTCATTCAGAATTGATCATAACAAGTAGGTAAAGAGTGCATTATGATGTCAATAGCCAACTCCTCAGGGAACTTCACATTCAACTTCAGCAAACGGTCCACAAACCTTTGCATTTTTTGCATGTGGCCCGTGATGGATTCACCATGCTTCATTCGGGTTGTTATCATGGAAGAGATGATTTCATAACTCTCTTGACGAGCACTCTGATGGTTGCAGTCCATCAGGTCCATGTGCATCTCAAAAGGGTAAAAGTCCTCATAGGACTTCTGGAGTTCAACTATCATTGTGGCCAAAATGATACATGCCACCTTTGTGGAATCTCTTGTTATGACAGAAGTATACAATCAACAAGATTAACAGAAATAAAACAAACGAAATTGAAATATATATATGAAATATACAAGAATCAGTTTGCAGAAAACATACTTGATGGTTTATGCTTACAACAGAAACACAAAAACGAAATTATGTAGATTGAGGCCTGCAAATTGCAGTGTCCTAAGACAGAAATTTCCCTGGTAGGGATCTGTCTAGAGGATACAACAATCAACCAAGAACTTCTCTTGATTCTGACGAAATTCTCTATGTTCCCTTCATTGTATTTGGAGTACAAAATTATAAGAGGAATCTGTATGCAATAATTATGAACCCGAAATCTGGTCTTTGGTGATCTATTTATACATATAGATTGACAGGTTTTTTTCCCTCCAAAACTGCTAACCGAAATTAACTGTCAAAACAGTTAAAACGAATTTAACAGATTTTTAATATATAATAAAAGTCAAAATCGGATTAATATATATATATATATAAAATATTGTAACTAGTCAATGAGACCCCAAGAGCCCCAAGGCCCAAGGCCAATCTTTGACCATTAAATATATATATATATATATTAATATAAGCTTTCAAGACCAATTTAACTAGCCCAATCACCAAATCCAACCCAATCCCTCTAGTCCAAGCCTTTGATCTAATTAGTAAACAAGTAGTAGGAGGCTTTTTAAGGGAGTATAAGTTTCCTCTTTCTTCCAATGTGGGACAAGTCCCAAAGAGAGTGTTTTCCATTTAACAAAGTTCCAACAATACCCCACATTTTCTATTCAAACTCCAAGAATACCCCACATTTGAATAGAAAATAAGTGAACTTTGATATTCAAATAAGGGAAGTAAGATATGACATGCATCTGAATAGGTGTTGTAAAACTTGAACCTTTCATAGTGAGTACTACTTGGATCTACTTTGTGGGTAGTGAACTAGATTCTTGAACTAACCACTTTTTATAGTAGAATCAAAAACAAGAAGTATCACACATATCATAGCTAAGCATAGATCATTTCTTACTGTGGTGTTCATTTCGGTCGTGAACAATCCTTTCTTCATGAGACTTTTAGAGAGCTTAGCCATATCAGCTCCCAAAGATGCGACCTCACATCCATCTCACATAGGTAATGCTAATCTGGAACAATCCGTACTTATTCCACTATGAACGCTATCAGCATTATTAAGAATAAAGAATTCATCCCTATATCATCAACGGAAAAACACGAAATAAATATCATAGGAGTGAGCATACCTTTGTGTTAGTGCTTCTTTGAGTCTTCCCCAACTAGTTGTCCTATTGAACCTAGACCATGGGATCTCCAATGTTGCTAGGTTAGGTTTCTGCTAGGTGGTGACTCATTGTGTTGGCTTTAAGCCCATTCCCCTCGATGTGAAGAGAACTTGCTCTCTGCTAAGGCCTTTTGTCAAGGGATCAGCTATATTTTCCTTTGACTTTATGTAACTAATGTAAATGATTCCATTCTTCAGCAAGTCTCTTATTGTAATATGTCTGCGCCTAATGTGTCTCGACTTGCCATTGTATATATGACTTTGTGCTCTAGTAAGAGCAGCCATACTATCACAATGTATGCCAATGGCAGTAACAGGTTGAGGCCACAGAGGAATACCTTCTAGGAAGCTTTTGAGCCATTCAGCTTCTTCAGCAGCTTTGTCTAAAGCTACAAACTCTGCTTCCATTGTAGAACGAGTATTCACAGTTTGCTTAGATGATTTCCAAGAGATAGCAGCTCCACCAAGAGTGAACACATATCCACTTGTGGATTTTGCCTCAGAAGTATTGGAAATCCAATTTGCATCACAATACCCTTCAAGAACAGGAGGATATTTCGTGTAATGCAGTCCATAGTTCATTGTATGCTTTAAATATCTAAGCACTCTCACTAATGCATACCAATGATCTTTCCCAGGATTGTGGGAGTAACGACTCAATCTACTTACACTATAAGCCAAGTCCGGTCTAGTACAATTCATAATATACATTAAGCTACCGAGAACTTGAGTATATTCTAACTGAGCTATAGTATCACCTTTATTCTTCTTTAGATGACTTGTCATCATAGTGTCCAAACTTCTTGAGTACACTTTCAATATAATGGGACTGAGTAAGAGTATAACCATCTGGTCTTCTTTGAACTCTTACACCAAGGATCACATCTACTACTCCCAAGTCTTTCATGGAAAAGGAGGAGTGTAGCATTTTCTTGGTTTGATTGATCACATCCAAATTAGTACCCATTATAAGCATATCATCCACATACAAGCATATGATGACATAAGCATTCTTGTATTGTTTGACATAAACACATTTATCACATTCATTTATTCTAAATCCATTAGAGAGTAATGTGTTGTCAAACTTCTCATGCCATTGCTTTGGAGCCTGTTTTAGTCCATAAAGTGATCTAACTAACTTACAGACTTTGTTTTCTTGACCTTTAACCACAAACCCTTCAGGTTGATTCATATATATCTCTTCATCTAGTTCACCATACAAGAAGGCAGTTTTCACATCCATTTGGTGTATTTCCAAATTAGGAATGGCTGCAATTGCTACTAATGTGCGAATTGATGTAATTCTTGTAACAGGTGAATAGGTGTCAAAGAAGTCTTGACCCTCTTTTTGACGATACCCTTTAGCTACTAAACGAGCTTTGTACTTCTCAATGGTACCATCAGGTCTAAACTTCTTCTTGAATATCCATTTGTGTCCAATTGGTTTTTGCCCAGGTGGCAAATCTACCAATTTCCAAGTGTTATTTTGCACAATGGAGTCAATCTCACTTTTGATTGCCTCTTTCTAGTAAGGAGCTTCAGAGGAGTCCATAGCTTCCTTATATGTTTTTGGTTCTTTATTCACTACATAGGTCATGTAATCAGGTCCAAAATCTTTAGCTATTTTGCCCCATTTGCTTCTTCTAGGTTCTAAGTTCTCTTCTTGAACCTTTGAAGAATTCTCTTCATTTGATTGTAAACTTTTGTCTGGAATTGTATCATTCAGTCCATCATCTAGAGGTCTTTTCCTAGAGCAGGTAACCTCTTTCCCTTTATCCTTAAAAGGAAAAATATTTTCAAAGAATTCAGCCTCTGTTGATTCCATGATGGTTTGGTTATGGATCTCATCAACATGTGGTTTATACACAAGAAACATGTATGCTGCACTATTCATGGCAGGGCCAAGATAGATGCAATATATGGTTTTTGGTCCAAGTTTAGTCCTCTTAGGAAGAGGTACTTGTACCTTAGCAAGGTAACCCCACACTTTCATCCTTTTATAAGAGGGTAACCTCCCTTTCCACAGATGATAGGGTGATTTATCACTCTTTTTATGAGGAATTCTATTAAGTATTGTATTTGCTGCAAGACATGCTTCTCCCCACAGATTGTGTGGTGTTCCAGAAGTAATTAACATTGAATTAATCATGTTTTTCAATGTTCTATTCTTTCTTTCTGCCACTCCATTTTGCTGAGGAGTATATGGAGCAGTTGTTTGATGTATAATACCATTTAAAGAACAAAATTCAGCAAAGTCTTTGGATTCATATTCTCCTCCTCGATCAGACCTTAGAATTTTGATCTTTTTGTCAAGTTGATTTTCAACTTCAGCCTTGTAATTCTTAAAATAATTCAAGGCTTCATCTTTGGTATTTAACAAATAAATATAACAATACTTACTGCAATCATCAATAAAGGATATATAATAATTCTTTCCTCCTCTTGTAGGTGTTGCTCTAAAATCACATAAATCAGAGTGGATTAAGCCAAGTATTTCATTAGATTTTTCAACTGATTTATGAGGATGTTGTGAAAATTTTGATTCTACACAAACCTTACATTTTATGTTTTTATCTAATGAACATTTTGGTAACATGCCAAGTTTTGCCATTCTTTGAATAGAACAAAAATTGACATGTCCCAAACGAGAATGCCACAAAATTGAAGGATCATGCATATACATAGAAGAGGGGCTAGTAGTGCCCATTATTGCATTAGCATTAATATTGGTTACATCATTGTTTGGTGTTTCAACACCATAGTACAAAGGTAAGACACTGACTTTGAAGAGACCCTCACTAAGGTATCCCTTTCCAACATACATCCCACCCTTGGTGAGAACAAACTTATCAGATTCAAATACAAGTTTGAAACCTTTTTTACTAAGAATAGGACCAGAAATCAAATTCTTAGTAATTTCAGGAACATGCAAGACATCACATAAAACAAGTTCTTTTTCAGAAGGCAGTTGTAGTTTCACTTTTCCCTTTCCTTCAACTTTTGCAGTAGAGCCATTCCCCATAAACATTGGTTCAGAATCCGAGACTTTCTGGTATGTAGAAAACATGGTTCGAGAGTTGCAAATGTGCCTTGAGCTCCGGTATCAATCCACCAATCCACACAATTGCTAACCATGTTGGTTTGAATCACAGCAACAAATTGATTTGGTGATTCAACCATGTTTGCTTGAACAGAATTTCCTCCACTAGAATTGCCACCATTGTTTCCATTGTTCCCTCCATTGTTCCCTCCATTGTTTCCTCCATTATTTCCTCCTTGACCCCTCCTGAATCTGCAATCTTTGGCCTTGTGTCCAGTTTTGCCACAAACATAACATGGACCAGAATTCTTCTTGAAATTCTTCTTGTTTGGGCCATGGTTTTTGCCATCTTTGGAAGAGTTTTTGGAGCCTTGCTTCCCTTTCTTGTTGTTGTGCTTTGTCCTTGAACTACTTGCTTCTCCAACAAAGTTTGCACTTGGTTCCAAGGAATTTGCATCTGCCTTCTCATTCAATCTGTTATCTTCTTCCACACGAATTCTCAACACAAGTTGCTCAAAACTCATGTCATCAGTTAAGTGTTTAAGATATAGTTTGAAATTCTTCCAAGAAGGAGGAAGTTTTTCAATGATTGAACCAACAAGAAAGTTAGAGTTTATACCCATATCTTCAACTTCAAGATCATGTGCAATGACTTGAATTTCCTCTACCTGTTTGAGGACAGATTTGGTATCCACCATCTTGAAATTCATGAACTTTCCAATCACGAATTTCTTGGAACATGCCACTTCTGTTTTGTATTTCTTTTCCAGTGATTCCCATATCTCTCTTGCAGTAGTGATGGTAGAGTAGATATCATAGAGGGAATCATCCAGGGCATTTAGAATATAATTTCTGCAATTATATTCATTTGTGTTCCAAGTTTCCACAACCCTTTGATGTTCTGCCAATTGGGCTGCAGTGGGTGGTGTTGTTCCTTCTGCAGTGGTTACACCAGTAGGAAGAGAGGGAGAATCATCAGTGAGAACATTGGAAACATGAAGAGTTGTTAGATAAAACAACATCTTCTGTTGCCATCTCCGGAAGTCTGAGCCTTTGAATTTCTCAGGCTTTTCCACATGTGTTTTGATGATGGAATTTTGATCCATTCTTCACTCTTTGATTTCTGTCTTAGATTGTTATGATAGAAGTATACAATCAACAAGATTAACAGAAATAAAACAAACGAAATTGAAATATATATATATATGAAATATACAAGAATCAGTTTGTAGAAAACATACTTGGTGGTTTATGCTTACAACAGAAACACAAAAACGAAATTATGTAGATTGAGGCCTGCAAATTGCAGTGTCCTAAGACAGAAATTTCCCTGGTAGGGATCTGTCTAGAGGATACAACAATCAACCAAGAACTTCTCTTGATTCTGACGAAATTTTCTATGTTCCCTTCATTGTATTTGGAGTACAAAATTATAAGAGGAATCTGTATGCAATAATTATGAACCCGAAATCTGGTCTTTGGTGATCTATTTATACATATAGATTGACAGGTTTTTTCCCTCCAAAACTGCTAACCGAAATTAACTGTCAAAACAGTTAAAACGAATTTAACAGATTTTTAATATATAATAAAAGTCAAAATCGGATTAATATATATATATATATATATATATATATATATAAAATATTGTAACTAGTCAATGAGACCCCAAGAGCCCCAAGGCCCAAGGCCAATCTTTGACCATTAAATATATATATATATATATATATATATATATATATATATATATATATATTAATATAAGCTTTCAAGACCAATTTGACTAGCCCAATCACCAAATCCAACCCAATCCCTCTAGTCCAAGCCTTTGATCTAATTAGTAAACAAGTAGTAGGAGGCTTTTTAAGGGAGTATAAGTTTCCTCTTTCTTCCAATGTGGGACAAGTCCCAAAGAGAGTGTTTTCCATTTAACAAAGTTCCAACATCTCTCTCATGTACCCTAAAGTCAACGATCTCCTCTGGATTAGCAGTAGACTCATCAATTTCTTTTAGCTCTTTTTCGAGGACATATTCCTTGTCCTTGTAACGTGTGACCATCCTAATGTTCCTGATCCAATCATTAAAGTTTGAACCATCAAAGATGACTCTCCCACAAAGGTTCATGATAGAGAAGGAGTCGGTAGGGTTTAACCCAGAAGCAACATTGTTGGAAGACATCTAAAAAGAAGAAAGACAAGTTTAGACTAGATATAGAATCCTTAATAAGACACCCAAATGTAATATTAAGGCTAGGACCCAACACAATACTTTATAACTTGGAAGAGGGATGTCGTAATCCAAGCTATAAAATATTTGATGGTAGGCGAATGACGATTCACCAATTTCCACCATGAAAAACGAAATAAATTATTAGGTTTTAATTGTATTGAAACTCCTAGATATTTTGAGATTCATTGGACTTTTCAATGGTATGTTTAAATCTCGATTGTGTCCTCTCAAGTTTGTGACTGGGATACCGAGGATCACAAACAAGGTGTGAATAAGCATGCAAATTAACTTGGTACCCTTAATCTTTATCACCTAATCAATGTGTCGGTTACCCACACGCATTCCAACGATATATGATAAACATTAAGTCACCCTTTGTCACTCTTACTAGTCTATGTTAGTGTGCTGGTTACCCACACACGCTCCACCAACGACTTGGTAAGGTACAAAGTGTAATTTCATGGGGTAGCACCAATTTCACATTTTCCTAAAGTAACTAAGATTGAGAATTTATAAAACGTTTAGTTACTTTATATTTATCATTATACTTTTGATGAGAATTATAGTCCTTGTCCTACCCTTTCGGCTAACGACCCTCCACCAATCAAGGAAGCGGTGGGTGAGAGTGAACATCCATTAAGCTACCATTTTATAGGCAACAACCTTATACCCGCCTTATAGACCGACTTCGTGAATGAGGCCTACTAACGGTAAGACTGACTTTGTTCTTATATATATATATATATATATATATATATATATATATATATATATATATATATATATATATATATATATTAAACATTAATATTATAAAGTATAAGGGTTGAATTTTAACTTTTACAACTCTATGGTTTGGAATTAAAGTGTGTGTGAGACTTTACAAATTCCAAGACTTGAGGGCAAGTTTTGAAACTATTCAATACTTTTCATTTCTATAACTTATGAGTTTTAATGGTTCTTAAAGAAAAGAATTTTGGAATTCCATAACTTGAGGACAAGTTATGGAGTCCATTGATTGACATTTAGATCAAGAATTACACTAACAAACAATTTGCAAATAATTCCTATGATCTACTAAAACTCATAAGTATGAACATTCATATCAACAATTTCAAGAATCATATAAACATATATAAAACTTGAAAATTTTGATAATAACCATTGAAAATGGATTAACATAATCATTACCACATCAAAAAAGATTTTATAAGTCCAAAACAGTTTAGGGTAATGATTCTAGTCCATTTTCAACAGCAAAACTCAAAAATCTGCACACAGTGCCTCCTACTCGCCGAGTACAAGAACCTACTCGATGAGTAGGTTGAGTTTACACTTGGACTCGTCGAGTCCCCCCATGGACTTGGCGAGTCCACTGATCAGTGAACAAATTTTCGACATTTTCAAGCATTTTCCATCAAGTATAATGAAAACAAGCGTAGGCTCTGATACCACTAAAGGGTTTTGAGCATTCTAACAATCCTATGGTGTACATGAAACCCTAGAAACATTGGATCTATGTTTTCTCTATTATACATGCAAATTTGATTTTCCAAGGTTCTCAACCTAACTAGCATGTTATGGGGTACTAGTAATATAAAAACTTGGTAGAATAACATACCTTTTCATTGTGGTTGATTGCTTGGAGTTATGAGAGCCTAGCACCAATAATGTGGATGCCTCAATTGGAATCACAAATCACCAAAACACCTTGGAAGACTTGAGAGAATAGAAATCACACTAGAAATCGGTCACCCTTTGTTCTCACACACACTAGTTCCATTTCATGAGCCAAAGACCTCTTTATATAGTATGGAGGATTAGGGTTACATTCATGTAAACCCTAATACCCATGACCTTTCATTTCCATAGGATCCATAGGTTAAAAAGTTCATGGACTATCCATGTAAGCTTAGCCCATCCTAAATGAACTTGGCCCATTCTATATATATATATATATATATATATATATATATATATATATATATATATATATATATATATATATATATATATAAGAGTCCATATTTAATTATTCTCTTTTGATCACTAAATTAATTCCAAGTTAATTCTTGATCAATACTAATTAAATAATATGATTTCATACTATTCTCAAAAGATTATCCATATACATTTGTTTCGGTGAAGTGCAACCCAAATGGACCATGTTGGGTCGGTCAAGTACATACCAAATATAGTTATGGACTTAGACACCTTATCCAGCACCTACGTCTTCCACCAGCTTAACACACCGGTCTTTAGTTGTCTAACTGCTAAGATGGTCTTTTTTCGGTCGCTGCAGTCATAACTATTGAATACCATTTCCATCTCAGAGAACCAGTCTATGACTTCTATAGGTGTTGGGCTTCCAGAAACACTTGCTGGTTTGGAAGCCATGAAGTCCTTATACTTACATATATTTCTTTCAATCCCTTCGGCAGGTTTGTTCCTCCTAACTCTTTGCGGTTCTACTTTGTCGACAATCCTACTAGAGCTTCCTTCTTCAGACTATCCCTCATTTAACATTGCTTTATCTACCGGTGCAGTGACTTCTCTCTTATTCCCTTGGAGTAGTTGTCTAGTCTCTTTCATTTGCTCAACTAGCATAACCCTAATCATGACTTGAACTCCTGATATCGTGATCGGTTCAGTTGTTGGCACAACTTCTGGTGCACGCTCGATCACACATCAAGGTTTAGGTTGTTGATTTCCATTACCGTTTCCTAATCCATTATGAGTTCTCACCATGACGTTCTGCACACCATATCAGTTGTTCAGTGTACCAGAAGGCGAGTATTTTATGATAGGGAAAGTTTTAGTTATGTTTAAATTCATATTCTTCCTTATCACTTCGAAAAGTTATATGCAAGTTCTAATACATTAATTTATACTTTTAGAATCCTGAACACAAAAAGTTTCCAAATCAAGGTCGACAACCGACCTTAAATCAATTCAAGTAACAACAATTTAGGTAAGCAACCTAAGGCATGGTATAATATAAATCTTATAGCACATATTAGCAAATTAAACATTTTATCCTAAAGTAAGCTAGTGCTTGTGTTAATTCAGGTACACTACCTGATGTCATAGACACACATCTCATGATCATCACTTAGCATTTTAAGTTTAAGTCTAGAAATCCTCCTAATTATTAGTTCACTTGAACTAATGCTCTGATACCAACCTTCGCATCCCCATTTTTACGGCCAATTAAAACTTTTTCTTTATGCTTATTTAAAATAAAGTATTCTTTTACTAGCGTGTAATCTGTCCCAAAACATTGTTTTAATCAAAACAACTTTTCTTTAATATATTGTCACACCCCTAAACCAGGACGGTGGAAACATCTGGGGGCGGATGACGTTATTGTATAGTATCATAACAATTGAATATGAATGAAACATAGCAACCAAACAACATACATTGAGATAACACACTTACATTTTTTACATACTGTATCTGTTCATAAAATTACACAAGTGACATAAAGTATGAAATTTCAAAATGCAGCGAATCCGGTTCTTAGGTATCTGCTTACTTGTTCCCTGAGAATACAAGTCATTTTGAAAATCGTCAAGATTGAATGTTGATGAGTTCATAAGCATATTTGTATGAAAAGATTTGTAACATCTTTGTTTGTAATGATTTGTAGAACTCCAGAAAATCCGATATTTTCTGTGAAAAATGGTTTGTAAGTCTCGTTCCAAAACCATGAGTAATTGCATGCATGTCCTTTGTTTTCTTTTGTTTGTAATTGTAAAGAGTGTGTTCCCAGAAAATCCAATATTTTCTATTGTATGAGAAATTATAGTCTTAAAACCCTAAGACTAGAGTGCTGATAATAGTGTACTGAAAAAAATGAAGCGTAGTTTTGTAATTTTTTTAAAGCCAATGAAGTGTATATTCTCCGTAAATCCAAAATAGTGTTGTTAATCCCTATGTGAGTCATTATAACCATGCTTGGTGTGACTGTTATGCCTGTCATGACGTTCTTCAGGCGTCAGTTTTGGTAAGATATTTGTCACCCTAGACTGGCCCCGTCTAGCTATAACGAACAGGTCAGGTGTGGGGGTGTCAATCCCCGTATAGATCTATACACAATTACCTCGCTCTCCCTCCAGGAGATTCTGGTTATAATTACAGGACTTAGAGTGTACGTTAGGATGGTACGATGAAGATAGTGTCTCACTAGAGCATTAACGGATTTAAACAAATTTCGAGTCCCTTTATCAAATAAGGAAGTGGCTTTTTATTACAAACTTGTGACAAATGTTTTATGACATGCGATTCGCAGGTTTCATATTATTCATTTTATGACACGCGATTTACAGATTTCATGACATGCAGATTGATATCCATGCCTTAATAGTTTTTATGGCACACAGTTTACGACACGCCACTCTTTCTGTCATGAACTGTTTTGTACACCATTTTGGTTAAACTATTTATAACACTTTATATAAATAGTCATCATTAAGTGTGTCTAGTTGTAACATTTGGTGTAAAAATAGCATAATATATTGGGCTTTAAACCATTAAAATAGTGGATACAAATTTACGACTATTTTACAAATATAGTTATTTTGTAATAAAAATATCAAGTTATGTATTTACCTTTTGCACCTTGTTACCGGTTTGAAAGTTTTGAGTCAAAAATATTTTCATGTTGATTTGACTCTAGGGAGTCACGATTTTTATATTATCACAAATGATAACTTTTCATTTAATCCAAATTTTGTGTGGGTTTTATAAACAAAATAGTATGTATATATCCAAGAGTTAAACATGCATGGATATATATATATATATATATATATATATATATATATATATATATATATATATATATATATATATATATATATATATATATATGGCATGTTTTCGAAACTTTTGAGTGTACAACCCAAGTCTAGAAGTTTTTATGTAGCATAAATGTTAACAAACACATTCATAACGATTTTTATGAAGATACACAAGATAAAATCCCTTATTTCACAAGAACTTGTTCCATTTTCAACACACAACTAAGATGTATGCAAATACCCAAAGGTTAAACACATAAACACGTAGGTACATGCAAATATCCAATGGTTAAACAAAACTTGACTTGTATTCTCCCCCCCCCCCTCCCGAAAAACATGGGGGTATGAAGCTCGCCTTGATTTCATGTGGTAAGAAGAAGAAGAAAGATGTTGTTGAGCCTAGCTTTGTGTAGTTTGAAGGTCACGCAAATTGGATGATGTTCTAAGAAACTACACATGAAATGTGTGTAAACATGGAGTTCTTAACTTAAATATGTATAAAAATCACTTAAGTTTACAAGAAGCTTACCAAGTTCTTGTGAGTTGTTTGAAGAAAACCCTTGAGGATTGCACCACAAACGAACTTTTGAGAGAGAAATGAGAGAAGCTTGAGAGTGAAGTGAGTGAAGGATTTTTGTGTGAGTGTGGGAGGGGTGATCGGTCGTAAGTAATAAGAGAGAGGGCGAGGGATGCGACTCTTCTTGATACATGATGGTTATGAGCTCTTGCATGGATATATGATAGGTAATTACCTTGAGATTTGTTGGGTAATTATGAGGTGTCACCACTAATTTCAATTTCTTTTTCCCTTTTTTTTGTTTTACTTGCCTCCAATTCCGATTTCATCACCTTGAGAGGGGGTTTTCGGTTTTAGGGTGGCTGAAAACACCCTAACTCCATAAAGAGTTTGTTGTTTTGTGTATGGGATTTTTGGGTTTAATTGGGTTTTATTTGATCTAATAGAAGGGTTTTCGGTCCAATGGAAGGCCCAAAAGAAAGGGGTTTTCGGACCAATAAGGGGTGTATGGCTTTTGGGCTTACTTGGGCCTAATAAGAGAGTTTTCGGTCCTATAAGGCCCAAGGGAAAAATATGCTTTCGGCCTAGAGGGTTTGGGCCGAGAATTCTTCACCAAGGCCCAACATCGATTGGGCTTAGCTATTGGATCAAGTTTTTGGCTTGCATGAGGCTATTTCAACTTGATTCATAATGTATGCACATATGGATTTAAACAACATTGTAGTTTGAATTTCACCAGTTTGATGTTGCAAGGTTACATAGAGGAAATATTTGTACATGAATCACTCTCTCAATCTTAATTTTGCTAGTTGTGACATCATCCCCCCGTTAGAGGGAATTTTGTCCCGAAATTCATTCTAGAGTAGCCTTCAAGAACTAGGGAAAATATGTGGGTACTTTTTCATCATCTGGTCTTCGCGCTCCCAGGTTAACTCTGGTCCTCTTTTGGCGCTCCATCGAACCTTCATAATAGGAATGTGGCTTTGTTTCGTTTGCTTCACTTCCCTGTCCATTATCTCCATGGGTTCCTCAACGAAATGAAGGTTTTCATTCACCTCAATCTCATAAAGCAGAACAATGAGAGTTTCGTCAGATAGGCATTTCTTCAAGTTTGACACATGAAAGACAGGGTGTATATTGTTGAGTTCAGGTGGTAGCTGGAGCTTATAAGCCAACGGACCAATCCTAGCAAGGATTTCAAAGGGTACGATGTACATAGGATTTAATTTACCCCGCTTCCCGAAGCCTATCATCCCTTTCCAGGGAGAGACCTTGAGCAGCACGTGATCATCTACCTGAAATTCCAGAGGCATTCGCCTTTTGTCCGCGTAGCTCTTCTGTCGGTCCCTGGACGCCCTCAGTCGTTCCATAATCTGCACGATCTCCACATTTGTTTCTCGGATAATTTCAGGACCTGTGAGAGTGTTGTTGGGTACCAGTCCCTTTGCCAATTATGTGACTCCTACCTCCGCGCAATAAAGAGCTCATCGACATTTTCGTCTATAAAGGTCCTCAAAGGGAGAGATCTTGATGATCGTGTGATAGCTATTGTTGTACGAGAATTCAATCAATGGTAAGTGGACATCCCATTCCTTGCCGAAGTCTATCACATAGGCCCTTAGTATATCCTCCAATGTTTGGATGGTCCTCTCACTTTGCCCATCTGTATGGGGATGGTAGGCGGTGCTCATATCGAGCTGGGTTCCCAACGACCTCTGTAGCGACTGCCAAAACCGAGAGGTGGACCTACTATCTCTGTCCGAGATAATAGATATTAGCACACCATATAATCTTACAACCTCATTTATGTAGATTCGGGTTAGCCTTTCCATTTTATACGTTTCCTTTATTGGCAGGAAATGGGCGGATTTGGTCAACCGATTGACAATCACCCGGATGGCATCCATTCTGTCTACCGTCTTGGGCAATTTGGTTATGAAATCCATTGTTATTCGCTCCCACTTCTACTCAGGTATCTCCAGTTGTTGTAGTAGACTCGAGGGCTTCTGATACTCTACCTTAACTTTGGCGCAAGTCAGGCACTTGCCCACATAGGTAGTAATTCCAACTTTCATATTCAGCCACCAATAATGTTGTTTGAGATCCATGTACATTTTATCAAAGCCGGGATGGACAGAGTACCTTGTTTTGTGTGCTTCATTCATAACCATGTATCTGAATCCACCAAACTTTAGTGTCCATATCCGTTCCATAAAGTAGTAGGCTCCTTCCTCTTTAATGGTTAGGTTCTTATCCATTCCACGCATGGCTTCGTTCGTGACGTTTTATGGTTTCAAGGCTTACAGCTGAGCCTCCTTGATTTGTGAAGACAAGTGGGAATGGATGGTCATCGTTAGTGTTCTCACTTGACGACCCGGGTATTCTTTTCTGCTTAGGTCATTGGCCACCACATTAGTCTTGCCTGGATGGTATAGGATCTCACATTCACAGTAATTCAGCAGCTCAACCCATCGTCGTTGTCTCATGTTTAGTTCCTTCTGGTTCAGGATATGTTGGAGGCTTTTGTGGTCTGTAAAAATGGTACACTTCGTCCAGTAGAGGTAGTGCCTCCAAATCTTTAGAGCGAAGACCACAACTCCCAACTCAAGATCGTGAGTGGTATAACCCTGGATTAGAAGTGTAGCAATATACCACAAAATCTTCTGTTTCCCTCTGGAATAGAAAACACTGAAGCACTGCAGAGGGCTTGTTTCAGGGTTTGAAAGGCAACCTCTTTTTTTGTCTCCTAGGTGAAGGGTACACCCTTCTGGGTTAGAGCGGTGAGTGGCTTGGCGATCTTGGAGAAATTCTGAATGAACCTCCTGTAATAACCAGCGAGGCCTAAGAATTTCCTGATCTTCATCGGGGTTCTTGGGGTTGCCCAGCCCTCAATTTCTTTGATCTTGGATGGGTCTACATGTATTCCCTCTTCATTGACCATGTGTCCAACAAAATCCACTCTGTGGATCTAGAACTCGCACGTGTAGAATTTCACGTATAGCTTCTCTATCCTTAGAGTCTGCAAAATCTGCCGCAAATGTTGGCTGTGTTCTTCTTTACTTAATGAATAAAGGAGTATATCATCAATGAACACAATCACGAATTTGTCAAGATAGGGTCAGCAGACTCGGTTCATCGGGTCCATAAATGCAGTGGGTGCATTCGTTAGATCGAAGAGCATTACTACGAATCCATAGTGGCCATAGCGGGTTCGGAATGTTGTTTTGGGGATGTCTTCTTCTCGAACTCGCAGTTGGTGGTATTCGGACCTTAGATCTATCTTTGAGAAGTAACAGGCTCATTGTAACTGGTCAAATAGATCATCGATCCGAGGAATAGGGTATCGATTCTTGACGGTGAGCTTGATGAGTTCATGGTAATCGATACACATGCGAAAAGACCCATCCTTCTTTTTGACAAACAAAACCGGAGCTCCCCAAGGAGAGAAGATCGATCTTATGAACCCTTTATCTAGTAACACTCTCAATTGGATGGAGAGCTCTTGCATTTCTACAGGGGCTAATCTATACGGTGTTTGCCAATTGGCGTGGCTCTGGGTACCAGGTCAATCCGAAATTCGACCTGTCGTGCAGGGGGTATTCCCGGGAGGTCTTCAGGAAACACTTCTGGAAAATCGCACACCTTCGAGATGTCTTTGATGCTCTTCTCTTCCTTCTTTTTATCCACCAAGTGGGCTAGGAAGGCATGGTTCTTTTTGTGCAAGCACTTTTGTGCCTTAATGCACGAGATGAGATGGAGGTTTACACCGGGTTTATCACCATAAATTATGTGACATCCCTAATTTCACCGCCCAAAAAGACCGATTTGTTTATGCTTGATTTTAAAAATCAGAGTATCTTTTAAGGGAATACGTTGCGGAATTTATTCCCAAAAACATGATAATATATTATCAAATAATTTCCGAGGAAATGTATTTTATTCATTTTAAAACTTTGGGATGTCATCGTTGTGACATCCCCATTTTCACGGCCAGAAAAGACCGATTTTATTTATGCTTTATGAAAATCAGAGTACATCTTTTAATAAAAATGTTGCGGAATTTGTTCCCAGAAAAACACGATAAATACGTTATTAAAACATTTCCAAAGAAAATTATTTTATTCATTTTAAAACATTTGGGATGTCATTCTCAATACAGAAACATAAGCATAAACAGAACTTACATTCATTTACACTAGTGATCTATATCTCCTTAATCTCTCAATGTAATGTAACTTTATATCGACACCTGTGATACAAATAAACTGAGTGGGTCAGGTTGGGAAACCTGGTGAGTACATAGGGTTTTCAACCCACAATAATATTATTATGTTTAATCATCAAACAGTTAACCCAATTACCCATCCCCATTATCTTCTTTATTCTTAAGGATCTACCATAAGAATCGGCTATTTCTCGTTCATTCATTCCTAGGGATTATACTAAAAAATAGGTATGAATTCCATCGTTGTCAATGACACATCTATCAAGCATAGCTGCTAGTTCTGTCACTTAGGCGCAACTGCCAGAATTGTGACATTCTATGTGAGGAGCAACTACCAGTATTGTCCTTCGAGCACAGTTGCTAGGGTTATCTCGTTTATTGACAATATCGTTTTCGAGAGTCCACTCACAATACATGTCAATCGGTTTTTAGAGTATACCGGTGAACACATCGTTCACAACACCTACAGGTTGCGATCCTGCTAGTGTTCCACTGGACTGTCTAGAATAGTCTGTGGTTGTCATCCATACTCTGCTAGATGACGGGGCCAGCATTTGGGAACAAGGCTTCTCACATCGTCCACCTCTCACCATTACCTCGTGGTCTATATCACCTCTCAACTCATCATCCAACTAATATTTCATCTGTCCATGTTTTACCCAACATATTATGTAGATATAAATACATATACAGTTTAAATCATATGAAACTTGTATAAAATCGTTCATCCAGCATAGTTAGCAAGTATACAGATAATATGCACACATAGCACGATTTATATAAAATACTTCATATATATGTGTAAGATGAAAGGGACCATGCACTCACTTGAAAAGGTAGTGATTCCGAACTCAGACAGCGCTTCGCTTCTTAAAAATAATTTCCTTCGACGAAACCTACTATTATTACCACTAGAGTTTAGTCTATTATTCGCCGAGACTAATTAATAGTCTAGCTATTATTACTATTATATAAGCATTAAATAATACTTATATAACCCATAATAATAGCCCAATTACTTATTATAAGTTCCTAATAACGTTACTATAATTAAATAAAAGCTATATTAAAAATAGCGTAGACGTAGCTCACTTACAGCGGGTTTTATAGAAACCGGGCTTTGCTTGGAGCAGCGTTCCCGAGCCGAAAAGCTCTTCTTCTCGGAGCCGTCGAGCACTCTGGGGCTTCCACCTCGTGCTAGGGAGGTTCCCTAGGCTTTTCGGGGGGTTTCGGGGCTAGAGAGAGGTTCTAGAGAGAGAGAGAGAGTAAAGACAAGAAAGAATGGGAAAGGTGTGAAGAAAATGAGGGTGGGAGAGGTTCTATTTATAGGGTGAAAAATGGCTGAAATTGGTGCCACATGTCACCATCTAGTGGCAAGACTTGGGGAGAAAGCAATGGCCAAGATTGTGCCACATCACTCATTTTCGCAGAGCACACTTCCGACTTTTTAAATCCGTAACATTCACATGCGACCTCCGTCTTTGACGTTCTTTATATCCACGCGTAGGTAAAAATAAGATCTACAACTTTCATTTTGACTCCGTATGCTAATTCTCGACTGATCTTAAATTTAACAGTACGAGGAGATTATACTATTAAATGTCCGCGTAAAATTCATAACTTCTACATATAGACTTTGTTTCCGTCTGTCTTTTTACCGTTGAGTTCCTATTAATGAGATCTTCAATTCTCATTTAGGTCGCGTAGGCCAAGAACCGACCGATCTAAAATTCGAGTTTCGGGTTGTGCATTGCTAAGCCAAATCTTAGAAAATTCATAACTTCCTCATACGAAGTCAGATTTGGGCGTTCTTTTTTTTTGTATGTTCTTAGTTCAACGTATTTTATGACTTTTGTTTAGATCGCTAAGGATGAAAGTCGCTCTACCGTAAATTCACTATTTACGCTTCCCGGTATCGTGTCAGTTCCGTCGCGAAACTTCGACGGGTCATAACTTCTTCGTTATAACTCGGATTTCGGCGTTCTTTATATGTACGGAATCCTTGAGACATATTCTACAACTTGCTTAAGATTATTTATTCTAAATAATTTTTTGTCGAAAATTCGTTTTCGACCCCTATTATCTCTAAATTGACTAGCCAGGATCTATGAGCGTTACAATTATCTCCCCCTTAGGATGATTACATCCCGAAATCTTCAACGAAATAGGGCAGTATAATGACTCCATACGTTATCTCTTCATCCTAGGTAATAATCGTAACTTCTCTGTTTCTTCGAATGAGTATCTAACTCTTGGACTCCTTGACTGTAGGCAGTGCTCGATCTTGCACTGGCTCCCTATCTCACGTTAGACTCCAGATTATGACCTTCAAGTCACAATCTCGATCCTCACTGGATACAAACTTAAGATAAGTTCTTTTATTACTACAATAGAACGATGTGTCATATTCTAATGACCTATTATCGTATGTTGCAATGCTTAGACTCGGGTCTTTTAGAGTTTTCCAGAACATATTATACAACTTGGTTAAGATTATTTATTCTAAATAATTTTTTGTCGAAAAGTCGTTTGCGACCCCTATTATCTCTTATATTGACTAGCCCGGATCTACGGGCGTTACAATCGTCAATACAAAAACATAAGCATAAATAGAACTTGCATTCATTTATACTAGTGATTTTACATCTCCTTTAATCTTTCAGTGTAACGTAGCTTCATATCGACACCTATGATAAAAATAACTTGAGTGGGTCAGGTTGGGAAACCTGGTGAGTACATAGGGTTTTCAACCCACAATAATAAAATTATTGTGTTTTATCATCAAACAATTAACCGAATTACCCATACCCATTATCTTCTTTATCTCTTAAGGATTTACCCTAAGAATCATCTATCACTCATTCCTAAGGATTCATCCTAAGGAATAGGAACGAAGTCACATCGTCGCCAGGGTTTATACAACAGACACTAAATCCATAGCTGCCAGGGTTTATACAACAGACACTAAGTCCACAGCTGCCAGGGTTTATACAACATGTGCTAACTCCATAGCTCTCATTTCTTGACAACATTATTCATGGGAATCCACCTGCAACACATGTCAATGGGTTTTTAGAGTACATCTGATGAACATATAGTTCACAACACCTATAGGTTGCGAGCCTGCTAGTGTTCCACGGACCGTCTAGAATAGTCCATGGTTGTCATCCATACTTTGTTGAATGATGGGGGCCAACGTTTGGGTAAGTGCTTCTCTCATATTTTACCCCTCACCCTCATCTCATGATCTATATCACTGATCATCTCATTTATCCAACTCATATTTCATCACATACCAACTATTTTATCTACTCATGTTTTACCCAACATTTTTGTAGATATAAAATACATATACAGTTTAAATCATTTAAAACATGTATAAATCATTCATTCAACATCCATCTCAAATAAACAAACAATATATATTCACATAGCATGTATTTTATATAAAATACTTCATATCTATGTGTAAGATGAAAGTGACTACACATTCACTTGATTTAACGAAAATCGGACAACACCTCGTTTCTTAAAATAATCTTTTTTGATGAAACCGGGATGATTTCTCAAAAATTGGGCTTCATGTGGGCAAAGTTTTGTCTTGAAAAATCTTTTCTCGGGATCTTTGGGGTGTCGGGACTTCGGGGGGTGTTAGAGTAAATTGAGAGAGAGTAGAGGGTGTAAAATGAGAGAATTCTAAACCAAAATACGGCAGCCATCGGTTTCTATTTATAGGGGCTGAAACACGAATTACGTTGGGCGTAATTCTCATGTACGCGGGGCGTACTACCCTGTTAATCTATTCGTTGGGCGTAACACTTGGTACGCGGGGCGTAATGTATTGCGGCTCAGTACGCTGGGCGTACACCGGGTACGTTAGGCATACTCTGATACGTGGATCCGAACGTGTCGAGTCAATATGATACGTGTCTCAAGCAAGGGTTTGGGTGACGTGGCCAACTCCGGTTCACACACACGATTACGCTGGGCGTACTCATGTACACGGGGCGTATACAGATTTTCCAAACTTCTAAAATCCATATCTCTCGCATACGAGCTCTGTTTTTGACGTTCTTTATATCCATGCGTAGGTGAGATGATACTCTACAACTTTCATTTAGACTTCGTCGGCTGATTTTGACTTTATTTTTAATGTTATATTTTTAACAAGCCGGGACAGGAAAAGTCCGTTAAAAATTCAAAACTTCTTCATACGAAGTCAGATTTGGACATTCTTTTTCTGCACGCTCTCGGTTTAACGTGTACTACAACTTTTATTAAGATTTTTAAGGCTAAAAAGCACTTTATCGTAAACTCAATTTTTACGTCACACAACGTCGTGCCGGTTATGTCGCGAAACTTCGACAGGTCATAACTTCTTCGTTATAACTCGGATTTCGGTATTCTTTATATCTCTGAAATCCTTATTTCAACCACTACAACTTTCTTCATAGATATCGGATCTATCTAACATTTATTTTCGACGCTTATTTTTATCCTTAATTTATTAAATCATAATAATTAAGTATAAAGCACATAAATTCACATAATTTATTCTTATTACTTCAAAATATGTTACATTAGTTGACCTAGACTATTACATCGTCTTTAATGCTTAGCCCAGAAACACGAGCGTTACAAATAATCAGGGTTTCATCGTTGGGTAGGTGAAGGCGAACGACCTTCTTGTAGCACATAATATCGGCATGGTGGGGGCTTAACCAATCCATACCGATGATCACATCAAAGCTTCTAATAGTAACTGACATTAAGTTGATTTGAAATGAGTGATTATTTAAAGTTAATGTGCACCCTATGAATACGTCGTTGTTTGTTTCTGTTTTCCCATTTGTCATTTCCACCGTGAAAGTTTCGTTCAATTTTTGGGGTTGTTGGTTGAGTAAGTGCTTAAATTTATGACTCAAAAAATTTCTTTTTGTACCACTATCAAACAAAATGCATGCATAGATGTTGTTAAGGTGGAACGTACCAGTGACTACCGTCGGATCCCTTACAGCCTCCTCATATCCCATTGCTAGGACTCTGCTTGTTCCCCTGCATTATGATTATTGGCCTTGGGACAGTTTCTTTTGAAGTGGCCAGTCTCTCCGCACCCATTACATGATTAACTTGCTCTAGCGTTGTTGGGTTGGCTGTTCTGTTGTGGTCATGCTCTGCAAAGCCGGGTGGTGTGCCCTTTCCGGTTACAATTAGTGCACTGCATATCTTGGCATGCGCCATTATGGTGGAAATTACATTTGTCACATTTTGGAAGAGAACCTGCATATGGTTTTATAGGTGCTGGTGTAGCTGGTGTTGGTGTAGTAGGAATGGTAGCAGCGTGAACTGCTACGATTTGTTGCTTCTTCGTAGACTCTTGAGTCTGTTGCCCCTAGGGCTGTTCAGTATTTGGATAAAATGGAATTGTCCAATTGGACAATTTGGATTGGACTATTTGGTTCGGATATTTGGATTTTTGGATTGATTTTTAACAAAACCAAATTATCATTTTGGATTTTGGATTGGTTATGGTTTATAAAATGAGAACCGAATAGCCCAAAAAAACCGAATAACAGTTTATTATTTATTATATATATATATATATATATATATATATATATATATATATATATATATATATATATATATATATATATATATATAGTAATTTTACTTTTTGAAATAGGTTCAAAAATTTTCACCTAATAAAAAATATAATATGTATTTTCTCTTAAAAGCTTTTTTATCTATAAAATATTAAAATATAATATACCTTTTGAATAGTCGTTTATAAATTTCAAATCGCAACTAAATAATTTGTTTTAGCTTCATGTGTAAAATTCGGTAATATTCTAATTATATGTCGTTTTAAAATGTCTTAGTTTTTAAAAACCGAATTATAAAAACCGATCCAACCGAATTGTAATTGGATCGGATTGGATCGAATTTGAATTTAGTTTGGACTATTCGAATTAATGTTTTGAAAACCGAAATCAATTTGGATTCACTTGATTGGATTGGATCAAACTGATTCATCCAAACGAACAGCCCTAGTTGCCCCTTCCTCTTGCTTCCCCAATTTTTCTTGATATCATCCCCCTTCTTTGGTTCAGTGAAGGAAGTCTTCATTCCCTTTCGTTCTCCATGGTTGTATAGCTTTTGCGCAAGGCGCTTGGCACTATCGAACGTTGCTGGGTTTGCAGCAATCACATTCCCCTAAGGCTTAATGCTCATCGTGAAGCGCTCGACAATCTAGAACCTAGAACAAAGATGTGTTATCTCGTTGAATATTCCAACAAGCCTTTTAGATAGTTGTTTAACGAACCCTATAAGAACAAAGTGTTTGTTGCTTAAAGGCCAGTCTTTCGAGACATGGAGTTGATAGCCAAAAGGGCTAGTGGGAGTCATAGTGATCTCAAAAAGCCTTAAGATTCAACCAACGAATAACTGAAAGTTGGCCCTAACATTTAATTCGAGGTTGAAAGACCTACTGAGGAAACTGACATACCTCCACACTTCCTTATAGAGGTCGTCATACACCTCGTTATATAGATATTATATTACTGAGGTAAATGAGTCACTGGTAGATAACAATCAGAGTATAACAACTATCGAAAGCTATGACAGACCCTAAAGGTTGCAAGATGGAAGGATGTCATGGAGAGCAGGATTCAGTCCGTGTATGTTTGAAACGTGGTTGATCAAACACTTGGCCTTAAAAACGTTAAGTGTAAGTAGATCTTCAAGAATAGACAAACATAGATATGAAATAACATATATCTAAACCAAGATATGTTGTGAAGGATGTTAAGCTTATGAAGTTCATTTATGTACTAAAACAAACAACTCGTAATTAGAATCTTTGTAGAGTTTGAATTTCAAGAAACAAAGATGAACCATTATAATATTTGTCAAAGCTGATGTAAGAAGATCATCAAGACAAACATGAATATGATCTATATGAGGATAACAATGGCTTTTAATGAACTGTCACAAAAATAAACAGTTAAGTAAAAAAATCCGAATGATTTGTATTTCATATGAAAAAGCCATATCGATACTTAAGATGTTCGTTAGTCTTATATTCTTAACTTATCAAACAAATACGTTATTATCTTTTAGCAATAAAAGATATTCACCATAATTCAATGATTAAGAGTTGAGGGTCTAAAATGGAAATTACACAGAATAAAAGGATCTGCATTAAAATTTCGAAACATTCTTGGATTTCAACGGCTACGGAGGGGGAGGGGGAGGAAGAAAAGGTATGCGGGACAGGTGGATGATCACCGGAGACTCGGATATGTATGGCGAACTGAACAAAAATCAAAAAATTCACGAAATTAGGGTTTTGAATTTTGCGAGGAAGAAGAAGAAGAAGAAGAAGAAAGATGACGCTCTTGAAAGGAGCATGGGTAGGTGGAGTAAGATTCGGCGTAGGTGGCGGTGGCGGTGTCGGTGGGATGGGGGATGATTCCAGCGAATTCGATTCCATTTCGAGAGACGAACATCTCTCCTCCGTCCACAGCATCCGTAGCGGTATTCTCCCCTCTCTCGGTTCTCAATCTACTCGGAGCGTCAAGCTTCGCCCCTTCACCATCAACCCTTTACATCATCGTTACAGGTTTCTGATCGTTGTTTGATTGTCAATTCGGTTCCTAATTTACGAATTCTTAAGCATTCCATGTACAATGGAGCTGATTAGGTTTGATTCTATGCAGACTTTGGCAGGTATTTCTAGTCGTGCTTGTGTTTTACACAGCCTGGGTTTCTCCATTTGAGTTTGGATTTCTGGATTCACCCGCACGTGTTCTCTCTATCGCTGATAATGTAGTCAATGCTTTCTTTGCCTTTGACATTGGTTTAACCTTCTTTGTCGCCTACCTGGATAAAATTAGCTACCTTCTTATTGATGATCGTAATCGTATTGCTTGGAGGTATTTAACAACATGGTTCGTGTTTGATGTCATTTCCTCCATTCCTTCTGAAATTGGTCGGAAAATGTTTCCTAGTTCCCTCCATCCTTATGGCTATTTCAATATGCTTAGACTTTGGCGTCTTCGAAGAGTTGGTGATCTATTCGGAAGGTAAACTTATAAAATTCTTTGAAGTAAATCACTAAAACTCTAAATCCACAATAAAAACTTATATTCAAATTCAACACTACATCAGGTTGGAGAAAGATCGAAATTTCAACTATTTCTGGGTTCGAGTTGCAAGGCTTGTTTGTGTGAGTATATTTCTGATTCCCATTCTTTATACACACAATGCATTGAACAAAATTGTTCTGAATGAAGATCTTGATTATGTCATTGTAGGTAACACTGTTTTCAGTTCACTTATCTGCGTGTTGCTTGTATCTTATTGCACATCGTTATGAGGATCAGTCTGCTACATGGTTGGCTCTTGATGCGAGTGCTGCTAGAGAAAGCATACCAAGACTTTATGTAAGAGCAATTTATTGGAGTACAACCACATTGACAACTACTGGTTATGGTGATATTCATGCTGTGAATTGGAAGGAAATGTTGTTTTCCACTTGCTTTATGTTGTTCAATATGGGGTTGAGTGCATATCTCCTTGGAAACATGACAACTTTAATTGTTGAAAGGACTGGTCGAACAAGGAGGTTTGTAAGTGATTTTCCCTCATATAAGTATCTTCTTTTGTATCACTTGTTGGATTTTCTTTGTAGGAAAATAATCTTTTTTTTTTTAATATTTGTGTATATGTAGAGAGAGACGATTCAAGCTGCATCAGGTTTTGCACAAAGGAACCATTTGCCTCCACGTTTGCAAGATCAGATGCTTGCTCATTTATGTTTGAAATACCGAGCTGACTCAGAATGGTTGCAACAACAAGAAATTATCGATTTGCTTCCAAAAGCTATTCAATCGAGTATTTCAAATTTTCTATTTTATGGGCTTGTTGATCAAGTGTACTTGTTTAATGGGGTGTCAAATGACACGCTGTTTCAACTGGTAAGGGATATTATAGTATTATGGAGTTTTCTCTTATTGTTCATGTTAAATTTAACACTTGAATAACTATATAACTTGTTTCTTTTTTTAACCTTGTAGGTGTCAGAGATGAGAGCAGAGTATTTTCCACCCAAAGAAGATGTGATCTTGCAAAACGAAGCTCCAACAGATTTCTACATTTTGGTATCTGGTGCTGTGGTAATATTAATATCAAGCTTTTCTCCATGTATCATAGCATTATACTTTGAAAATTCAACCCTATATTCCGATATTGTTTTTTTAAATTAAATAGCTTTTGAATTGGACTTTTGACGCAGGAGATAATCTCTCGGAGATTTGGAGTTGAACAGGTGCTTTACAAAATGAAAATTATACCCTTTTAAACTATGATTTTTATTTTTTATTTTTCTTTCTAAAATGAAAAATAAAATTACTGTTTGTAGGTTGTTAGAGAGTTAAAAGCTGGGGAGGTGTGTGGTGAAATAGGTGTGCTTTGTTATAGGCCACAAGTATTTACAGTTAGAACAAAACGATTGAGCCAGCTGTTAAGATTGAATCGCACTCAATTTCGCAACATTATCCAGTCAAATGTTGCAGATGGGACAATAATTATTAACAATCTTCTTCAGGTATCTTTTGAAAGAAATAAAGAAAAAAGAGTAAATTACATTTTTGGTTCTTGAGTTTATATGATGTTTTCGCTTCAATTTCATTCCTTTTTATAATATGTTTTGCTTAATCAAACATTTTTTTAAAAAAAATTTTGGGATATGGAAATGATGCAGCATTTGAAAGAAAAATCAGACCCAATAATGGAAGCAGTATTGGCAGATATAGAAAATATGTTGTCTCAAGGAAGAATGGATGTGCCTTTAAGTTTATGTTTTGCAGTTTCAAGAGGTGATGATGTTTTGTTACATAAATTGCTTAGACGAGGTGGCCTTGATGCAAATGAGGTCGACCATGCTGGACGCACAGTTCTTGTAAGCTAACCACATTTTGATAATTTATTCCTTTTTTGCCCTTGGTAAGTATTAATTAATGCTAAATAAAATATTCTTTTTTTTTTCGGTTATTATTGTTTTTATAGAATCTTGCAGCCGCTAGTGGAAGTTTGGAATGTGTGCTTTTACTCTTGGATTATGGAGCAGATCCAAATAGAAGAGGTATTGAACTTGTGAAATTGCATTTTTTGTTGAATCTAATCCATTTATGTAAAAATGGGTCAAATTGGGTTGTATTTATTATCAAGGGGTTAAATGAGTAAAAAAAAAAAGCCAAAAAGAGAACGGTTCAATTTTTGCCATTATAATGCTAAGAACACCCTTAATCGAGCTAAATAAACACAAGAATTGCAACCCCAAAATGAAGAACAGTGTGTATCATTGTGCTTTCTTTTATTTAAAATATTTTGCCGTAACAAACGTACTTGTATTTATTTTTGTTTTATAGCATCTTACTTTCTTTTCTATATATACTATAGCATCGTAATTTCTATTTTTTGTTATTAAGGCATTGTACTTCCAAAACTCTACCAAATTGTAGCATTGTATTTTCAAATTTTTTTGCGGTGAATAAAAGGGTGAGAGGGAGTAAAGAATAAAGTAGATACAAAAGTAAGAAGGTAAATATTGTATGTAAAATTAAAAAGAAACTAGAACCTATACTACCTCGGTTTTAACTTTTAAGCCTTCACACATATCAAAAGTAGAATAAAATAATCAAAAGAAATAAAAGTAGGTTGCTATTAATAGTATATTGTTACAGATACCGATGGAAATGTTCCCCTATGGAGTGCAATAGTAGGGAGAAACGAATCCGTGATAAAACTACTCGTAGACAACGGTGCAAACCTAAGCAACGGTGACGTAGGCGAATTCGCTTCATTTGCCGTGGAACAAAACAGCATCGAAATGCTACAAGACATAATCAAACACGGCGGTGACATCACGGTGAGAAACAGTATGGGGACCACCGCGCTCCACAAGGCCATATCCGAAGAGAAAACGTCTGTAGTCGAGTTTTTAATCAATCACGGATGCAACATCGACATGCCGGATGTCCACGGGTGGACCCCACGTGACTTGGCACATCATCAAGCACATGAAGATATTTTGGATATGTTTAGGAAAAGACCATCGCCTAAGGAGAAGCCACGGAGGAGAAAAACCAAACTTGATGGTGCGTCGTATCTTAAGAAGTACCAAAGTGAGCCGCGGATGCTGCATTTGCCTACGGAGTTGCCGAGGCTTTCGTCTGCGGGCGTGCAAGAGAGTAGGAAACGGCCCGATGATTTTAGTAATTCGCTTTTTGGGATCGTGTCGTCTGCTAGTCGGAAACAAAGTGCAGGTATTTATTCGATAAATTCCGGAAAGAATATAAGCCATTTATATTTGTGTAATTTTATTGACTATCTTTTCGATGATTTTAGTTAAACTATAATTTTTATTTTATAAAATTAACAACACAATATATTTTCTTATTATTTACATTTGTAGGGGATATAAGTTTTATACCGGCACCACTACCTCCCGGGGGAGATAAAATTGCTAGAGTGACAATTAGTTGTCCGGAGGCAAATGAACAAGTAGGGAAACTTATACGCCTTCCCGGATCCCTTCAAGACATACTTAATATTGGCGCCCAAAAATTTTCCATTACGCCTACAAAAGTTCTAAATAAAGATGGAGTTCAAATTGAAGATATACAGCTCATTAGAGATGGTGATCATCTTGTCCTTAAAACTTGATAGCTATGTATCAAGTTTCCAAGTTGTAACTAGTTAGGAACGTGTACAAGTATGCAGCCTTCCTTCCTTCTTTCCTTGTGTGTATGTCTGACCCATGGTAAGAGTTGAATGCTATATTCTCTTAGTTTTTTTTGTAGTTTTTATGTAAAAACCATGAAAGATCATGTGGGAGACATATGTACAAGATCAAAGGGATGAACATGTTAGATAAAAGGTATGGATTTGTTAAAGATATAGATGAAGATTCTTGTTGAAGAAAGTTAGTGTATAATATTAGTGATCATTTGTAAATGTCATTAGAGAAAGGACTTTGGGTAAGTATGTCCAACTTACTCCTTATGTCCAAAGTATGCCCCACAATGTAAATCCTTTAAAAATATGATTATCTTTTTAAATTTTTTTCATTCAAGAAACATTTGATATACTTTTCCACAATGTGTTCGGTGATTACTTATCATGGTTTTAAGATGCAACAATTACACCCCAAATTCCATAAGATCGTGGGAGGGTATTTGTGTCTTTTCATTTGTCCCGTCATTCTAATCATAGTTATGAAGAGTATCTCCCAAAGTCATCCATCTTATTTTATCTCATCCCCCAAAGAAACCCGTAGTCTTTTAAATCGTATCTTCTTCAAGCAAAGGGTTTTCTCCGGACATAATTGAACAATTAAGCAAATGTAACGAAGCATAATTTTTCAATGGGGGCAAAATTTATCATATTATAATCGTTAGAAGGGTTCCAATAGTCGATCTCATAGCATAAACGTGATATTAACATAAAATCGGTTGAACCAAAATTTTCAAAGTACAACGTAAAAAATAGGCAAAGAATTGTGAGTAGTCATTTATACATTTGGAGTCAATTACCATCTGCAACTTTCCTCCGTAATCTACCTTGGTGAACTGTTATTTTGCGAGTGGCCCTGAAACGACATTACACTTGGATTAGTCTTAGGGCTATATATATTGTGTACGTATTGATAGGAGAAAGGAAGGTTACTAACATGCAATAGGCGATCATTGAAGCTGGATCTTAGCTTCAACTCGCCTCTATTTGTCATCATTTCATCAGCACCTACACGAAACCGATCATTGAAGCTTGATCTTAATTTCAATTCACTTTTTCGGGTTTTAATTTCATCAGGAGTGCCATGAAATTGGCGATCATTGAAGCTGGATCTTAGTTTCAATTCCCCTCTTCGTGTTGTCATTTCATCGAGTATTTCAGCTGAATCGATTTCAAAATCGTTCTCCATGATTTCTTCATTAGATCCTTCCTTCTGTTCAGATATAGATATTTAAATATAAATACACACTTATAAATGTTTAATTGAAACAAAAAAATGAAGTGACATACCCGAGAAAGACTCATGCTTTGAACTGGCCTTCCGATGAATTCTTCATACTCAGATGCATCGAGTTCTTGAAGATGCTCAGGTGGGAACAATTTGGGAAGAAAATGCTCACGGATTGGAATTAGCAAGAAAAATGGTAATGGAAATAAAATTCCACCAGTTGGAATCCATGTGATTCCATAACAAATTAAGAAATAAACAAGTTGGAAGATTGTAAACATTGTTATGTATTTGAATGGAACCGATTCCACATATGACGCATGAAGCGACTCCAACACTCTGTCCAAATAAAAACCACAATAAAGTCAGAAGGGTAAATTGGGAATTTACTTCATGTCAAATCAAAAGGGGGCTTACTTGAAACGTCGACCAGTAGGGATGAAAAAGAGCAACAATCGTTCCCAAAATTGATTTCCAGGAAGACTATCGATTGACATGTAGGCGAAGTAACCCCAAAGAACTGAAGTGGGAATCATTCTGATAGCAGGAATAGCAAAAACTGCAAATCCCACAAGTGTAGATTGAAGTAAATTTGTGACTCGTTGTTCATTGACTCTAACAGGTAAATAAGCCTCTATGTGTTTTTCGGGGTCAAACTTTCCCTTTGACTCTCCTCCATCATCACGCTTCATAACAGCTTCCTTTAAATTCTCCAACTCCTTGTCTACAACACTCTGAAACAAATACCAAACAAGTCGATTTAATTTTTTATTTTAATTAAAAAAAAAAAGGAAATACGAAAAAGAAAACATACATTTGGATGAGGTTCCATTTCAACAAAAACAGCATGCATCCTCTCATAGATTTTTGAGTTACTTGCTTCCAGCTTTATGCCTTCCTTGGCACATTTAACCATCTTCTTTCGCATCATCTATCACAACATATAAGAATAGTAACCAAATTTCATTCAGTTATATGAACATTTAGTTATAAAAAAAATAAATATATAAAAAAATAATTTTTTTGTATGTCTAACCTGTCTCTTGAGAACTGAAAGACTCCTTGTGTGCATGGGTGATTGTGGGAGAACGCCATTTGAAGGTGGTACACCAATCAAACCACACATCAAAGTCTAAAGTAATACAAAATTAGTATAAATTTATAAAACTGAAATTAGCAAAACTTTATAATAAAAAAATACCATGATTCCAAGTAAGAAGACATCATAATGATAAGCAGAAGGATTTTGAAGATTGAATTCCTTTTGTTGAGCCATTTGTGCAGCTACACTATGATCAAAAAAGTACAATGCTGATATCATCATAGCTGGAACTATAGCAGTAAAAACATGAACAGCTGGAACTTTCACCATATCCTGTAATAAAATAAAACAACCAATTTTTTGAGTAAAATAAAAGAAATATGGAAAACATGTCTATATTTCAATGATTTTTTATACCTTGATAACAGTCCAATGGGATAACGATGCAGCCTCCCAAGGAAGAGGACAAAAGAGTCTCCTTGGAACTTCATGAGGAAGTCCTGCAGGCTTAGCATAAGATATTACAGTCCACACCACAACCATGAGTGGGACCCCATAATCTGCTACAAAACTTCGTATCCACCCTGTAACAGTTTCATAATCAGATCCAAAAAAAAATAAAAATAAAAATTATTTTAGATACTTGTTAATTTTTTATCATTTACCTGTACCATAACGCCAAGATCTAGCACCTCTACTTTTCATGGAAGTAATGAGGATACCAAATGAGAAAATGACAGCTAGCAGACCATTTGTGTAAAGCCATTGAAACTGATACTCTTCTAGTTTAGGGTTTTCGCCTTTTGGAATGCTAAATTCACTGATTACTCCCTAAAAGAAAAAACAAATTGTAAAGCATTTTGTATGCATTAAAATTGAAAGTTTTGTCACAAGGTGGGATAAAGACTCGTAATGTGAAAAAGACAAAAATGTCCTTCCCATCCTGATTAAAAAAAAAAAGTAGAATGAATGTGAATACCCGAATAGCTTCTTGCATAAAAAGAACAGATATCAGCATGCCAAAAAGCTCTCCAGCAACCCTTGTAAATCTTGTGATGAGTGTGCAAGCATTTAGTATAGCAAGAACACACAGCATGATTGAAGTCCAGAAACAAACCCTAATTCAAAAAAGTATAGATTTTATCAAGGATTTGATGGAAGAAAGAAAGAAATCAACGATTATAAAACTTCAAAATAATATAAGCATAACATCATACTCTTGTTTCTATCTATTACAACATTGTAATCTCAATTTTATTTTTCATATTAAGACATTGTACTTGAAAAATCTACCCAATTATCGCATTACACTTACTTTTTTCACATTAGAACATTCTACTTGTAAAATCCACCCAATTACAGCATTGAAAATTACTTTGTATTTGGATAACATTGCTATAATTGGGTAAAAATTTTAAAGTATAATGTAATAGGAAGAAATGAAAGTTAAATGCTTTAATAAAAAAGTCAATATAAGTATTATGGATTCTTCAAATTACATTTGTCTTAATAGGAAGCAATGAAAGTAGGATGCTATAAGAAACAATTAAATGAAAGTACATTGCTATTTCTTGCATTTAACCAAATCACAAAACATGCATACCAGCCAACCCATGCTAGAAACAGTTCTTTCCCCAACTCAGGCCTTCCTTTTGCAAAACCATACAAGTAATTGTACATTATTACTGTAGGTTCAGCAACTCCTAGTATCAAAAGAGGCTGCCCACCAAAAATCGCATGTATAATTCCACAAATTGCAGTAGAAGTCAGAGTTTCAACTGAGCTTAATGTCCCATCTGCCCTCAATTAAAGAAAACAGGGTTAGTTTATACATTTCACATTTCTTACAAGTTTATTATAGCATCCTACTTCCATATTTTCCTATTACAACATTTCAAAAAAACCCAAATAAATGAAAGTATCATGCCTTAATCTTAATAATAAGTATCATGCTACAATAGAAAGAAGAAAAGTAGGATGCTATAATACACAAATAAATGAAAGTACTCTGCTATTTCTTGCATTTAGTCCTACTTTTTAACATTATAATAAAGTTTATGTGGTTATACCTGTATCTCTATTCAGCTGCTCACCAAATGCAATTACAGGAAGAGCAGAGGCAAAGAAGATGTAAGCTGTTGGAGCCAATAATCTAAAAGGCAAAGAAAAACTGTTAGTAGAACAAATAAAATGGCCTTGAAAGTTTTAAAATCCACCCAATTATAGCAATGAAAATCCTTCTGAATTTGGATGACATTGCTACAATTATGTAATTGGAAGAAGGAAAGTGATGCTATAATAAAAAAAATCTATCAATGTAAGTTTATATTTCTTGCATTTAACCCTTTTTCATATGCATTAAGTAGAACAACAAGATACCTAGCTCCTGAACATAGTGCCCCAACCCAATCTTGCTTGTAACACTGTAATCTTCCTTGAAGATCCTTCTTTATCCCACTAAAGGGAGTATTGTGATTGTGATGATCCATTGCAGATGGAGTATGTGAAGCAACTGCACTAGTGATATATGAGAAAAACAAAGAGATTGTTTAGTTTTTCATTGAGAATCTTTTCATGAAACCTAAACAGAAAGAAGTATAGATTTAGTTCCCGATTTACCAAGACTATAAGAAGTCCAATTCGGTCACTACCTTAACACCTTCCAGGAAGCCACATATATAGAGCAAGATGACAACTGAGATAACCCCAAAAAGTCAGAATTATAATAGTTTAGCCATTGAAATCTTGTTAGATTCCAGGGTGTTAGCAACAGGACAATAAAGCAGGGGAACACCAAACACAGTATATAGTTGAGATCTTTGTAAATCTAGATGAGAATAATAATAAATAACAAATATAATTAAATATTACAGATGAATGAACCGAACTGAGCAAACAGCTCATATTGATAGAAGGAGACAAATGAATAGATTAGAAATTGACAAAAAGCAATTTAATATGAACTCTGAATAACAGCATAAATCATGTTTTCATCGATGATAAAATAAAATATATTATATATCTGAAAACGCGCAAAACGTAATTATGCAACACACATAATAGTATTCCCATACTGTATTAGTATTATTTATACAAACAAACAATCTCTCAATCAGCTCGAATAAACGACAAGAAAAATAATTTATGCCGAAAAATTAGGTACGCTGTCAAATTTTGAAATTTTCGAAGGCGGTGAACAAAAGAGATGCATCGAGATATGATTTTTCTTACTCCGAAAAATCAAAGTCGAAATAGATCTACATTCCTTGACTGTTCGTCAAATTAATATTTGTAAGTCAACACAGTCACAATCACACACTCATATCACATCATGTATATACGCATCTACGAAAGTATATGTAGGAATATATGAGAAATCAATGCATAAACAGAAAGATTCAAAGTATGAGAAAGACAGATATGCTACATTGTATTCATGCATAACGGAGGGAATATTACCGGAGAATTAGATCCGCCGGAGAAGTTATATGCCGGCTAGCGAAGTGCAGCCAGCCGGAAAAAATGGAGGTGTTTAAGTTGAAAAGATCTTGTAAGTTTACCCCCTTTCTTTTCTGAATCCCCTTTTCAACTCTTGTCTCCCTTAAATATAGAATGTAAGAACATTGTCGTAAATAATTGTATATTTAAATGGTATATCTTCTTAAAGTAATAAAGTAAATTATATGGACAACGATTACATTTTTCTTTTACTTCCATGAGTTAACTTCCTATCAAAAAACACGTACAACTATTTTTACTTAAGTTTAAAATAAATTAACATAATTATTGATTAGTTTCATTGTAAATATTTTTCATATAAAATTTTAAATTAAACAAATAAATCGAAAAACTCAGTATTTTTTCCCTTTATTTTAATTGTTATGTTACAAGATGCTTTTGCTAATATCATGATTTGAAGTATGCTTTTTCATGATTTTAAGTGTTACTTAGATCAAAACGGTTCTAAATAGAACATGCTCTAATAATGTTTCATTTAATGCATTTGCCTTTTTAAGTACATTATTTATTTGGCACTCTTTAGTATTGACACATGATTTTCATATTTTAAAAATGTCAATTCCATATTTTTACATATTTAAAGTCTTTGTTATTACAATTTATATATAACATTTGAAATTCATGTTACAATATCAATTCACAAACTCATACAGATTGCCGTTGGTTAAATCTTTTATAGAAATATTGATATCGAATTACAGGAATATTGATATCAAATCAAAGAAAAAATAAAATTTTCATACAATCAGTTGGATTTCAAAATTTAATTATATAAATTATATTGCAATATTAAAATAGTCAAAACAGTCTATGATGTAATTTAAAATAAATTATGAAGATGTGTCATGTATGGATAGTGACAGACTTTTTCACATAAAGAGAGATTAATATATATTATCATCCTTAATAAATGAAGGTTTTTTGTCACATGTCAATTTCTAATGAGTTTTAACACTTATCATTTTGTGGTATTTTTGAAATAAATATTATCCATTTGTCAAATTTTTATTTATTTCAATTTTTAAAATTAAAGTCATACTTATATATGTAAAGTATTAAATATCATATATATGATATTAAATTGCAATAAATACATTTCTTTCTTTTTTATTTTATAGTTGTATATTAAAAAACATTTTCTGTTTATATTTTAATTTAATGTTTAATCTTTTTTTTAAATCAACCCGTGTAATACACGGGTCTCTTATAAGGTTAATTGTTTAAAAACAATAACCAATTTTCATATTTTATATTTTTAGGTAACCAGCTTCTTAAATATAGAGATTAATAATATACCTTTTAACATATTTATATTTTCTAATTCTAATTCTGTTTTTAACTTAATATTTACATTGATTTGCTTCATAACACTTATCTGACTTATTATATATGGTATCACACATTAAGTTATGCATATCCATTGTATAGCACATTATATTATAGAATATTATAGAATCTTTTTTCCCTTTTGATAACACAAACTAGGAATAATTGTATATTTCCAAATATGACGACAAATATACTAGAGGCGCAACTCACGTGCAAGGGCAGCGCGTAAAACCTGGACCAGCTGGAATCTGCTGTTGACTTTCACAGCTGGCATTTCCTTCTTCAGACTCCGGTCCATTCACCGAATTCTTGCCCTTTTTAGTTTTTATTCCAACATGTCACGTTTCTTCTTTGATTTTAATTCAGTTTGATTTATTGATATTTGTCCTTATTGTTGAGTTGTTAATTGTTAGGTACAATTCGTCTTAAGATGGAAATCCTCGAGGGGATTAATAACTCATTAAACGTTAATCTGTTTGGGCCTTGATAGTATTATAACGGCGTCTTGGATTTGGATCAACGGGTTCACCTATAAAGTTAAAACAAGCTATAACTTTACCATTTTTTTTAGATTGATTACTCGAAAGGCTACATGTGTTTATGACTACTATTTTTAGTACATTTATAATGGAATTATAATAAGTAAAACTACTTTTATATAATTATGGCACAAAAATATGCATCCATCATTTTACTTCTTATCATACACTTTTGAGTTTATTTGATTTATTGTTTTATAGAGAATGAACACCAAAATTTTCAAGATATCAATACCACAAATCAAGAACCAAATTTTCGATCATATTTACTCCCTTGAAACCAATGTTATCGAGTCATCGTATAAAATCATGCCACAACTACAAACATCAATGCTACTTTTCAACCCCACAAAATAATGAAGAAAATACAAAGATAACATTGAATGAATATACAAATCATGGTTGTCAAAATTCCGATCCTGATACGATCCTAACTAGGTAAAAAGATCCTGATCTTACTAGGATCGTTTTTCGGTAAGATCATGATAGGATCATATAACTATTTTTTTTAAAACAAAAATCTAATATTTTTTCATAGACTAACTACGTAGAATACAAATTTTGAATTGTTTATCACTAAATGATGTATTGGATATGTATTTTTCATGTTTTAAACAATTTATTGTTAACCGAATGATTAACAGATGGGTGAAAATGTATTTTTTATTTATTAAAATACTTTTGGTAGGATCTTACGACCCAATTCGATCTTATGATCAATGATCTTGCAAAGTGAAAAACGATCATATGTAAGATCCTGATCTTGACAACCTTGATACAAATCAAAAAGAAACCCAAATTTACTATTTTACCCTCTTGTTGTGATGTGATATATATATATATATATATATATATATATATATATATATATATATATATATATATATATATATATATATATATATAGCTTTTAACACATCAAAAGAAGAGCTTCACGGGTTCGACCAAGTAGACTTAGAGCCGTTGCAGCAATGTGGTGCCCGGTTAGCCCGGCTAGAGCCAGTTGTTCCATTGGTGATGCGTGCTCGATGTAGTTGTCGGGTAACACAATCGGCCTCCACTGAAAATAACAACGTACTTTACTTTTTTTGTTGATAATAAGTCATTGTATCTTAATTTTTTTTTACTCATAATTTAAGTGTAACTATATTTTTGAGTAAATTACATTTTTGGTACCTGAGTATAGCTGATTTTATCAGTTTTGGTCCTCAACAAGTTTTCTCTTTGCATATTTGGTAATTTTTTGAGGTTTTTGTAATGTTTTTTTGTCTCTGTTCCAAATAAGATGACTATTTTGCTACCAAAATTACAAAAGTCAGCTATGACCAAAATTGTCATTTTACTTGGAATATGGACCAAAAGCATTAATAGGAACCTCAAATAAGGATCAGGATTGCAAGAGAACTTTTTGGGACCAAAATTGCAAGAATCAGCTATTGCCTAATAGGGACCAAAAAAAATAATTTACTCTAGTAAAAGACCTTTTACTAGAGTAAATTATATTTTTGGTCCCTGAGTTTGTTTAATAATACTGTTTTGGTGCTAATTTTCAACTGTAATGATTTTGGTCCCTAAAGTTTGTTTAAAAGTCAGTAGTTTCAATAGTTTCCTCTTTTGCGATTTTGGTGCTAATTTTCAATTGTAAAGATTTCGGTCCCTAAAGTTTGTTAAACAGTTACAATTGTAGTTTCAACAGTTTCCTCTTTCACTTTTGGTGCTAATTTTTAATTGTAACGATTTTGGTCCCTAAAGTTTGTTTAACAGTTGTAGTTTCAATAGTTTCCTC
The DNA here is from genome assembly GCF_002870075.4 of Lactuca sativa. Taxonomy (NCBI): domain Eukaryota; kingdom Viridiplantae; phylum Streptophyta; class Magnoliopsida; order Asterales; family Asteraceae; genus Lactuca; species Lactuca sativa. The sequence goes on from NC_056627.2 coordinate 75,012,631, forward strand.
TTGCAATTTTGGTGCTAAGTCTCAATTGTAACGATTTTGGTCCCTATAGTTTGTTTAACAGTTGTAATTTCAATAGTTTCCTCTTGCAATTTTGGTGCTAAGTTTCAATTGTAACGATTTTGGTCCCTAAAGTTTGTTTAACAGTTGTAATTTCAATAGTTTCTTCTTTCAATTTTGGGGCCAAAACCACAACTATTGATGACAATTACCTTAATCGATCCATCGAGTTTTCCATCAAGAGTTATGAATTGTGCAACATGTGATCCAAATCCACCAATCGACCCTTCCTCAACAGTTATCAAGAAGGAGTGATTCTGACATAATTGTCTCACAAGTTTTATATCAAGAGGCTTGCAGAATCTTGCATCAGCAACAGTCACTTCAATTCCAAGTTCTGAAAGAAGGGAGTGAGCTCGAAGGCAATTCTGAACCATGGCTCCATACCCAAGTAATGCTATGTCTTTTCCCTCTACAAGAATCCTTCCTTTACCTATCTGGATATATATATTTTGTCCTTGATATTAAACAACCAGCATAACTTTATAACTAATTAAAAAACAATTGAGGTGTGTGTTTTATTTTACCTCAATGGGGACTCCATGGCATAAAGAGCTATTTGACTTCACAATTGCACCTCTTGGATACCGAAAGCAAACAGGTCTATCATCAATGCAAGATGCAGTAGCCACCATGTTAGCAAGCTCAATCTCATCAGAAGGTGCCATGACTATCATATTTGGCAAACATGACATGAATGTTATGTCAAAAGCTCCACAATTTGTGGGCCCATCTGATCCTACCAAACCCGCACTTGGAATCACAAATCTTACAGGTATTTTCTGTCTATCTACATCATGAACCACCTACATAAATAAAATGAATTGAGATTAAAATGTGAAGGAATTAAGGGTTGTTTGGTTTGTAGAATGTTTCTTGAAGGAATGGAATCTGTCAAAAGAATTGGATCTGAATGAATCATAATGTGTAGGAATGGAATATGTCAAAGGAATTGGAAGAAAGAGGGGAAACCTGATCATATGCTCTTTGAAGAAATGTGGAAGGAATTATACAAAATGGCTTCAATCCACCACATGATAAGCCAGCTGAAAATGTGACAGCATGTTGTTCAGCCATTCCTACATCGAATAATCTGTCTGGAAATTTTTGTTGAAATAATTTAAGTGAGGATTCCATTCCCATTCCTGCATGAACCACTATGATATCTTTGTCTATTTGTGCTTCCATGGTTAAAGCCTCTGCAAATCTGTCACTATAAGTTTGGGTATGATTACTCGGTTGTGGGTCCATCTCATAAGGATCTGTTTCATATAAGAAACAAAAAAAATATTTAGTTTTAATAACAACGGTTTTAAGAACAAAAGATTTTATACCCTCTTTGTATTTATTTGATATTCCAATCGGCTTCTCATTTGGTAATACTTTATCTTCCTTTGTTATGACATGAACTAAAACGGGACCCGTTGAATCCAAGGATGCCACTTGATTAAGAACACATATAAGATCTTCAATATTGTGTCCATCAACTGGACCAATGTAATACAAACCAAGTTCTTCAAAAAGGGTTGACCCTAGTGGACCAATCATACCACGTGCATACTCATCAACTTTTGCAGCCCATTCGTACATACCCTTACCAATTCTCTTTGTTAAACCCTACAAGATTACATTTTTGGAGCTTAGATTCATAGTACAGTTGAAAAACATAACTTTAAAGATATTAAAGTTAGTCTTGCACTATCTAAAATCTTTATGTTGTGTGAAAAACAATGAAATTTGTTTATGCAACATGAAGGACTTGTTGTAAAGTGTTGTAACCATTTGTCTAAATGTCTAATTAGGGTGGTAAAAAGTGTTTTTTGGAGCTTAAATTCATTTCTCTAATTCTATTTTGTCTAATTACAGATATTCACCAATTGGATCTTGATCCCCTGTTTTACATCATTTATGAGCATGTGATATCTCAACCAACTATCAAAAGTGTATATTAAACTATGTGTCTAGTCTAAGTGTTTAACATTACATTTTTATTGAAAGAACATGAGTTGATGCATTTGGTTTGCGGAATTTTTTTGAAGGAATTGTGAATTGCTAAAGGAATTGGAATCTGAAGGACTTGGAATATGAAGGAATTGAATACTGTCATGCTTTTGGTTGGCAGGAAATGGAATGGAATCTCTGAGCAAGAAGAGGGAAAGCAGAATGAGAAATTCTAGGGTTAAAAGGGTATTTCGGTATTTTTAACAAGGGAATGGTGGGAATCCAACTCCAAGAGTTTTAGGATAGAATATTGAAATCCATTGGCCAAAGGAGGAAATCAATTGTGTACTCATGTTCAACCAAACATGGGATTGGAATGGAATTGAATTCCAATTCCAGCCAAATCCCATGGAATCCAAACACCTTCACTCTTATGAAATTGCAAAATCCCAAGCAATACTTGATGTAAAGAAAATAATACCTTAGCAACTTCTCTCCACTTCCTGAACAATTTGCTAGATTGCAACTTGCTTAAAGTACTCGAGAGTGCATTAATTGGTGTTTTAGGTGACTCCTCAAGTTTTGGATGCAAAGATTGACGACTATCATTTAATATTACAACCATATCTGAATCCAAATAGCCTGCATTACTCATAGCCTCATAAAGCTGTCCAGCCATAGTGCTTTCATTACTTATCACTGCAACTACTCGGTCTCTTTTCCCTTTAATATCTCTTGCAATCGCCATTCCTGTGTTCAAAACACCATCCTACTTTTCAAACTGGTTATTTTGTGTAAAATTTGACCAAAGTTGGATGCTTTTTATAATGGTTTTTAAAGTATATTGAGTAGATTGGAAATGAAGTGAAAGTGTGTTGAAAAATATACCGAGTCCAGCAGAAATGCTGTTGCATCCATGTCCTGAACCAAATGGATCGAATTCACTCTCTGAACGTGAAGTATAACCAGAAATTCCATCTTTTTGTCTAAGGGTATGCATAAGTGATCTCCTTCCAGTGAGAATCTTATGTGCATATGTCTGTTCATGTTTCAAAAATATAACAACATGCTTTTATTATCTATCATAAAGGGTATCATGGTGTATCCATGATCATACAAAAAGCACCAAACTTCATCAAGTTTTTATGTTAATGTTAGAACTTAGAAGTATTAAAGGGAAAGTTTCAATGAATAACAACATACTTCACTTCATTTCTAATTTGTTTGAAACCTGTACAATGCTGCTGAAATGGCTGAAAGTCTGTTATAACCTTTTTCAAAAGTTGGATGGCTTTAGTAATGATCTTTAAAGTCTTGTGATTAAACTAGAAATGAAGTGGAAGTGTATTGCTATCTATTGCAATTTGACAACTTTTAATATCAAGAATTTGAGATAGAATAATCATATTGCATTTGTATCCATCATCATAAGTTCACCAAACTTCATAATCTTTTATGTTGGAACTATTAAAAGGAATTGCAATGATTTTCAACGTACTTTCACTTCATTTCAAATTTTATTAAAACTGTTGTACCTTACAATTGATTATTTTGGGTACTTTTGAAAAGAAACCTATAAAAATCTGACGTGGTTGAATGACTTTTATAATAGTTTCTAAAATTGGTAGGTTTCAGTAACAATCTTCAAAGTCTTGTGATCAAACTAGAAATGAAGTGAATGGGTGTTGCTATTTTTTGCCAACTTTAAAATTCAAGAATTCAAATACAATAATCATATTGTATTCATCATCATAAAAGCATCAAATTTCATAATCTTTCATGTTAGAACTATTAAAGGGCAAATTGCAACATCACTTTAAACTAAAGTGAAAGTACATTGTTATTTATTGAATTTGCCAAAGATACAATGACCATAGAAACATCCTTACTTGCTCTCCAGCATCCCACAATATCTTGTCCATGGGTGCAGAAAACACACGATGTATAGCAATAGTCAACTCCACTACTGACATGCTTCCCTTCACGGATTTTTGAGTTTTATTCATTATAAACAACAACTCTGAGCGAATATCATCAGCCAATTGTTTCATTTCCTACATAGAGCTTGGTCAGCGAGTGATGACAAAATACGCAAAAAGAATATATAAAGGGTATTTAAAGGGTATTTTGGTCATTTAGATGACAAAAAGTAAGAAGTTACTAAACCTTGTGAGATAGGTTCTTTAAGTGCAAGGGGCATTCAACTGTATCAAGTATAGGTGTTGGGGGCTTTTCCGGAAACAAATCGCCTATTTTGGGTAGAGAACATACACGACCTACACATCCCTGTATATAGAAATGACACTTTGCATTAATGAGATGAGGAGGGCATTCTCGTCTTTTGCATACACAAGAGATTGAAAGTAGGTTCATATTCCAACTTTTTGGGTAGGAAAAAATATTACTAACTATACATGCCTTCAATGAGTTGATGATCTAATTATGATCCCTCAAGTAATAATAATCACTTTGAAAAGCACATATGAACACCCCTAACATATATTAAACTGTATAACATAATTTAGTAGCAATTAAGTACTTTTCATAAATAGTTTAACACTAGTCAACGTTCATTCACCCACCCCCAATGAGAATTAAGCATCAAGAATAGACATATGAATACGATTAGAATAATAAGCAAAAACAAGTTACAAACAATTCTAAAAGGATAACCTACGACTTGAAATTGTTGATGTAAGTGAGTCGATCCTAAATTGTGAATATAAATAATAACAGAAATGACGAACATGAAAGTAGCATACCTTGGAGCAAATTGACGAACCCAAGCTAGGTTTCAAGCTGATTTTGAAGAATTCCCCATTACAATGAAAATTAACACTTGAAGACTCCGATTTAGAAGGAAAATTTCTTGAATTTTCATGAAATTGAGCATTGACGCCCAAAGAACAATGTGCAGAAGCAGTCGTCATTATCAGAAATGACGAGAACCCTCCTCACGAAACAGTGATTGCAATTGAGATATGATCAGACACGTTAATTACAAAACAAATGAACAAGAATGAGGATCGCTGGTGGATATTTTGATGAATCCGAGGGAAAATATACTATATTAAAACAGGAGAATTATATGTTTAGAAGAAATTAGGGTTGCTGCGTGTTTGAACGTGCATCAGTGAAGTGAAGGAATAGATTCCATAAGACTGTAGATTGTGTACATAGTTTTGTTTGATAAAATGGAGAATGCCAATTTTGTATGGAAAGCCGGCCCCTCTCACGATAGGATATTTTAGGCTCCCACGATCAATACAAATGGCCTCTTTAAAACGATTATAATTTGATATTAAATTTTTTCATAAAGATTCTTCATTATTGAGCTCATTAACTTCTATCATAGTTGGCATTAAAAATATGTAAGAAAACCACGATACATTTTGACAAAACAACAAAAGAAACTATAAATTTGGTCAATGTAGCGGTTAACTTTCCATTTTCTTTTCTGCTTTTTTTTTTTTTTTTTACAAAACTGCAAAATTGGTCCCTATGGTATTCAAAAAACTGTGGATAAGGTCCAAAAAGTTTCCGACTTGCATGGAAGGTCCAAAATCAAGATTTTTCCGTGATTTTGATCCTAAATTTAAGAAATTTTCGTAGTTTTGGTCCATGGAACACTTGAATTGACTGTTTTGCCCTTTTAGATTCTCTTGGTATTTTTTTATAACTTTTATTTTGTAAGTATTAATGAAAAAAAGAGAAGAATTATGCTCGTCCACCCCATCATTCCATATGTACCTCCACCCTCTCTCTCTCTCTCTCTCTTCACCATCTTCCCAATCTATCTCGTTTTTTCTCCCCAGAATTCTAATCTGCAACATGATGCCCCCATCAAACTCGTTCACTTCACCATTTCTTCACCTAATCACAAACCAAAACACCCTAAAACCAAATCCATCAAGAAAAGTCGAGATTACAACACCTAGCACCCTGTCTACAACGACGTTAGAATGCCTAACTTGGGTAATTGTGTGTCTAAAATATTTCATGAGCTGAGGAAGAAAAAACAGATATGGCTCGGGACATATCGAGCCATTTTGTCACCATCGACGCCTCACTCCACCGGTCTTCTGCAACCTCATGTCTCTTCCTTGTGCAGCCGACATCCAGGTGCACCGCCTGACCTAGCCGTCTTTCTCCTCCTGTCCGATTCTGATGTCGGAGTCAACCCCAACGTCGCCGCCGTCTTTCCTACATTGCATTCTTCTTTCTGACCACTTCCTTCTCCAGGTAACAACCTCATTGTATTTTCTAGGGTTCATGAAATCTGATTTCAAAATGATGAAATCAAAATTTTCTTTTTTGTGAATTTGTCTTATGAAACCACATTGGTTATGTATTATTGTTGAAATTTGTTGAAATGTGCTTTCGCAAAATGCTTCAAATTGTTGTGTTGTAATTTGATTTAATTTAGATTAAAACTATTTCTAAAAAGAATTGTTCTTGAATAAATACCATGTGTTCATCAATTATTATAACTAGGTTTGTTTGGAAGAAATTATCCAAGAACGTTGACAGCAAACTTGATGACTAAACTTCTGTTATTTGACTTTTTATTTTTGTTGAACTGATAATCTAGAGAGAAGAGATAGACTCACAGCTGAGAGCAGACTTGAGAGTTGATTTTTCTTGAGTTTACATGTGATCGATTCAAGAAGAAAAATGGCTACATTTTTTTTGCTGATGTTGAAGAACACATTCGGACACACCAGATGTTTGGAAATTGGAAAAATAACCTTTTGAAATTGAATTCATATTTGGTCAATGATTTCTTATTACGGATTGGTTGTATTTGTAACTCCTTCCTTGTTCTTTCCTATGAATATAACTTAGTCATGTTCATCATTTTGTTATAAACCCACCTGCTATATTTCTTTTATACCATGCATAGCATGTGATATAATCATTGAAAAATTCTTGTTTATGTATATTGAGTATTGTGATTTAAGTCTAATGGGTGACATTGTAAACAAGTTGATATTACATGTCATGACATGTGGTATAATCATTCAAAAATTATTGTTTTATTTATGTTGTTCATGTTTTATGTTTGCTTGTGTATGATAAAAATATGTATGGTTTTTTGTGTATGTAGATCTCCAATTTTATATTTATGTTTGTTTATGTTATTAACAAGTTTTCGCAGTTTAATGTAAAGTATGGAATGAATGATGTAAATTTCAGTTTATTTTAACAGCCTACAGACCTTAAAAAACAAACAGTATTCTTCTTACAGGCTGCAGACATTTGGTCCACCTCTTCTAGTGTAGATGTCTGCAGATGTGGTACACAGACTGCATACATTTTTGCTCTAAAAAAACAAACAACACCTAACTCTTTTAAAATCAAATACATTTTTTGTGATTTTTGTCCATGCCCAACTTTAAAATGTTATTTTATTTATGGGAAACAAAAAGAAAACGAATCTCACTCTCACTCTCACTCTCACCCTTTCATCACCCTTCTCTCTTTCTTAATACACATAAAAAATATTCTCTGTCTTTTTTGTTTATGGGTTTGTTAGTGGGAAGCCAAATCAGGCCAATATGATAGGACATACCAATAAGTTTGTTAAAATGAGTCAATTTGTTTAGCTGAATCAGGTAAAAAAAAAAAGGTTGCAGCATAGTTTGTTGCTTGTTTACCCACTACGTTTATGTAAAAATTTTATTTAAATAATATAGTCTAATCATTAATAATAATAATAATAATAATAATAATAATAATAATAATAATAATAATAATAATAATAATAATAATAATTTGATGTGGTTGAGTCGAGAATATGATTGGACTATCTTGTTAAATTGCTACACAATAGACACAAACTGCTTCGCCCAATTAGACCCAATTACATGACCCAAACAAACCTAGTTACACAGCCCAGGTAGACCAAGTTACATTACTTGTCCATACCCAAGTATACAGTCATGATGCATCATTTCCCTTCTCACTAGAACAACCTGAAAAACACTTAACTTTAACGAGTAATCACAAGGCTTAGTGAGTACCCCAAGTATACAACACATACAATGCATACACTTACGAATGTTATAGTCTAACTATAGTCTTATATCAACATACCAATGATATAATCCAACAATAGTCTTTCATACAATGTTATAGTCCAATTATAGTCTTCCATATGGATGTTTATAGTTCAACTATAGTGTTTCCCTACAATTGTTATAGTTGAACTATAGTCTTTCATGCAATTTATATAGTATAACTATAGTATTTCCTACAACTACTATAGTTCAACTGTAGTCTTTCATGCAAATGATATAGTCCAACTATAGTCTTTTAGCCACACAGACATCCTACCCTACAAATGGCGTATAATGTCACATGTATTATAGTTAGAAAACTCTGAAGCTATAAATCTAGGTCCTACCCACAAGAATCCTCAACGAACTCACAAGCACAAACCACCTAAATTCACCATACCACACATCTTAGTAACCATTACTAATTAGAGGTCCAATCTCAGTCCAAAACTTCATAACCATCAAATTTTGACCAAAAGTCAATGGTCAGCGTGACCACACATCGCTACTGCTAACATCCAAAATAATTGTGAACCAGACCAAACCTCACGTCACGACCTTGGTCGTGTAACGTCTCTTGGGCAGAACAACCACTTCTTATTAAGTGATTAGTCTGTTAAGTTAAAGGCTATAACTTTCCAAAAACCTTCTAGGGAGGTTCTTAATGGATAAAAATCCTAATATTATCCACACATAAGCCTCTAACATACTAAACACCAACCTTAGATCCAAAACAAGCCAAAATGTTTAGGGCTTTCTTGCATAGTTCAAAGAGAGCTCATGCATGTTCTCTTTTCAATTTAATAAGTCCAGAAATGTCATCTACACAACCCACAAACCTAGAGTTTGTCACAACTAGGAATTCTATGACATGTAACAACAACAATGATAACATTTGTGAACCAAAAATGTGAAAGCATGTATGATGCTTATTCAATAACAACAAAATTTCCATCAAACGCTTTATGCAAGCAATTCAAATAGTCAACAAAGAATTGGAAACCCTATAAATCCCGGTTTAAGTCCATTATGAACTAGGATTTCCTTATTGGACCTAATGGGCCAATAAACTTCCAATTTGATTATTTTGGGCTTAGAACTCTTAAATTGGCTTTAATTGGACCCACTTCCATTTATTTTAATAATTTGGGCCATATTGGGCCTAGAATGAAATAAAATACCTTAATGGACCTTAGTGGGCCATAACTAACCTAATTAGCCCTAATGAGCCATAAAAATCATTCCTTGATTTATTTTGGGCCGTGAACCCTCTCCAAAGACCAATTAGGCCAAAAATCATCTAATTGGATCATAATATGGGCTTAAGCACAAAAAGGCCCAATCTCTTTTCTTTCTTCTCCCTCTCTCGGCCCAAACCACAAAACATGGGGAGGAAGAGTTGAGTTTCCTACATACCACCTCACAATTGTACATGGGGTATCCATGCACTCTTCTCATACTTCCAAGCAATCCATCACTTCACTCACACACACACACACATACTCTCTCTCTCTCTCTCTCTCTCTCTCTCTTTTTTCTTCTTCGGCCGAGAACACAAAGGGAAGGACACACACACAATTCACTTAAACACTCTCAAAGAACACTCTTGCTTCTTCATCAAAAATTTCGAGATTTAATAACTTTCAAGAAGGATTTTCTATAAGAGTCATCATCTTAGGTAAGTTGATGCTTGAATCCATAGTCTAGACTCTTTGTTTTATAAAAAAATCTCTCCTTAACTCATACAAAATTCATGATCTTGCATCTTAGAACACATCTAAGCCAAAGATCCTCCAAGAAGCTCGCTAGGCCAAGAATATCATCAAACTTCTTCCATTCTTCTTCAAAACCGAACCCACAAACTCAAGGTGAGTACGTACCCCTCTATTTTCGGTTTTCATGTGTTTTATGGGGGAGAATACAAGTAAAATGTGTAGATCTATGTGTATGTGTATGTTATGTGTGATTTCATGTGTTTATGTGGTAAAAGTGTAACAAAAAGAATAGAAATTCAAGATCTATGGCTCTAAAAGTAAGATAAACACGATCTAAGAAGTATTACACTAAAACAAGTCAAGAAAAATTAGCCTCTAAGATTAAAATATACATATTGCAACATAAAACCCATTTTCGGGCTAAAATTGTCAAACAAACAAAAGTTGGGTTGAAAAATTGCCATTCAAGGTTTTCTTAAGGGCCAAAAGAGTCAAATCAGTAAAAATAAATGTTTTTATGGATATCATACTCTTTTAAGGGCTAGAAGTGTAAATTGCAGTTTAATGGGCCAAATTTTGGGCTTTTCGGCCCATTAAGCCCTAATTTGCGAAAATCCTAATTTTTAAGGGGGTGAAATGATAAACTTATCAAACAAGGAGTAAAAAGGGTAAATGAAACTAATTCAGGGGTCAAAATGATGTATTTTCCAAACAAGGATAAAAATGTAAACTTTTTGGATTTTGGACCAAAATTGTAAAAGTTACAAAAAGTTGTGGCTTAAACCGAAAAACACTTTTCTGGAAGGGCTAAAACTAAATTTTGAACTAAAACCATCACTTAAACAAAGTCTATGGGTCAAAAATGAGAAGAAAATGGTTTTTAGGGCCTAAAATGTCTTTTTATATATAACAGACTAAAATTGTCATTTTTATTAAAGAAGGGCTGAAAAGGTCAAACCAATATTTTGAGTCAATTATTTTATTATTAAGATATTTGGGTCAAAATTTCCAAACCACAACTTATGAAAAATGACAAGGTGAATATACATAAATTTCCAAATATCGTTATAAACGACCATCCGGTCTCGTATCGATACAAATTTAACAATTGTTCAATTAAACATTTCTGACATCTATACTATACCTAAAACAAGTAAACATTAAATCCTTTGGGCTTGAAAGTTCCAAACATGCTTATTGGGCCTTTGTGACCCATTAACATGATTTTTGGGCCCAAGGGATAATTATAAATGTTATTGGGTCTTCTATGACCCAATTTCATATTTAAGGGACCCTCAATGGCTTTTAAATGCTATTGGGCCTTAGTGGCCCATTAGCATTGCTAGTAAGGTCCAAGTAAATCAAATGCGAAATGGGAAAACGTGTCCTTCGTATAAATAATAGCCATAAATAATACGCAGGAATAGTAGGATCTTGTAATCCTCTTCTCCTCGTTTATTAGGACTATCGTCAATCCAAGTAAAGAAATACGGGTCAATAATCGATAGTAATCAAGTCAATTAGGATTTAATGAGTAATAACAGGTGGCACCAACGTGTGTCGGTCGTATTCTGTAATTATAATCAAAGTCTCCTGGAGGGAGAGCAAGAGTTTGTGTATAGATCTATACGGGGGTGACTCCCCCACACCTCAGATGTTCGCTACAGTTAGACTCGGCCAGTCTAGGGTGACAAAATCTTAAGATCAATTCTGGCGTTCACCAGAGTGCCAAGACAGACGAACTAGTCATTATCATGTATGGTTATAACGACTCACATAAATAAATCCAATACTAATCAAGTAATCAAGATAAATCAAAATCATTCAAGGATGGGATAACAATACGAACAGTTGTATGATATTTTGTTTATTTTCGGAAAACATCGGGTTTTCTGGGGAAGTTCAACAAATTATCACCGGTACTTTTAATACAAAGTGTTTCAACTATACACGTTTTGAAATCATCATGCATATATTTACGGATCTTCACAGTTTTATACAAACAATGGTCTTTTCAGAAAATATCGGATTTTCTGGGTTGTTTTCTTACAAATTACACAAAACATTTTCATATCAAACCTGCTTATGAACTCACTAACATTCCATTTGTTGACCATTTTCAAAATAACTTGTATTCTCAGGTAACAGGTAAGCCGAGGAGTAGTACCAAGTTATGTTAGTGTGTTGTGCTTTTGAAAACTATCAAACAATTTATGTTATGGATTTGAAATGTTAAAACAATGTATTTGATGTGAACAAAGTCAGTTGTAATATATTGATGCATGGTGATGCTTATGTTATGATTCATGTATATTCACTGTGATGATATTCAAATTTAGTCACGTGAGCCCTCAGACGTTTCCGCCGTCTGGTTCGGGGGTGTGACAGGTTGGTATCAGAGCACTATTTATAGTGAACTAGCATATCTAACCACACATTGATATGCAACTATAAATCAAAGAGGGACAAATCAACTCTGAACAAAACAAAACAAATAAAACACAACGATAAAACACCCCTACTTGTACGATATAGGAAAAATAACATAATACCAAATCAAATAAGATGATGCTGACATCTCGGTTAAGTCGGACTGTTCATAGTAGTATTAAGGGGTGAATGTAACCTGATCAACTACATTTCCTACGAGGTACAACTATCATATGCCTAGAGGAAATCGTGAAGGTCGGTAAACCTAAAAACATACCCCTTTATTACTAAGAAGAGAACATCAATTCAATATATACAATAATTAAAAACATCTTAGGAATAATATTAGCATAATTATACACTCTCGCAGATAGCATGGCCGGTTTCCATCACCATGTAGATCCGTATTTCCCTAATCGGGGGAATAATGGGTGGTTGGAGGAGTCTGAAGAGGAACCTGAAGAAGACCCCGAGGAGGAATCTGAAAGGGAACCCGAGGCAGAAGTCGAGGGCGGACCTGCTGAGCCAGTGGTGGACCTGGAAGAAGAGGAAGTCGAAGAAGACCTCGAGGAGGAACCCAACGATGATGAATATGGTGATTCGGACACGGAGTCCGAAGTCATCAACCCCCTTTATCCGATTAGGGTGCCCGTTCATTGGATGGGCCCCACTGGTCCTACACCCCCCTAGGGTATCAACCATTGGAGGTGGAGCAGACAGCAGGGACAGCGACCCCCGTTCGGCATGTCACACGAGTTCTATGACTTGAGGGAGGTAGGACCGGCAGATTGCGCACTTCTGGTCATGGTGAGACGATTGCGGAAAACTGGCGATCTAGCTCAGAGCACCGCTGATCAGATGCACCAGATGCGGACTAGGGTCGAGCGTGCAGAGCAGGAGACACGAGAGATTATCCGAGAGTTCCACATGAGGCAGGTAAGGTGGGAGGCTCGACTCCAAGATGCGGAACGACAGGTGGCTCGCCTGCAGGGAGCGTCCACTTCCTCAACACCACCCCCTGGCACATCCCACCATAACTAGGACTAGCCGTATCCATCTTTAGTATTATTCTAGTACTATGATCTATGCTATGTACCACCGAATCTATGTTTAAGTGATTACACTACTCGTAGAGTCGTTATGTTGCCGAACTTATATCCTATATGTCTGCTCTCTCGAGCAAATTTTCATGTATCAAAGTACGAATATTATTAATGGAAAATATGTGTGTTTTGTTGTGATGTTATTATCTGTTATGTGCTATGCTTCTATGATTATATGTTGATATGCGAAACTACTTAAATACATGATATAAACCTAGTCATAAGTCCACAAACCCATAAAACTTAGGCACTCAATATCTTTCCGTTTCGTGACAGAAAGATGCCTCGACGACCAGCCCACGGAAACCTTGGGCCAACCCCACCCGAGGTCAACTCAGCTGCATTCCAGGAAGTTGTATATGTTGCGGTCACCGCAGCCATGGCACAAATTCACCAAGGGAACAATGGAGGAGGCAATGGACAAGGGGCTGGAAGTTCAAACAACGGAATAAATCAAGGACCTACCAAGGCATGCTCCTACAAAGATTTCACAAATGTCAAGCCACGAACCTTTAATGGCACCGGGGGAATGATAACCCTAAAAAGATGGATTGAGAAGGTGGAATCAGTGTTTGAGATATACGAGTGCCCTGAGGAGATGAAGGTGAAGTTTGTCGCATGCACGTTCGTTGATCAAGCTCTCACCTGGTGGAACGGACATGTAGAAGCCATGACTCTCCCCGTGGCCAACGTCATGCCCTGGGCGGAGTTGAAAGAAATGTTGATGGCCGAGTACTGCCCACGAGGCGAAATTCAGAAGATGGAACAGGAATTGTGGAATCTCACCGTCCGAAATTCTGACATTGATGCATACATATCAAGGTTTAACGGACTGTCTCTATTGTGCTCTGGCATGATTACTTCGGAGGGAAAGAAAATCGAACGATTCATCTGGGGACTAACCTCCCCAATCCAAGGAAATGTGATAGCTGTAAATCCTAAACCTTCGACGGTGCCAAGAGATTGGCCAAGAAAATGTACGACCACAACAACAAGAAGGGTGAGAAGCCATTGGAAATTGAAGGCAAGAAGGAGAGTGACCACAAGAAGGGAAAGAATAACAAGAGGAAGGGACAACAAGGCTCGGAGTCGTCCAAGAAGCAACAAACAATGACAGTTAATGCTGCAACCACCCAAGTTCCCTCCGCACCACATGCTCCAGTCTCAGCTGCTCCAAGTGCTCCTAGGCAGTATTCTAGAAATCTCCCAAAGTTCAACAAGTGCAGTCTTCATCATAATGGCGAGTGTAGGGAGATGCATTGCACCAGTTGCAATCGAAAGGGTCACACAACAAAATATTGCAGGACCTATCCTCTCCAGAACCAGCAGCAAAGGAACAATAACAACAACAACAATCGCAACAACAGCAACACCAACAACAGCGGCAACAATGCATGACCAAGCCACACCTGCTATGGATGTGGAAAAACTGGGCATTTCCGTCGCAACTGCCCCAACAACAACAACCCTGGGAATGGAGGAACAAGAAGAGTGCAGACCATGGGTCAGGGAGAAACAGTTCAGGACCCCACTATTGTCACCAGTACGTTTCTCCTAAACCACACTTATGCATGCATCCTATATGACACCGGAGCATAATGAAGATTTGTAAGCAATAGATTTAAACACTTGTTAAAACAACAACCCCAGAAGCTTAATGAAACCTTTACGGTGGAAATGGCCAATGGGAAAACATAATCCACTAGGGAAATCTATAACGGATGTACCCTAACCTTGGACCAACGTGCCTTTCAAATAAACTTAATGCTTGTTTCCATTAGGAGTTTCGATGTGATTGTTGGCAAGGATTGGTTAAGCCCCCACCATGCTGAAATTATGTGTCACGAGAAGGCCGTTCTCCTTCACCTTTCAAATCGCGAAACCCTAATTATATATGGAGACAAACCTAGCACGAACCTTCGTCTTATCTCGTGCATTAAGGCACAAAAGTATCTACGGAAGAAAGACTTGACGTTCCTGGCTCATATAGGGGATAAATCCAAGGAAGAGGTCAATATTCGAGACATTCCAGTAGCTTGCGAGTTCCCGGATGTCTTCCCTAATGATATTCCAGGAATACCCCCAGAAAGACAAGTCGAGTTCCGAATTGATCTTGTACCAGGAGCTACTCCCATCGCCAAATCGCCCTACAGATTGGCTCCTGCGGAGATGCAAGAGTTGTCTAGCCAACTCAGTGAGCTTTTGGACAAAGGATTCATCCGACCCAGCTTCTCACCCTGGGGAGATCTAGTTCTTTTTGTTAAGAAGAAAGACGGATCCTTTAGGATGTGCATTGACTACAGGGAACTAAATAAGCTTACTGTCAAAAAACCGCTATCCACTTCCGTGAATCGACGATCTTTTTGACCAACTTCAAGGCTCAAGCTATTTCTCCAAGATAGATCTAAGATCTGGAGACCATCAACTCAAGGTCCGGGAAGAGGATATCCCCAAAACCGCTTTCCGAACTCGTTATGGACATTATGAATTTGTCATAATGCCCTTCGGTCTAACGAATGCCCCTACCGCATTCATGGACCTAATGAATCGAATCTGCCGACCATTCCTCGAAAACTTTGTCATCGTTTTCATTGACGACATTCTAGTTTACTCTCTAAATGAAGAGGAGCACGGCCAACTGATGGGTTTTAGCCAAAAGTCATCCTATGTGCTCATGCAAACCCTAAAGCTTAGATCTAGGTTTCTCTATTGCACATGCTTTTAATCCAAGACTTAAAACCCTAGATCTAATCAATATAACATATGAATAAGGGTTTAGATCATACCTTGATTGTTATATAGTAATAACAATCTCAATTCCTTCTTGTATTGACTTTAGAAATCTTAGAGTCACAAATGTCACTCCTCTAATGGCTCACAAACACCAAGAGCAAGAGGATGAAGAAGAGAAGAGAAGGAGGCTGCCAAAAACGTGTGGAAACCCTAAATAATTAGTTATCCACGTTTTTGAGGCTTAAGGGTACTATATATACATGTAGGCTATTAGGGTTTTAAACTAGGAAACCCTAATTTGGATGCTTAGGCCCTAAGCAACCCATGGACCCTCCTTTAACAAGCCTTGGACGATTTCTAATGGGTTTCCCCATAGAATTCGTCCAACCTTGTATTATAAGGTAATC
The DNA here is from genome assembly GCF_002870075.4 of Lactuca sativa. Classification (NCBI taxonomy): domain Eukaryota; kingdom Viridiplantae; phylum Streptophyta; class Magnoliopsida; order Asterales; family Asteraceae; genus Lactuca; species Lactuca sativa. The sequence goes on from NC_056627.2 coordinate 75,029,076, forward strand.
CATAGGCCAATTGCAATTATCTTATAATTACAATTCCAGTCCCTTAAGTTTAATTAATCTCTTTTAGCCACAAACTTAATTCTAATTAATTCTTGACTAATATTAATTAAACAATATGATTTCTCCTTTAATATATTATTCTCATAATATATTAATAAATCATATTTAATCCTTTCTCTCCATAATTCATCCTATCAAGTTGCTTTGGTGAAGGCAAACCAAAAGGACCATGCACCATCGGGTCAAGTACATACCAAAATAGTTATGGACTTAGACACTAATCCAACAGTCTCCCACTTGGATAAGTCTAATAACTATTCCGCATATGACTTCAGATCCTGATCTGCAATCGTAGCTTTCTAAAGCCGTTGTCAACTCTGATCTTATCAGATACGCGTGTCCTTTAGATAAGGGATCGTATATTCCTCCGTTCTAGATATTATCGTATAGACTGAGACATGGATCTAAATCATTCTCTCTGTCTATGTGCTGTTTCCCGAATTTAGATTTATGACGACTGATAGCAGACTACAATTGAACACATCAATTTAGTCCCGGCTTGGACAAGCACTTAGGTGCCATCACTAAATCATCGAGGGGCCCACAGATATCGCTTTTATCCTACTTTGGATAAAAGGAATGGATAAACTTTGACTCAATGCTTGCTTGCACTTACTCACCAAATCACACACAACAATATGTTTTATAACACCAAGTTACTGGTGCGTTTACATATTATCAATGTGCAACCGACTTGCAAGATACAACTCACACATCTCGGTTTCAAGAATATAAGATGTTATCGTCTCACCAATCACTCGTGATAAATCCATGAAGTGATCCAAGTGAGCGTGGGTTTAATCTAATGCTCAAATCATTTTCATAAGCACTCATGAACGTTGCAACAAACAATTGCTTATGTCTAATACACTTTAGACAATCCACACACCAATTCACGACAGTCTTCATTCATACCTACTTCCAACATATGAACGACTGTGGTCTGTTTGAATAATTTGACTGTTCTTAAACCAATTAAATTATTCCGGAAGTCAAAACATGCAAAGTGAAACACAAGAATAATATTAATCCCATATGGTCTCAAACCTTTGAGTATAAATAACACACCTTTTATTTATCACCATATCGATTACTCATTATTTGTCGTTTCGGGTAATCAACTTCTTACTTGAATTATAACTATACTTGTCCCATGCTCTTAGCATGCACACAATGTTTTCCTATGGTTCTTACTTTGTGAAATAGATCAAATGAACACATTACCAATCATACTCATTTCACAACTCCCAATCCTTTCTACAAGTGAAAAATTATCAAATTCTTGCCACTTATAGAATATGTTAGGTTCTAACATTTTATGCAATGATCCTTTTGTAATGTCACTGCACTAAAGTCACAAGGACTATTGCTAATAAAATTACAAAACTCTCTATCGGAAATTGTTACAAGACAATTCCATAGATGTGATGTCTCTTACTCAAAGTACATTCCTTTGAACATCCTTTTGCATAAAATTTTCTAATCTTAGACATAGATTATCAATATCTAACTCCCAATATGGAAACCTTTCCATACTTACCATATCACAACTCATTCTTAATAGAATCTTATCTATTCATAATAATGTCGATATGCTCCATCCAATATCATACTTCCAACTACTCACAAGCGACCAATCCTCAGCGAGTTTTGGATCATCCTTTGATAGTTGTTTAATTATCTTAGTCAAAACCGATTCTAGTCCTTTTTCCCTCTAAATGCGCTAGACATTTGGAAAATTTAAGAATGGTCAAATATTACAGCATGTGCAATCGATCCTATACCCGAAGCGTATTGAACACGATGTATAATGATTTACATGAAGATTTGATACTTTATCAATCTTCTGCCATAATATTTTATGTGCTACGTTCTTATAATTCGAATTATGAAGAGGGATGCCGTAATCATAATCGAAATTCAAGAACACACTATGTATCCTTGACTAAATTTATTAACATTCCACAACCTAAGCCTTTAGATTTTGAAACGAAGTACAATATTCTCTCCCTTAATTATAGCAAAAAAACTTTACATCCTTACTACTTTGAAAAATATGACACTTGTTTTCTATAATTAATGTTGCTAACTTGCAATACTTGCCTTAATAATCATACAATCATAACATTTATGCTCCCACTATCATGATGATTATTATAAACATAACACTTATGCTCCCACTAGCTTTAACATGTATTTAGAAAACAACTTAACTTACAGAAAAACAATACCTATTGAATTTCTTAAGTTCATGTTTCTAATACCTAATGCTTTGATAATCTTTTATCTAAGCTTCTTAATCTCATACACCTTTATCCAAGATAGCTCATATGTGTGTCTTAAACAATTCAGAGTAATTGCCAAGTCTCACAATTAGAATTATGGAAAGGGATACCGTAACCATAATCAAATTTGAGAATAGAATTTTACAATCGCTATCTTCTTAAAATCTCTCTTAGTGAAAGCATTTCCTCACAGTCATTTTCATGAAGGAGAAAATCTAATGACACTTAGATTTTAATGGTGTATGTGTTCCTATCCATGTTAATTTGTCAAAAACAAAGTTTACGACAAATTCAAACTCATATGGACCAAACTTTCTCAATCTTGATTTCTTGCCTTGTGGTAACACGACTGCCCACCATGTCTTCCAAGTAGTTAAGCAGCTCACCCTTTCCCATCAATGTACTTTTCATTGATTAAGGTACTTGCCTTTTATGCATTCAAATGAGAACTCATAGGGCTCACATGCATAATTAACTCAATTGGAACGGCACAGAAACAAGATAGTGTCAACACGATAGGTTGTAAACCTCAAGTCGTGTGCTAGTGATGTTCGATAAGGTTTATTTTGATTTGTTCTTTGTAAGTTCTTGAAACTTTTCAAGACCATTAAGACTCCCACTGACTCCTTGACATATAAGATTCTCTTGTCAATAAAACATTTCTTGACAAACAAATATTCAAGAGTTAGTGTAGTTTTTGTCAACACTTCACAAAATTGGTCCTAGTTGATCTTTGTCTTATCCAAGACATCACAACTTTCCAATTTCAAATGTGCAAGAATAAGAAAACCTTTTCCATATTCTACATTTGATGAGTGTTATAAACCTTCTTTAGACTTGTCACTCAATGTTACAATCTTAACTTTAAGACTTGTTTTGGAACGAAGTATGATTGACTTCTTGATCTAACCATTTCTTCAATTCTTGATTCCTCTTCTTAGACATACAATTGCACTAAGACTCACTTAGAGGAACAATTGAGATATGGTTCTTAATCATTAAGACCTATCATAAAACATGATAAAAGGTACTCTCCCTTCTTCTTAGAATAGAGAAACTTTTATCTTTATGCCTACTTGATTCTTCTTATTCGTTCTGCTATTGATATATACCTTTTTTCAATCAACTAAGAATTACACTTAATCTCATAAGTGTAATCATATTTACTCAACCTTAGTAAATCATGATGAAAATCTTTGTTACTCTTGTGGTGTACTTGATCAACACATAACCTTGTGTACTTGATCTCCTAGTCCTTCACTTGACACTTTGTCAACGAATTAGTCTAATTTTCCCAAATGTGAAAGTTTTTCATTCATCATACAATACTTGTTGCATGATTTCAAATTTCTGTCCACTTGAAACTTGGATGATGAGAAACTCTCCCTATTTGGTAAATTCTTGACATTTCCACAATTAACATAATTAAGAATCACACCCATTCGTTGTAGAAATATGCAAACATCAATTTTTCATAACGATTTCATTGCAAGGAAATAAAAAAATAAATAAATGAGTCAAACCAAAATTTATTTTTATTCATAAAAGCAGCGGAAAACATTTGTCCTTACAATGAAAAATCAATTGAAAAACTATGTAATAAATATTCCTAACAACTCTATCATAACTTTCTAAGCTCAAAATCTAATCTTCAAGTCCATGCGATCGAGATCCATTTCTTGGTGATTAGACTCATTTTGATCTTTCATCAAGCTTCCTCTCTTTTTCACTGATCCTGCAAAACATTCAAATGCAATCTTATCACATTATGTATTAAGAATCAATGAATAGGAACTTAATGGAGTTAGATAGTGGATTTTACCTGAAGCACAACCATACTTTTTGACTCTCCCATCTTCTGGACTCTTCAAGCTCTTAGGGCAGACTTGTATCCAACGCCCTTTCTCTTGGCAGCAAACGCAGGTCGGTTCTCCTAGAACGTCCTCGGAAGCATGGTTGGTTGATTTTCCCAACAAATATGCTCCATTGCTTTGCCAAATCATTTCTGATTCAGCAGCAATGAGCATGTAAGTTAGGTCAATGAGTTTTGCGTCATGATCCATCATATAATACTTTCTTTTGAACTCATTATATGATTCAGGGAGTGACTGTAGAACCCAACCTATAGCCAACTCATCAGGGAATGACGCACCCAACATTATCAACCTATCGATGTGTGATTTCATTCCTAGAACGTGAGCACATACAGGTTTACCATCTTCACGTTTCATTCCCAATAGGGCTTTAGTGACATTGAACCTTTCAATTCTTTGATCTTGTGGGTTAGGGAGAACAACGGGAGGAGGAGGAGGAGGAGGAAGTGAAGCATGATTTCTTGTTCCTCGATCGAATCGTGGAATATCATCTTCATGTGGAATGCTTGTTCCACAGGATTTGGGAAGACCATAGTTGTCGCACTTTGACATCTACAAAACGGGAGAAAACAAATTCAAGTTAGTTGATTTATTGAGTCCTTAGTAAATCACCCAAACGATATACTAAGGCTAGGACCCAACACAATATTCTACAACTCGGGAGAGGGATGCCGTAACCCTAATTGCAAAACATTTGAAGGTAAGTGAATGATGATTCACTAATTTTCCACCATCAAAAACGAAAAAGAAATTTTAAGTTTTAAATCTATGAAAACTCCTAGATCCTTTGAGATTCATTGAACATTTCAATGGCATGTTTAAATCTCGATATGCCCCTCTAGTTTGTGACTGGGATGCCGAGGATCACAAAGAGGGTGTGAATAACCATGCAAATCTACATGGTTCCCTCACATGTTACGGTCACCTATTCGATGTGCCGGTTAACCACACACGCTCCACCGAACTATGACAAACATTGAGTCACCCTTTGATACCTTTGCTTAGAACCATTTAGTGTGCCGGTTAACCACACACGCTCCACTAACGTCTTAGCAAGGGCACGGAGTGTAATTTCATGGAATTGTATCAATTCACTTTTGCCTAAAGTAACTAAGATTGGGAATTTTATGAAAGCATTTAGTTACTTTTATACTTCATTATACTTATAATGGAAGGTTTCTGTCCTATCCTACCCGTTCGGCTAACGACCCTCCACTAGTCAAGAGTACGGTGGGTAAGAGTGGATACCCATTCAATCGCCATTTTATAGGCAATTTCCTTAAACACCCCTTATAGACCAGCTTCGTGAATGAGGCCTACTAACGGTAAGACTGACTTTTACTCATACATATATATAATGTTAGACTTTTATATATAGTATAGGGTGTATTTTACACTTTTAAAAATACTAGGTGTTCTAATTGAATAATTATACTGTTAATTTAATTAAATTGTACACCAAAACTATATGGATTTATTAAATCTCTTTTAATTATACACCTTAATTAATTAATAAAACCATAAGGGTGTGATTTGAACTTTTCAAAACTATACTAGGGTTTTAGAATTTAACATTTCTAAATTAAACTTTTAATCAACTTTTAAATTCCAAAACTTGAGGGCAAGTTTTGAAACATTTCAAAACATTTGGGTTTAGAATTTAAATATTTCAAAATCAAACTTTTTTAATCAAAATTTAAATTCCAAAACTTGAGGGCAAGTTTTGAAACTATTCAAAACATTAGGTTTTTAACTATTTAAATTTCAAAACAGAACTATTAAGTTCAAATTTAAACTATAAAACCTAAATGGGAAAAATTGAAACTTTTCACAAGCTAATTCAAATCTAAATTACAAATAATCAAATTTTATCTAATAAAACAAGTGATTATCTAAATTTTGACAATTATCTTCTATTTAGGTAAGGATAATCACCAAATATTGATAAAATTCGAATTTTATAACAAAAACATGTTTAAGGTAATTATCCAAACCCAAAACAGGAAGAAAATCGCGAAAATTAGCTGTCAGACGTTTCGACTCGTCGAGTCTAGACTTGGACTCGTCGAGTACACCTGACTCGGCGAATGCACCAAGTGACTCGGCGAGTCAAACACTCAGAACCCAAAAATTTCGATTTTCAGTGCTGATTTCGATCAAATATGCATCAATACAATAAAAACCAATCTAGGCTCTGATACCACTGATGGGTTTTAGCCAAAAGACATCCTATGTGCTCATGCAAACCCTAAAGCTTGGATCTAGGTTTCTCTATTGCACATGCTTTTAATCCAAGACTTAAAACCCTAGATCTAATCAATATAACATATGAATAAGGGTTTAGATCATACCTTGATTGTTATATAGTAATAACAATCTCAATTCCTTCTTGTATTGACTTTAGAAAGCTTAGAGTCACAAATGTCACTCCTCTAATGGCTCACAAACACCAAGAGCAACAGGATGAAGAAGAGAACAGAAGGAGGCTGCCAAAAACGTGTGGAAACCCTAACCAATTAGTTCTCCACTTTTTTGAGGCTTAAGGGTACTATATATACATGTAGGCTATTAGGGTTTTAAACTAGGAAACCCTAATTTGGATGCTTAGGCCCTAAGCAACCCATGAACCCTCCTTTAACAAGCCTTGGACAATTTCTATTGGGTTTCCCCATAGAATTCGTCCAACCTTATATTATAAGGTAATCCATAGGCCAATTGCAATTATCTTATAATTACAATTCCAGTCCCTTAAGTTTAATTAATCTCTTTTAGCCACAAACTTAATTCTAATTAATTCTTGACTAATATTAATTAAACAATATGATTTCTCCTTTAATATATTATTCTCATAATATATTAATAAATCATATTTAATCCTTTCTCTCCATAATTCATCCTATCAAGTTGCTTTGGTGAAGGCAACCCAAAAGGACCATGCACCATCGGGTCAAGTACATACCAAAATAGTTATGGACTTAGACACTAATCCAACACCAACATCTCCGAAAAATCTTGGAAACCTTGCGAATCGAGAAGCTATATGCAAAACTCTCTAAGTGTGAGTTCTGGCTCCGCGGTGTGAACTTTTTGGGTCATGTTGTTAGTCTAGAAGGGATACACGTGGATCCTTCTAAGGTCAAAGCCATTGAAGGATGGGCAACCCCAACGACACCCACAAAAATTTGTCAATTTTTGGGTCTAGCAGGCTATTATAGGAGGTTCATCCAAAACTTCTCTAAGAACGCCAAGCCACTTACCATGCTTACACAAAAGGGTGTTCCCTTTGAATGGACAGATAAGCAAGAGGTTGCATTCCGAACTCTGAAGCGAGCACTCTGTAGCGCATCGATACTATCACTACCAGAAGGAACGGAGGACTTTGTAATTTACTACGATGCGTCGAATCAGGGTTTAGGTTGTGCAACGTGGGAAGGTGATAGCTTATGCATCCCGACAACTAAAGACACATGAGGTGAACTATACGACCCACGATTTAGAATTGGGAGTTGTGGTCTTCGCCTTAAAAATTTGGAGACACTACCTTTATGGTACAAAGTGCACCATTTTTACAAACCACAAGAGTCTCCAACATATCCTAAACCAAAAAGAATTGAACATGAGGCAACGAAGGTGGGTTGAGATACTAAACGATTATGAGTGTGAAATCAAGTACCACCCAGGCAAGGCTAACGTGGTAGCTGATGCCTTGAGTCGGAAAGAATACTCAAATCGTCGTGTAAAGACTCTCTCCATAACCATTCAATCCCACCCGACCTCCCAAATCAGAGCAGCCCAGTTTGATGCCATGAAGCCGGAAAACAAAGCAAGCGAAGCGTTACGAGGGATGTAAAAGAATTTCGAAGTGAAGGAGGACGAGGGATATTATTTTATGAACCGCATTTGGATCCCTAAACTTGGGGGATTCAGAGAAGTGGTAATGGATGAAGCCCACAAGACACGATACTCCATCCATCTGGCTTTAGATAAAATGTACTTGGATATCAAGCAACATTATTGGTGGCCCAACATGAAGGTAGACATTGCCACCTATGTTAGCAAATTCCTTACTTGCGCTAAAGTGAAGGTGGAATATCAGAAGCCCTCGGGATTATTACAGCAACCAGTAATTCCCGAGTCGAAATGGGAAAGGATTACTATGGACTTTGTGATCAAATTACCCAAGTCAACGGATGGATTAGATACCATATGGGTAATAGTCGACAGATTGACGGAATCCGCTCATTTCCTGCCAATAAAAGAATCCTACAAGATGGAGAGGTTGACGAGGATATACATCAAGGAAATTATGAGACTCCATGGGGTGCCAGTATCTATCATCTCAGACAGAGATAGTAGATTCACTTCACGTTTTTGGCAATCACTTTAGAAGGCACTTGGAACACATCTCGACATGAGCACCGCTTATCACCCACAAACGGATGGTCAAAGTGAACGAACCATTCAGACACTTGAAGATATGCTTTGCGTGTGTGTGGTAGATATTAGAAAGTCATGGGATACCCACTTTCCCTTAATCGAATTCTCGTACAACAACAGTTATCACTCGAGCATCAAAGTTGCTCCCTTCGAGGCGTTGTATGGACGTAAATGCAGATCACTGTTGTGTTCGGCTGAGGTAGGTGACACCCAGCTAGCAAGAGGACAAACATCAAACAATGCATTAACGGGACCGGAAATCATACGCGAAACAACAGAAAAGATAATTCAAATCAGAGCTCGACTACAAGCATCACGAGACCGACAGAAGAGCTATGCTGATAAAAGGCGGAAGCCCTTGGAGTTTCAAGTCGGGGATCGAGTGTTGTTAAAGGTCTCTCCCTGGAAAGGGGTTATTCGTTTTGGAAAATGGGGAAAGCTAAACCCACGATACATTGGACCCTTCGAGATCCTTGCTCGAATTGGTCCAGTGGCTTACAGATTACAGCTACCTGCCGAGCTCAGCAGTGTACCACCCGTGTTCCATGTTTCCAATTTAAAGAAATGCTTATCCGATGAGACTCTTGTCATTCCATTAGAAGAAATCAAAATCAACGAGAATCTCCTATTCGTCCAAGAACCAGTTGAAATCATGGATAGGGAGGTGAAGCATACTAAGAAAAGTCGCATTCCGATTGTGAAGGTACGGTGGAACGTGAAGCGTGGGCGAGAATTCACATGGGAACGTGAAGAACAGATGAAGCAGAAGTACCCTTACCTATTCTCGTATTCTTGAACCTAGCTTTAGAAAGAATTTCGGGACAAAATTCCCTCTAACGGGGGGATGATGTCACAACTAGGAATTCTATGACATGTAACAACAACAATGATAACATTTGTGAACCAAAAATGTGAAAGCATGTATGATGCTTATTTAATAACAACAAATTTTCCATCAAACGCTCTATGCAAGCACTTCAAATAGTCAACAAAGAATTGGAAACCCTAGAAATCCCGGTTTAAGTCCATTATGGACTAGGATTTCCTTATTGGACCTAATGGGCCAATAAACTTCCAATTTGATTATTTTGGGTTTAGAACTCTTAAATGGGCTCTAATTGGACCGACTTCCATTTATTTTAATAATTTGGGCCATATTGGGCCTAGAATGAGATAAAATATGTTAATGGACCTTATTGGGCCATAACTAACCTAATTAGCCCTAATGAGCCATAAAAATAATTCCTTGATTTATTTTGGGTCGTGAACCCTCTCCAAAGACCAATTGGGCCAAAAATCATCTAGTTGGATCATAATATGGGCTTAAGCACAAAAAGGCCCAATCTCTTTTCTTTCTTCTCCCTCTCTCGGCCCAAAACACAAAACATGGGGATGAAGAGTTGACTTTCCTACATGCCACCTCACAATTGTACATGAAGTATCGATGCACTCTTCTCATACTTCCAAGTAATCCTTCACTTCAATCTCTCTATCTCTTCTCCTCTCTTTTTTTTTCTTCTTCGGCCGAGAATACAAAGGGAAGGACACACATACACAATTCACTCAAACACTCTCAAAGAACACTCTTGCTTCTTCATCAAAAATTTCGAGATTTAAGAGCTTTCAAGAAGGATTTACCATAAGAGTCATCATCTTAGGTAAGTTGATGCTTAAATCCATAGTCTAGACTATTTGTTTTATCAAAAATCTCTCCTTAACTCATACGAAATTCGTGATCTTGCATCTTAGAACACATCTAAGCCAAAGATCCTCCACGAAGCTTGCTAGGCCGAGAATAACATCAAACTTCTTCCATTCTTCTTCAAAACCGAACCCACAAACTCAAGGTGAGTTCATACCCCTCTATTTTCAGTTTTCATGTGTTTTATGGGGGAGAATACAAGTAAAATGTGTAGATCTATGTGTATGTGTATGTTATGTGTGATTTCATGTGTTTATGTGGTAAAAGTGTAACAAAAAGAATAGAAATTCAAGATCTATGGCTCTAAAAGTAAGATAAACACGATCTAAGAAGTATTACACTAAAACAAGTCAAGAAAAATTAGCCTCTAAGATTAAAATATACATATTGCAACATAAAACCCATTTTCGGGCTAAAATTGTCAAACAAACAAAAGTTGGGTTGAAAAATTGCCATTCAAGGTTTTCTTAAGGGCCAAAAGAGTCAAATCAGTAAAAATAAATGTTTTTATGGATATCATACTCTTTTAAGGGCTAGAAGTGTAAATTGTAGTTTAATGGGCCAAATTTTGGGCTTTTCGGCCCATTAAGCCCTAATTTGCGAAAATCCTAATTTTTAAGGGGGTGAAATGATAAACTTATCAAACAAGGAGTAAAAAGGGTAAATGAAACTAATTCAGGGGTCAAAATGATGTATTTTCCAAACAAGGATAAAAATGTAAACTTTTTGGATTTTGGACCAAAATTGTAAAAGTTACAAAAAGTTGTGGCTTAAACCGAAAAACACTTTTCTGGAAGGGCTAAAACTAAATTTCGAACTAAAACCATCACTTAAACAAAGTCTATGGGTCAAAAATGAGAAGAAAATGGTTTTTAGGGCCTAAAATGTCTTTTTATATATAACAGACTAAAATTGTCATTTTTATTAAAGAAGGGCTGAAAAGGTCAAACCAATATTTTGAGTCAATTATTTTATTATTAAGATATTTGGGTCAAAATTTCCAAACCACAACTTATGAAAAATGACAAGGTGAATATACATAAATTTCCAAATATCGTTATAAACGACCATCCGGTCTCGTATCGATACAAATTTAACAATTGTTCAATTAAACATTTCTGACATCTATACTATACCTAAAACAAGTAAACATTAAATCCTTTGGGCTTGAAAGTTCCAAACATGCTTATTGGGCCTTTGTGACCCATTAACATGATTTTTGGGCCCAAGGGATAATTATAAATGTTATTGGGTCTTCTATGACCCAATTTCATATTTAAGGGACCCTCAATGGCTTTTAAGTGCTATTGGGCCTTAGTGGCCCATTAGCATTGCTAGTAAGGTCCAAGTAAATCAAATGCGAAATGGGAAAACGTGTCCTTCGTATAAATAATAGCCATAAATAATACGCGGGAATAGTAGGATCTTGTAATCCTCTTCTCCTCGTTTATTTGGACTATCGTCAATCCAAGTAAAGAAATACGGGTCGATAATCGATAGTAATCAAGTCAATTAGGATTTAATGAGTAATAACAGGTGGCACCAACGTGTGTCGGTCGTATTCTGTAATTATAATCAAAGTCTCCTGGAGGGAGAGCAAGAGTTTGTGTATAGATCTATACGGGGGTGACTCCCCCACACCTCAGATGTTCGCTACAGTTAGACTCGGCCAGTCTAGGGTGACAAAATCTTAAGATCAATTCTGGCGTTCACCAGAGTGCCAAGACAGACGAACTAGTCATTATCATGTAAGGTTATAACGACTCACATAAATAAATCCAATACTAATCAAGTAATCAAGATAAATCAAAATCATTCAAGGATGGGATAACAATACGAACAGTTGTATGATATTTTGTTTATTTTCGGAAAACATCGGGTTTTCTGGGGAAGTTCAACAAATTATCACTGGTACTTTTAATACAAAGTGTTTCAACTATACACGTTTTGAAATCATCATGCATATATTTACGGATCTTCACAGTTTTATACAAACAATGGTCTTTTCAGAAAATATCGGATTTTCTGGGTTGTTTTCTTACAAATTACACAAAACATTTTCATATCAAACCTGCTTATGAACTCACTAACATTCCATTTGTTGACCATTTTCAAAATAACTTGTATTCTCAGGTAACAGGTAAGCCGAGGAGTAGTACTAAGTTATGTTAGTGTGTTGTGCTTTTGAAAACTATCAAACAATTTATGTTATGGATTTGAAATGTTAAAACAATGTATTTGATGTGAACAAAGTCAGTTGTAATATATTGATGCATGGTGATGCTTATGTTATGATTCATGTATATTCTGTGATGATATTCAAATTTAGTCACGTGAGCCCTCAGACGTTTCTGCCGTCTGGTTCGGGGGTGTGACAGAGTTTCTCAAACTCCAAGAAGTAACAAGGCACAAGGGACCAAAATGCATCAAAATTTACGAAAACACTAAATCAATGAAGAGGAATCATATAGGTTAAACTTTATTACTTACAAAAGTTAGAGTAGATTACTAGAAGGTTGAAACTTCTCTAGTTCTAGCTTCCTTGCACAAAAATAACAATCTTCTTCTTCAAGAACACACAAAAATTCAAGAAAGCAAAAGATTAAGACTAAGGTTTGAAGCTCTAGGGTTTTCTGGAGGATGGAGGCTAATAAGAGAGGAAACCTGATATTGCCATAATTAAACTATATATTTTGGGTAATTATCTTAGTAAATTAACTTGGAATATTGTATTTAAAGGTTAATGATGTTGATAAGCTTTGAATTGGATATTTATAGTTAAAATCAACGCTAATAAGAAAAGGAGAAGATTAGGACAAAAATGAAGCTGATATGGATAAATATCAAAACTTTCCATTTATCGAGAAGATGTGTCGCGACACATTCACCTTAACGCCATGAACACGCTTTTGAATGCGAGAAGGATATGGACACATTACAGCCTGCAACGTGGCAAACACATTTCTGTAACGTAGTTCCTCTATTTCTATATATATGTGATTTATTTATCAAAATCAACATGCTAGAGATTCCAACTCTCAGTTACAACATTTATTCATCCATAACCCTTTTTATAGTCGAAATCAAGGTCGAAGAACAAGATTAAAGCATTGTTTTAAAGATCAAAGCTTGGAAACATCATTAAATCAATAAGTTTGCTTTAGACTTCATGTTTATCACTTCTCTAGTGATTGTTTTCTGTTTTACCAGTAATGATTATGAGCTAATACCCTTTCGCTTCCATTTATACATAAATGAAACCTAAATACTAAGGTTTTGATTTGTCAGTTGGATTTATAAAGTTTGATTATTTTTTCTTTAGTATTCAATCCTTGTTGATTATTTTGCTTTAGTATTCGATCCCTTTTGCATAATTTATTCCACATAAAGTTATTTTACTCTTTATTTTTTTTCTTTTTTTTTTTTAAATCGAGTTTCGGTCCACAAATCTAGGGGTGCAAACAAGCTAAGCCGAGCCCGAGCCTGACCAAGCTCGAGCTCGACTCGCTTAAAATTTGTATGGCTTGAGCTCGAGCTTGGCTCATTTCGATCCCTAAATAATGAGCTTGAGATCAGCTTATGAAGTAATACATAGGCTCGGGATCGGCTCGTTTTGTTTAACTGAGCCTAAACGAGCTTAATCTTGGCTCGAGCTCGTTAAAAGCTTGTCTACAAAATGAATTCCAAAAAAAAACCACAAATTTACTTAATTTTCAACTATGTGGAGACTACTTAAATTCCAACCAAGATGCTTAAATCAAATCTTCAAATTACATAAGGTTTAAACTCCAACAAACAAACCTAAAATGTTATTAAATCATCCAAAAGAAAGTCTTCCTATCATGGAAGTTCAAATTACAAAAATACTATAAAACGATTAAATTTTAACATAGAATATTATCAAAACTCAAAAGTCAATCTTCCTTGAAGCAAATTTAATCCAGCAAAATCTGCAAAATAAAACATTTTATGAGATGTGCAATATAATGTAATTAAACAACCAAGATTACAAGTAGAATAAAATGACTTACAACTTTAAGTATTACTTGTCCCTGTAGGTGATAAAACCTCAATGGGCATTTCCTCCTTCTGTAAAAAGAACCCACCAACACGATCAAATGTTAATAAATTTAAATATTCAACTATTAGTTCATGTGTTTTAAGTTTATCAAATGTACCTTCAATTTTTTCTTGATTCCATAACGATGTCTAATCCAATCTCCTCCACATATCAACTTTTGAACAGTGTCCGGTGCTAATGAATATCTGTATGGATCAATTACTCTACCCCCAGCACTAAATGTTGCCTCAGATGCAACGGTAGAAATCGGGATTGCAAGCACATCCATAACTATCTTTGATCAAATGCGGTACTTCAGTTTATGAACATTCCACCACTCCAAAGCCTTGAATGAATCCATTCCATTTTGTCCTTGATTCCTATAAACACCTTCTTCCAAATACATATCTAATTCTGACTTTTATGGTCTCTTCAAATCTGTATTTTTTATAAACTCCCCAAAAGCCTCCCATCCTGACCCGAGTGATGTTTTTTTTGACACTTCATTTCCTCCACATCCATTTGCAGGCGTTGCAGCTTCTCGGACTGATGCATCATGTATTTCCAAATACTCCTCATACATTTCATAAAGTGCTTTCTTGACTTCTTTAATGTTCTTTTCCGCATTGGAGTATATGGTTGGGAAACTAAATTCTATTAACTTCATTTTGAATCTTGGATCTAACACTGAAGCTATCGCCATAACAAGATGGCACCCCCCAATATTTGTCAAAATTCTCCTTCATCTTAGTCACCATAGTCTTAATGAAATCATTTTTTGATAGAGCACCTTTATCCAAAGTTTCTTTTACTCTAAACACCTCAATCAAATACAGATTGGATGTTGGATAATCACTTCCAGAAATGACATTCGTGCATACCTAAAAATAAGTTGCTTTAGTATTATGCATGATAAAATATTTAAAATAACACTTAAATAAAGGTAAAATGCACCTTTAAAACCTTCAAGATTTCACATACACTCTCCACATGCGCCTACTCCTCATCATTAGGCAGGTGATGGAAATGTGGCTCGTACTCCTCAAATCTATGAAAATTAAAAAAAAAACTTAGTGTGTGCAATCAAATATTTGTCAAACTATAGATGTATGTTGTAAAAGTCGAATAGTGTGTATTGTAATGATTCGCATTTGTATGTTATTTTACTAAGTCAATTTTGTATGCTAAGTGAAGTATGCGAAGTGTCAATGTATAGACTTAGTATATTTTTTGTATGCTCCCTATAAATAGGGACTCAGGCTTGAAGTAGACACACGAAATCGAAACACAATATCTCTCTTCAGCTTACTTTGTAATCAGTCTTAATAAAAACGAGATCTGATTAATATTTACTCCGTGTGTTCATCATCTTTCATCATTCAAATCCATTGTTTCTTTTCTTAAATCTCGATAACAATTCACATCAATTGGTATCAGAGCAGGATTCAAACTGCTTAGATCTGGTTTTCGTATAAGAATCATTTGCTTTTTGAGTTGCAAAATTTACTCAAAATTTTCCGCGCAATTTTGGTTTTGAAAATCACTTTTGATCCTCAAATTTGAATCGATTCTGTATTTGAATTGTTAAGTCGAGTAATCGATTAGTGATTTGTGATCAATTCGTTTGATCGAATTCTGAAATTCATCAAGTTCTCAAGTCTTCAGATATTTTTCTGAGTTCATCAATGGAGAACTTCAACATGAATACAATGACTTCTTTCTCTCATTTGCTTGGTTCTTCAACCAAAATTCCGATGTTGATTCTAGAATACTATGATCAGTGGGCTGATAGAATGGAAGATTACTTAAATGGAATTGATGAAGAACTTTGGAATTGTATCGATGGAACAGTACAAGCTCCTGCTAATGTTCAACAAATTGGATCATCTACTGGATCTCCTGATGTTGAAGATCAAAGAAAACGACTGAAGGATAATGAAAAGAGGTGCATGAGGGAACTAAGAGGTGCTCTACCTCCTGTGGTTTATAATTACATTCGTAGTTGTAAAACAGCCAAAGACATCTAGAATACTCTAAAAGAAAAGTATCAAGGTAGCGAAAAGACGAAGATCAATTCTGTGAAGCAATGTCTGATTGAACTGAAGGAATTCAGACAAAAGGATGCAGAAACTCTCGAAAGTTACTATGATCGTCTGAATGAGCTTATGTTTCGCTGCAATAGGTATGGTATCACTAGATCTATCTTGGAATTCAATTTAACTTTCATTATGGGTCTTCGCAAGGAATGGCGAAGTGTGAGCATGATGATTAAGAATCAACAAAGTTTTGATACAACTAAATTGAATGATCTCTACAATCAACTGAAAACACATGAAAATGAGGTCTCAAAAATGTATGAAGAATCAAAACTAGCTATTGGTGGTCCTTTGGCTCTAGTGTCAAAGGTATCAGAAACTGATGAAAAAGATGTTTCAGATGATGAAGGATTTTTGATGAACTCCGATGATGAAGCTGTAGCATTCTATTCAAACAACAGAGTTAAAAAGTTTTTCAAAAAAGCCTTTTAATCCAAAAGGAAAGATTAATGATGCGAAAAATGTTGTCACAAGGACTGTAGGGGATGAGAGGATGAAAATGGAGAAAATTGATGAAAAACAGAAAAATGCGAATGAAGAGAAAAAGTTGAAAGGTGATTCAGGAATTTATTGTCATTATTGCAATGGTGCGAATCATTTCGCAGCTGACTGCATGTTGTGAAAGAAAGAAGAGAAGAAAGAAAAAGTCAAAGATGAAGCATACTACTCCGAGAAGATTGAAGAATTACGTGCTAAGACCAAAGGAGTGTCATTGGTTGCTAAGGGAGAAACTGCTGAAGAAGAGAGTGGAACTTATCAGATCTGGTCTTCAGGATCTGATGATGAAGAAATGAGGCATCCCACACATGGAGCAATGTTCGCAAGTTTTGAGGATTGCGAAGAGAACATTTCAGGGAGATGTTTTGTGTCTAAATCCACTGACAAGTCACCCATGACAACCAAGGTACGTGCAATTCTTGAATCTTTTAATATTCCTTTATCTGCTTATGATGCTGAAATTGTTTCATTTGATGATACTATGGCTTATTTTGATTCTGTTATTGTGTCTGCTAGTAATGAAGCTAAGAAATTAAATGTGCAACTTAGTGAGACACGAAGAGATTTAGAAATAAAGAAGAGCAGAGTTGAAAAATTGGAAATGCAAGTCAAAAATATAGATTGTGATAGGAATAATCTTACTAACTATGTTAGGTTATTACTAGCACAGAGAAACATATATTGTAATTCTGCAAAACGTTTATATGCAAAATTAACAGCTTTACATCATTCTTCTGATATTAGCAAAGAACAACATAGGAAACTTTTACCTTTTCTTGAGTATGAACGTGAAAAAGTTGATGTTGTTTCTTATGATTGCGAAAGCACAATTGCTCAATTTGACAAAATACCTGATGATAGATATTCATATGGTATTGTCAAAATTGATGAATTTCTGAATGCTGATGAGTTGGTTAACATTGTCAATGAAAGTTTGACAAAGAGTGAACAAGTGAAAATCATAAAGAAAACTGAAAATTCAACTCTTGCCTCACAGTTGAATTATGCTGATATTGATGAAAATTCTGATAATGTAAGTTAAGTCAGTGAAATAGAAGAGGAAGAAGAGGTTGATTGCTCTCAATTGTCAATCATTAATATCACATATAAGATCAAAGGTAAAGAAATAATAGTTGATTCAATAGTAGAGGATGAAATTGATAAACCTTCAACTTCGCAACATTGTATGTTTGATAATGTGGAAGTTGAAAGCTGGAAATCTGATGACACAGATGTAAATAAAGAAGAAAAGAAAGTTTCAACTGAAACACCTCAAAGGGTTGTAGTTGATCAAGTGTTTGAAAATACAAAAGAATTTGATAAAATTTTAAATGATAAAGGCGCACATTATTTGGAAACCAACACTGTGGTATATCCAAATTTTGTATGTACTGATAAAACCATTTTTCCAAATCAAGTTTTTGTCACTACTGGAAATGCTGAGAAAGTTCTTCCTGAGTTTAATAAAATGATTGAAAAAGATAATCAAAAGTCCACGATTGAAGGTTTTTTCGCAAATCAAAACACAGAAGAAAACAATTTAACCAAAAATCCTTATGTGTTTCAAAAACAAAAATCAGCACAAAAATGGGTGGTTAAAGGTGAAAAATCAAACAAAATTTTTGAAAAAGATGAAAAACCAAAGGTTGAAGTGAAACTAAATTCTCATGAATTCAAATTGATGGTTGGAAACTATTCAACAGAAAATAATGTTTCAAAAAGAAAAGCAAGAAAAGCAATTTTCTGGCAAGTTGTGTCTAATGAAAAATCAAGAGATGAAAAACAAAAAAAATGTCAAAAACATCATCAATTGATAAAAACACAAAAACATATTCAAGTTTTCATAAACAAATAAACTCTGTTGACAAGGTTCCATATGTTCGCAAATATGACAACAATCGAAAATTTGAGAATTCGCAAAAATTTGCAAATAATCAAAAGTTTCAAAATGTTGGCAAATTCACGAATACTTCATCAAATTTGAAGAACTCAACTCAAGTCAAAATGAAATTTTCACCAAAACAACCAAATTTTCCAAATCCTTCAATATCAAAACCAACCAAAGTTTCATATACAAACGGAAAATCTGATGTTAGTACGATCAATCATTGGTTTGAAGGGAAAGGAAAGAAATATCAAAGTGGAAAATTTTCAGAAGAACAAATCAAAAGTGCATTTGATAAGTTCACAAATAATTCTTCAATTGAAAGTGCATCATCTCATAATTCGCAAGTTCCAGTTCAAAAATGGAAACCAGTTATCAAAAATGCGAATGTTGTGAAGGATAAGATTACAATTAATGGAAATCCAAAATTATTGAATGATTATATTTCAAAATCTAGAACTGATGATGTTGATATAATGGATTCTATTACAAACAAAGTGAAAACATGGTTTTTAAATTCCAAAAATTTGTTTCATTCTACTAATGATGGACCCAAAAAGTCTTGGGTTCCTAAATTTTTTCAATAAATGCAGGTGATATGTGACGAGCAATATGATATGAAATGGTACATTGATAGTGGTTGCTCTCGTCACATGACTGGAAGAAAAGAAAATTTGCGAGATTACAGAAGCTTGGAAAATGCTGGAGTTGTCAAATTTGGAAATAATCACAAGTGTCAAGTGAAAGGATATGGGAAAGTCACAAATGGAAACTTCACAGTAAACAGAGTGGCCTATGTTGAAGGACTTCAACATAATTTGATAAGTGTATCACAACTTGTTGTGGGTACTGGAAATCAAGTTGTATTCAATGAAGAAGGAAGTATCATTTCAAATGTTAAGACGAATGAAATACTCCTCAAATCCAAAAGATATGGTGATATGTTTACACTGGATATCAAACCGATTGTGGGAAAACCAGCTGTGTGTTTACTATCAAAAGCATCCAATGATCTTAGTTGGCTTTGGCATAGAAGATTGTCACACTTGAACTTTCGAAATATAAATAAACTTGTAACTGAAGATTTAGTTCGAGGGTTACCAGTACTAAAATTTGACAATGATTCTTTGTGTGCAGCTTGCGAACAAGGAAAACAACATCGAAAGGGTCATCTGATTGTGATAGATTCAAAAATAGTAGATCCATTGGAACTTCTTCACATTGATCTATGTGGACCATCAACTGTTGCAACAATAAACAAAAAGCGGTATATTTTAGTTGTTGTAGATGATTTCTCTAGATTTACGTGGGTGTTTTTTCTCAGGTTGAAATTTGAAGTTGCTCAGACGATGATTGATTTTATCAAAAAGATTGAAGTTAGTCTGAAGAAGAATGTACGAAAAATTAAAAGTGATAATGGTTCTGAGTTTAAAAATCAAACTCTTGACAGTTTTCTCAAAAGCAAAGGCATTTCGCATAATTTTTCATCACCATATACACCACAACAGAATGGTGTAGTTGAAAGAAGAAATCGATCTCTATGCGAAGCTGCCAGAACCATGTTGACATATACGAATCTACCTCAATATCTTTGGGCAGAAGCTGTGTCCACAACATGTTTTACTCAGAATCGATCATACATTCATCGAAGATTTAATGTTACTCCATATGAAATAATCAATAATCGGAAACCTAATGTAAAATTCTTTCATGTTTTTGGTTGCAGGTGCTTTATCATGAATCTAAAAGATAATTTGTCCAAGTTTCAAGCTAAAGCTGATGAAGGCATCTTTTTAGGATATTCACAGAATTCAGTTGCATACAGAGTGCTAAATAAACGAACAAGAAAAATTGAAGAAACTTTCAATTTAACATTTGATGATTACTATCTTAAACAAATTGATAGTAAATTTGATAATAAACCAATACTTGTAGATTCAAATACTCCAATTGATAATTCTGAAATCAATGATTTTGATTATGACTTAATTTTTGGAATTCTTGACAGGGCCATTGATGCAGAAAATGATGCTCCTGATAATCAAACATCAGAATCCTCAAAGCATACTGATGAATCAATGATAACTTGTGAAAGCACACCAGATGTTCATAGGGAACAAGAACATCAAGTTGAGGGGGAGCCTTCGCAAAATCAACAAGAACATCAAGTTGAGGGGGAGCCTTCGCAAAATCAACAAGAATATCAAGATGCAGATCATGTTGAGGGGGAGCATGATGAAACAGAGACAATTAATCTTGATAATAATGAAGAATTTCATGAAGTTAATGATAACTTTTCTGTTGCAGGATCTGAAAATGAAGATATGTATGAAGATGCACCATTAGAATTTGATCCAAATTTTCCACCACTCGAGAAATGGACACGAAATCATCCAAAAGAACAGGTAATTGGTAATCTACAAGAAGGTGTGTTGACTAGAGCTCAAATTCGTGCGAAAAATGAGGTACTGAATGCAAACCAAGAACTTTGTATGTTTAATGTTTTTATTTCGAAAATAGAGCCAAAAACTGTAAAGAATGCTATGGAACACTCAGATTGGGTTGTTGCTATGCAATCTGAATTGGCTGAATTTGAACGAAACAAGGTTTGGAGATTAGTTTCTAAACCTTCTAATGTTTCAATTGTTGAATTAAAATAGATTTTTAAAAACAAAACCGACAAAGATGGCAATATTATTCGAAATAAAGCAAGACTAGTGGTAAAAGGTTATTCACAACAAGAAGGCATTGACTATGAAGAAACATTTGCACCTGTTGCAAGACTTGAAGCAGTTCACATATTTTTAGCCTATGCAGCTCACAAAGACTTTGATGTTTATCAAATGGATGTTAAATGTGCATTCTTAAATGGAAAACTCGAAGAAACAGTGTATGTTGAACAACCACCAGGATTTGTAAACAGTGAGTATCCTGATCATGTGTATGTCCTTGACAAAGCTGTATATGGGTTAAAACAAGCACCAAGGGCCTGGTACGCAACACTTACAAATTTCTTGAAACAATCTAAATTTAAACAAGGATCAGTTGACCCCACATTATTTCGCAAGAAAGTTGGGTGTCATCTAATGCTTGTTCAAATTTATGTTGATGATATTATCTTTGGTTCAACTGATCCAACATTGTCAATTGAATTTGAAAATTTAATGAAAAGTCAGTTTGAAATGAGCATGATGGGAAAAATTAATAATTTTCTTGGTTTAAATATAAGACAGAACAGAGAAGGAATCTTAATCAATCAAGAAAAATATACGAAGAACTTGCTTGAAAAGTTTGGAATGCTAAATAGCACAAAGCTCAGAGTACCTATGGCAGTAGGAACAAGACTAACTCCTTCGTTAGATGCTCCTGCTGTTGATCTGACACTGTATCGTAGCATGATAGGGTCTTTATTGTACTTAACTGCAAGTAGACCTGATATTATGTTTTCGGTTTGTTGTTGTGCTAGATATCAAGCTAATCCAAGAGAGCCTCATTTGACTGCAGTGAAAAATATTTTTCGCTATCTAAAGGGAACTGTTTCTTTAGGACTTTGGTATCCTACGAAAACATGATTCTTCATTCAAGCTTTTTCAGATTCCGATCTAGGAGGATGTACTTTGGATAGAAAAAGTACGACTGGTGGATGTCAACTATTGGATGGAAAGTTAGTGAGCTGGCAATCAAAGAAACAGACTTGTGTGGCTATATCAACCGCTGAGGCAGAATACATATATGCGGCTGCTTGTACTTCGCAAATTATTTGGATTCAGAGTCAACTTCGTGATTATGCAATAAACATGAAAAAGATTCCTTTGTATTGTGATTCACAAAGTGCAATTCGCATTTGTCACAATCCAGTGCAACATTCAAAGACAAAACACATTGCTCTTCGATATCATTTTATTAAAGATCATGTGGAAGATGGGAATATTGAAATTTATTTTATCAAAACAATTGAACAACTTGCTGATATTTTTACAAAACCTCTTGATGAAAAATCATTTGTTCGAATTTTAGCAGGTTTGGGGATGATTAATGCGAATTCCCTTTCGTCAACACAAGAATAAAAGTTTTGTTCAGCAGCTAAGAGTCAAAATCATTCTGAGGTTACTGTTCATTCAGAGGCTTCGCATGGCTTCGCAATCACATCTTTTCGCATCTGAGCTCATAATCACTACGGTAAGGTTTACGCATACTGTTTTATTTTTGAAAAATCAAAAATCCAAAAAGATTTTATTTTTGTTCTTTATTTTTGAAAAATCAAAAATTCAAAAAGATTTTATTTTTGTTCTTTAATTTTGAAAAATCAAAAAGACAAAAAGATTTTATTTGTTTTGTTCTTTCATTTTGAAAAATTCAAAAATCACAAAAATATTTTTGTTTTCTTTGTTCTTTACACTGTGTGTTGAGAATTTAATACAGGGCAACAATGCAAAGAGGTCATACATTTGTGTTTCTATGGGAAGGTATTAAATTTCTTTCATAAACTAGTTAGGATGTCCCTAGAAGCATGCTACTGTATGTAGACCTCAAGCCTCGAATGATTCTATGTGTGAGAAATGAAAGCCTTGATGAAATTATCTTATGAACATTTCTACCCAACAAGGCTTGTATTCGCATAAATCAACAAGAGCTACCTTACTCTTCTTAAAAGAGTTAAAAGTTTTCTGTTTTGTCCAAATATAACAGAGGTACACTTCGATTCTTAACCAATCTTTTTAAACCAAACAGTTCTTACACTCCAAATTTTTTTTGAAAAGATTTGTCCTTGAGGTCTTTGGTCAAACCAATCAAAACCTAGACAAATCACAACTCTGTGTTTAAGATCTAACATCATGAGTCCGTGATGAAAGTGAAACCCAAAATTCATACACTTATAAGGAATTGACAGGGAACTTTGTTCCAGATTTTTACGAAACCTTTGTTTCAGTATCAAACATTTTGAAACTTCAAATCATATTCAATTCGCATGCGTGGTCTTGATCAAATATTTACAACCAAGAATTTTTGTTACCCAACCAGATCCAAAACAAATTTTCTTTTGAATATGATTTCAGTGTAAGTTTCATTCGCAAATTCTTGTCATGATAAATATTTTCACAAGCCAACTTGTCACTGACTACACTGGTCAAACAAGTAATTTCATTTACAATTTCTCACCTTATGTTAAGGCTGATATGTAATGAAATTTCAAACCAACCCAAAATGCTTTTTAAAAGAATCCCTTTGATACTTCCTTACAAGTATTCGATTGTAATTCACGGGAAACTACACAAGCTGTTGATTATCTCTCTTGATGATTAACGAAGCAACCTTTGCCTGGAGTTTTTCTGCATTCATGTCAAATTAACTTTTTGACATCACAACATTCCAAAATTTCTTGATTCTTATCTTATTCCATTGGCACAATGCACACACGAAATCCTTGAGGTTCTGAGTAAAACCAACTCAGACTGATGATTTCGCAAGTCTGGCATATGACTTCACTTTAAATCCCAAAAGTGAAAGAGCTTTGCTTCCATGCGAAGGGTTTTACCGGTTCGGATTCTATAACGGATACTTGACAGGCTGTATACTCAAAATGGTTGGTATTCTATCCGGTTTTCGAGGAGATGTGACAGTTACTTTTTGAAGCATAGTAATCTTTTACAGTCATGATCCGAGATTCAAGGTGCCACATCGGATAACATTAAATGTATCCCGCTTTAATTTCAAATCAATTTTGAGTAACCTATAAAAGGGGGATCAAGAACACTGTGTACGGTTACGCAAACAAGAATTCTCACAAAACTTCAAAGCTTTCATCTTGATCCAAAATTCAAATTTCTTTTAAACCCTAACAATGGCAGCCACAAATTCCAACACTGATGAGGTCCTTTCTCAATCACTTATGAAGATTCAAAGCACCAATTATCAAGTTGATCCAAACGTTTCTGCGTATCCAGAAGACCTGAAGATGCTTATTGTGGCTTTGAAACGATCACCGTTATCAACTGCCATGTTCAAATCATTCCCAGTACCAATGGTGTGGCTATCTCGTGCTGCTTCCACGGCTTCATACAATCACACGGCGGATGTGATTACTTTCAATCTTATCAACAGCAAAAGGGTCAAATTGTCAAAGAATTTGTTCGTGGAGTTCTTGCAGATTCCAAACAATCCTCCCTTTGTTAAACCTGTAAACTCCCAGATCATTCACATGCTCAATGAGATGGGACATCAACCGGAGTTAGAGAAGATCAGTGACTTCAGGAAGTCGGGATTGCCATGCATCTGGAATTTTCTTTTTGGCATTTTCCTACGGTGCCTTACCGGAAGATCAGTCGGCTTGGATAGAGGAAGAGTCGAAGTTTATGCCATGGTAATGGGCATATACTATGACATAAATGTTGATTACGCGACTCAGCTGTGGAAGGAATTTGTGAAAAGCCTGGAAAACACAAATTCGGAGAAGGGGATCTCCTGTGCAAGATACTGGAGTTTAATTTTGGCGAAAGTATACGAGAAAGAAGCAATTCCATTCATGACAGATGTTGAAGTTGCTGAATTTTCCTTTTACCAATTTCCAAAAGTGGTTGAAGATGATGAAGCAATTTTTACACGTGTGGCTCGCATTCCGGATGCGATGCTTCGCAAAGTTTCTCCCACTCACAAAGTTTTGGTGAGATATTTGCGAAACATTGATACAGCTGATCAGACCGGTGTATTACCCGATGTTGCTACTCCGTTGAAGAAGAAGAAGGTGAGCAAGAAAAGTGCGAAGGGTTCATCCTCACCCATTGTACAAGATGAAGTTGTTCCAATCGCGGAAACTTTATCTAAATCGAAGAAGGAAATTTTACCTTCCAAGTCTGGGGTTTTAAAACAAATTCACAAAGCGGAAGTGAGTAGTAAAGGAGTTACTATTCGCAGTATTCCCGCCCCAGTGTCTCCAGGGAAGAAACGCCAACGGGCAGAAGATGTTGCGAAAAACATGCAACGAATGCTGGTTAAGAAGAGGAAGATGGTGATTCGCAATGAATCATCAGATGAAGAAGTTGTCCCAGAAACTCCATCTATCACAACTATGGTAAATGTCTCTTTACCAATCATTTCAACTTCGCAAATTTCTACTACCATTTCAAAACCACTCGAAATAGTTCTTACCAAGTCAGTTTCTGAGGAGGTACCTATTTCGGATATGGTTGTCAACGTATCTGATACGGGGGCACCTATCCCGAGTGTTGCATCCACACTACAAACATCCTTACCTATTACCACTTTATCAACCACTTCATCTATCTTTGATCATGTCCTTCAAAACCCATTCACCACACTTTTTCCATCCCAATCACCTGAAAATCCTCCACCTTCGCAACAAATGTCTGATCCTGAAGTCGAAGAAGGTGCTTTTGGAGGAATTCTAGACGACATTCCTTTTGATTCAGACGAAGAAGACATTCCTGATCATATGCTGATGACAGGAAAGCAGTTTAAAATACTGAATCAAAAGTTGAAGGCTATTATTCAATCGCAAGCCGATTCCTGGAGAATGTCTTCGATCTCAGCAATGGAGGTGGATGTCATGATTAAAGGAGCTGAGAAAAGAATCATGGAGAAAGTAGATCAATCTGATAAAAATAACGAACTTAGAGTGCAAGCACAAGGGAATAAATTTACGTCTGCAGTTCAAGATCTTAAAGCTGCTACAAAAGAACGACACATTCTTTTTGTACAAGACGTCAAGAAAGTTCGTGAGGATGTCAACTTCAAAATTCAGGAATTGAAGTCTGAACTTGCGAAGGATCTTCAAGATGTGCATACGAGACAAGAAGATCTTCAAAAGAAAATTATGGAAATTTCTTCTCAACTCCACAAACTCAATAATATTCCTGTTGTTGAAGATCAGAAAGCTGCCACAATGGAGAAGTTTGATCACTTGATCAAATTAGTCACTGAGCTTAAATCAGCCGTTTCGCATTCATCATCTTCGCAAATCATTACTCCTGAATTCTTGACTCTAAAAATTAAAACTTTAGAACAAGCTATTCAAAAGGCTCTTGCTCCGCTTTCAAATTTCACTTCTTTACTTTCGAAGAATGCTCCACCTGTTTTCACAGGGGTGCAAGGGGGAGAGAAAAGTCGAAGCAAAGAAGATGAGGCTAAATCAGTGGGAAAAGTGATTTCGACTCAACTGGTTGCAACTCTTCCAATTCCTACAAAACCGATTTCTTCAACAACAATAACCACAAAAATAATTTCCAAGGGAATTGTTATTGGAGAAAACGAAGGGGGTTCTAGCTCAAAACCTCAGAAAGATGTAACAGGAAAAGGAAAAGGCATCTTGTACGAAAAGTCGAAGGAGGAGTTAAAAGCTGATGCTGAGGCTGAATTGGAAAGGATGAGACAAGTTCAGAGCATCATGAGACAAAGGGCAAGTGATCCTCCCTCCATGAACAAAGGAGATCCTGCGAAACTTTACTCTTACGAAACTATAGAGTCGAAAGTTGTAGGAAGGGAGATGTATGAGTTCGAGAAGAAGCCTAAAAGAAGTTTCGATATTGCGAACTCAGATCACTGTCAGTTGGACTTCCCAGTTAATGAAATGTTGTTTATTACGGCTCAATACAAGATCAGTGAGAAATTTGATAATCCGGATGATTATACTCATATGAAAATCAGATTTCATGCTGTTCTTGGGAAGAATCCTGATGAAGTTTGGTCCCTGATGAAGATCAAGAAGGTGCTTACAATAAAGAAGGATGTTCTGTTTGAAGACTTGCTTCAAAATTTTCGATATTTTGTCATCAGAGCTGACAACAAACAATACGACTTCACAGTTGCTGATTTTCCGTTGATGAACTGCAACGATCTCATTCAAGTAGCTCTTATTCTGAAGCATATGGAAGAAAACAAACTCAAAGGCTTGGAAACAGATGTGTTTAAAGTTGGATTCACACATGTGAAGACGTTTATCGACAACTATTTCAATTGTCTGGCACTTACTGATGAAGAGTTAGCAAATGTGCTAGGAAGAGAAGTTAAAGTTCCATGGGAAGATACTTTGACACAATCTGCTCTGTCGAAGTATGTTGTGGGTGAGATATGCCTCAAACCTTTTGGCATGGTGTTTTCAGGAAGAGACACTAAAGGAAAACCGAAGAAATTCCTATTCAAAGCTTCAGAGATTGAAAGATACAATTCTTCACAATATACGCACTTCATTGTACGTATGAACAATTGCAAGAAAAATAACGAAGGTGACAAGAGAGATGTGAAGAAGGTGATCTCCTGGTATGGAGAAGTGCGAAGAACAATTCATTCTACAATTCAAAAGCTTTTGAGTTGAATTGCATCGACTGTTTACAAAGGGGGAGAATGTAGATGTATGTTGTAAAAGTCGAATAGTGTGTATTGTAATGATTCGCATTTGTATGTTATTTTACTAAGTCAATTTTGTATGCTAAGTGAAGTATGCGAAGTGTCAATGTATAGACTTAGTATATTTTTTGTATGCTCCCTATAAATAGGGACTTAGGCTTGAAGTAGACACACGAAATCGAAACACAATATCTCTCTTCAGCTTACTTTGTAATCAGTCTTAATAAAAACGAGATCTGATTAATATTTACTCCGTGTGTTCATCATCTTTCATCATTCAAATCCATTGTTTCTTTTCTTAAATCTCGATAACAATTCACATCACAAACTTCTCCTTCGTCTTAGTCACCATAGTCTTAATGAAATCATTTTTTGATAGAGCATCTTTATCCAAAGTTTCTTTTACTCTAAACACCTCAATCAAATACAGATTGGATGTTGGATAATCACTTCCAGAAATGACATTCGTGCATACCTAAAAATAAGTTGCTTTAGTATTATGCATGATAAAATATTTAAAATAACACTTAAATAAAGGTAATATGCACCTTGAAAACCTTTAAGATTTCACATACACTCTCCACATGCGCCCACTCCTCATCATTAGGTAGGTGATGGAAATGTGGCTCGTACTCCGCAAATCTATGAAAATAAAAAAAACTTAGTGTGTGCAATATTTGAAAACCTGAAAATCACAACATTTAAAACTATTTTTATTAGAATCTAATGTATACCTTGGGAAAACATCTTTAAATTTTAATGTAACCGACAACATATCATAGGTTGAATTCCATCGTGTTGGAACATCAAGCAATAACTTTCTATCTTGTATTTGTAGTTGATGTGTAATATTTGAAAATATTTGAAGTCTTTCCTCAGAATTGTTATTATATTTTACACCTTCATGAAATTCCCCTATAACAGAATCAATCATAGCAAGACCATCTTTCACAAGAATGTTCAAAATGTGTGCACAACATCTAACATGAAATAACCTACCACCACACGTGAGTTTTCTCACTCTAGAAAAAATTTCTTTCAGTCTTCTCGATGCCCTGTCATTGTATGCAGCATTATCTACAGATATTGTGAATATCTTGTCCTTAATTTCCTAATGGTTCAAACATTTATAAATACCATCAGCAATATCAAGTCCGGTACGAGGAGGAGGAACATGTACAAAACTCAAGACACGTTTTTGCAATCTACAAAATCAAGTCCAGATATCAATATAAATATATTAAATAAAATGGAAAAAAGCTTATTAAAAAATATAAAAGGAAATCAAACCTCCATTTATGGTCAATAAAGTGCCCTGTGATAACCATGTACTCAATCTTCTGATGAGATAACTTCCAACAATCAGTGGTCAAACTGATTTTTGAGGTTGCTTTTATAAGAGCTTTTAGTGTTTTTTTTTCTCATGCTCGTATATCTTAAAACAATCTGATTTGGTTGAAGTCATGCTTGTTTTCTCAAATAATGCAGTAGCTGTCTTCATCATATGCACGAATAAATCAGCCTCCACAATAGAAAAAGGTTGCTCAGTACCCAACACCCAAGTAGCTATTGCTTCTCTCATTTGGTTACTGTCGTACTTTGCATCAGGCCTGATCAATGAAGGAAGCTTCTCATGTCCTACATCCCCATCAGACCTAATATGTGGAAAATTCAATAAATTCTGCTTTTCTTCATAATCTTTATGTGGCTTGCATATAAGCAAGTGCCTTTTTAATGTTGATGTAGTCCCGCTATCACTATAAGTTAGCTTTGTTTTACAATGATTACACTGAGCTTTTTTGGTACCATTTGATAGAGTCACTATAGTGAAACCATCCCATGCCTTTGATTTTTTTTCGTTTTTGTTTCATTACTATTTCCTCTTCTCCCCCGTGGATTTCTGCATTTTGGTGTTTACCACTGCCATTTTTGCTTGGAATATGATTATGAGGAGTTGGTTGTTCATCAGCATCTACATTTATGGGTGCAAATTTCTCCTTATTCTCAACCCCTTCCATTAGATCTGAACTCACATCACCATCCATAATATCTACAACATGGTTAATGAAAGAATATTTGTCAAAATTTGTACATTTAATAAGCATACTTAGTTCATCAGCATTCAACAATATAATTTCCTGTTAAGGGTCTTTAATTAATATCCAGTGAATAAGAATCTAGACTAAACAATTAAAATGGTATTTCAATTAAACCAAGTCAATATATCCCAGGAGACAAAAGAGAAAACACTAAGAAGAACTGAATAGATGAGTAGAAAAAAAATAGATGAGAAGAACAATTAAAATGCTATCATCGAATCGGTAGAAAAAAAATAGATGAGTGAACAAGGGAAAAAACTTACTGTGAAGAATTGAAGATGAATGGCCGGTGTTTGGATGGAT
Source organism: Lactuca sativa (assembly GCF_002870075.4). Classification (NCBI taxonomy): domain Eukaryota; kingdom Viridiplantae; phylum Streptophyta; class Magnoliopsida; order Asterales; family Asteraceae; genus Lactuca; species Lactuca sativa. Next base: position 75,059,735 of record NC_056627.2, read on the forward strand.
TGAAGGTGTTTAATGTCAGACGATGGTGCTCGATGTCGGACAGCAACGCTTGATCGGAGAGTAGACGTCGATGGGAGATCGTTGTCTGGTAGTGTTCGTAGTATGTGCTTAGCAATCACCTGATTAGAATGTTCGAATCACAGCAGAATGAGGTTAGCGAGTCTCGATTGAAGGGCAGGGACGCAGGGTTGTGGTCTGGTGGAAGATCGTCGTCTAGTGGTCTTTGTGGTATCGTGCTCGTCGGCTCGCCGCCGATAACAGTTGGATGATTAGATTGTTCGCATCATAGAATGGGGAAGGAACATGAATAGTGGCAGCTCATTTTCTTTTGCTTTGAAACGAATGAAATTCCATCGGTCCCTAATACCCAAAACCTAATTGTTAATTCAATAAATTTCCAAATATCTATTTTAATATATAAAATATAATTATAAAAAATAAAATATATTATATTTATATATAGGCTCGTTTAGGCTCGTGAGCCTAATCGATCTTTGTTACACAGGCTCGAGCTTGGGCTCGATAAAAACCGATCTCGAGTCGAGCTTTTACCGAGTCGATCCCGGGTAGCTCGCGAGTAGCTTGGCTCGTTTGAACCCCTACGCAAATCCTTACATTTTGCGATGTGACCTCACTACTTCACGTTTTATTTTATTTTTTATTATTGATCGTTTTTACACATGTTTTTGTTTAGTTTATGTTTATTTCAAATAGTTCATAACTTGAGCTTCTACATCAGATTCAATACATACTTTTAAAGAACCCAAAAACGAAAATTTCACAACAAAAGAAAAAAGAGTGAAACAAGATCTGATTCTAATTCTGAATCTAAATTCAACATGATGGATATCGCTAAACTTACACTAGTGGAGTACACAAACCATACCAAAGACAATGTAGGACTAGACCTTGTTCGATTGGCAATCTCGGCCGCAACCAACTTCGAGCTCAAAGGCCAATTCCTTAACCTTCTAAAGAAACACATTCTTACGAAAAAAACCATGATGAATTCCACAAGTAGATCAATGAGGTAGTTAAGATCGTATATTACTTCAACACTCCAAGGGTAAAGAAATACGTGGTTATGCGTATAGTTTTCTTGATCACATCCAAAGATGTGATAAAGAGATGGATCAAGTCATTACCGTATACATCAATTACGACAAGGGATTATTCAAAGGCCAAGTTCATTCAACAATTCAGCCCATCATCGAAGATTGCCAAATTGAAGATGAAGATCCAAAATCAACAACTAGACATAGAGACATTATTCGAAGCATTGGATATATTCAAGGAGATGCTCCAAAATTTTCTTAAGACGATTTCAATGTGCCCCAAGAAGCCCAAACCTTCTACAATGAAATAAATGTTTGCATAAGACAATTGATGGATTCTCATAGACCAATCACAAAGAAAAATCTCGTAGCCAAAAAAGAAATAATAGGAGAATTCGCAAAGGATTTGCACACATGACATAATCTAATAGATGATGTCTTATGAGAGAGATTCAATTCAAAAAGTTTTGTTGTCTCATACTGTGGTCACAACGTGACATTTAGGATGTCACGACGTGACATGGGAGGATTCTACGACTATCTTGTCATGCTGTGCTCACGACGTGATATCGTGATGATTGCTAAGTGGGTTATATGTGACCGAGTTGGCTGAGTTGGAGCTAGTTAAGTTGGAAACAGGATAGGTGTGTTATCACAACGTGACCAAGGGTTGGTCATGATGTGAGGCTAAATGATTGATGTGGTTAGCTGTTGATTTTGACTTTGACTGTTGACTTGTTGACATGGGTTGACTTTTGGTCAAGATTGTTGGATTTAGTGTGTAAAATAAGGTTGGATCTTGTATGTTTTGATAGGAGTATCAAGCATTTGTTGCAGGGCATTGTTTTGTGGTTTAGTTGATCTTATGAGTTAGGTTCGTCTTTTCACTATATTGTATAGGATGCTAGCTGTCTTTGTGAATCTTACATTGTGTGTTGGGTTGGGCCCATTGGTATGCACATTGGGTTGGGCCTATTGGTATGCACATTAGATTGGGCCTATTGATATATGGGGTTGGGCCCGTTATGATGGGTTGGGCTCAATGTATGGACTGGGCTCGTTGATATGTATGCTATGTGGTATTTTGGGGAACTCACTAAGCTTTATGCTTACAGTTTATGGTTTAACATTTTTCAGGTACTTCCAGTTCCAAAAGGAAGGGCCCGGTTTGATTGCACAACATCGCCTGATGGCTTTTTATGCACTGATTACTAATGTTTTACTCTGATGTTTAAAAAAAATACATTTTACTCTAATTGGTTTTGGATTAAATGTTTGTATGGATTTAATGATTTAAAAAGGAAAATCTTACCATAATTTTTGGGATATTACAAGTTGGTATCAAAGCCTTGGTTTAAGGGGTTCAGGGCACCCTCTTAGGTGTGTCTGAACTTATACTAAGGAATTGGTAATCCTTTTGAAAGAGAATATTTTTTTCTAAAAATACTTTTACAAAAAAAAGGATGTGATGCGTGCAATTAGTCGAGCTCAACTAAGTGATTCCAAGAATACCCATACATGTTAGTATGTTATATGTTATGGAATGTTTGCATGCTAGGAGGAATTAAATGTTATGCGTTATTTAGAATCTATGTTCGTGGAATCATTTGCTATGTGTATGTCAAAAAATTGTAAACGATTAGGATCATATAGCCCTAGAATAACTGATTTAGCCTTATATCTTGTTCCTCTTCTGGTTGTGGGCTTAGCATAGAACCATTTATTTGATATTCTAGTTGATCCCGTATTGTATATAATTTGCATACATAAGGCAACCGACAGTGTTGGTAGAAGTTCTTAGCATCATAGAAGCAAGTGAGTTGGAGGATGCCTTTTATATTTTATGGCCTATAGAGTGTTACTGCCCGAATATTGCTTGCTTTGTTCTTTATGGGACCCATATTGATGTGAGATAACTATTAAATGAATATGTAAAGTTACATGTTGCAAAGGTTAAATAATTGTAGAATGATTAATTTGGACCTATTGTGCAACTCTCGTTTGAGTCTAATCGTTGTAGGTTTGGGTCTTTTATTCGAAAGATTATTTAAGTTTTGATGCATGTAATTGTATTCATGAAGTAGTTAGTTGATATTTGTAGGAGTTCTTTGGTTGCTGATGGCAGGGTGAGTTTGGGACCCTAGGAGAGCTTAGGAAGTGCTTTAGTACGAGTGGTGCTTTGTTTAGCGGGTATTTGTAGAGGTCGAAATATGGTGTGAGTTGTCAAAGTGTCTTATGTCTTGTTTTAGTGTCGAAGTTTGTAATGATGTTTCGTTGTATGTATTTCATAAAGGCACTCTTGGATGTAGTGTTCAAGTTTTAGCCCTTATGTATATTTTGTCTACTCCTGTATTTCCTATAAATTGGGATAGGTACTAGAGATAGAGTAACTTTTGGCACTTCATGTTCTTTACTCTACAACGCTCTTGTATCTTTTAGAAGTATCAGTAGAGCTAAACAGATTATATTTACAACTTTTGTTATAGATTCAACTCGTACTCTGATTTCATTTTGTTTAATCGATTCATACAAACTGTAGTATTAGGAATATCAGTATGAGGAGGTGACTTAGAGGATTTGGGATGATTTTTGAGGAAAGTATGGATAAGTGTGGAAGGTAGTATTGGGCCCGTATTACTGAAAGCACAGGATCCATACTCGAAAAGGAAAGTCATGGAGATTCTAGGAAGCATGTTGGATGACGAAGTATTTGGATATGTTATGATCATTTATTTGGTTGCTTCAGTATGGTGATGAGAAGTCGTGGAGGAGGTTTTGGTTCTGGTTCAGGTTCAGGCTCTGGTGTTAAGCCGATTGATGAGAGGATTCGTGAGTTTGTTACATATGAGATTGCTCACTATATTTTGGATGGGATTCTTATGATGTTTAGTACCATCAAGGTGGGGATCATGAAGTTGATGGATGAGCATCTCGAGGCTTTTTGGGTTGATATTATGGAAAGACGATTGGGGGTTCGAACTCTCTCTTTTTGGGAGTTCAAGGCTTGTGGAGCCCCAAAGTTCTTCGGGGTGAAGGAGCCTATTGCTAGTCGGCGGTGGATCGCTGACATGGAGAATGCTCAACGAACGAGCTTCCACCCCGATAGGTAAAAGGTAGGATTCACATCTTGCCTTCTGAGGGATCGAGCTTGTGATTGGTAGGAGGAGGTTGGTCATGCTTTGTGTTTGGTGGTTATGGCGGCCATAACTTGGGATGATTTCGTGTCGAGGTTTAGGATAGAGCTTGCACTGACTATTTAGGTGCAACAATTGGCGAGGAATTTTCAGACCATCGCCAGACTACAGAGACAGTAACTGAGATCATTGCCAATTTCAAGGAAAGGGATGTGTTGGTTCCACAGTACGCTGCGAATAAGAAGATGAAGAAGACGAGGTGCCATGATATGTTGTGGGATGTTATTCAAGAGTTTGTGAGTCTGTCAAGCTGCAAGACTTTGGATGATATTATTGCTAGAGCTCGGGAACGGGAAATTGAGTTGCAGCTTCAGACGAAGTACAGGTCGGAGCACGTTGAGACTAGAGTGGGCCAGGTGAAAAGGACCAAGACTTAGGATTCATGATCGGAGGCCATCAGGGTCGGGTCTGTTGTACCAAGTATGGGAGGACTCACAAGGGAGCTGTTGTGAGAAAGGAAGGGGTTACTTCAGTTGCGCCCAAGCTGGTCATATTAGTAGGGATTATCCTCGGGGTTCGAGTCTGATTTGTTTTCCTTACGATCAGGTAGACCACATGAATGCTGATTGTCCAAGGCTGATAAGTGGAGCGCTAAGGGAATCTGCTCCTGCTACATTGAGAATTATTGATGGCCACGAGAGTAGGGCGGAGGCCCTGGTGGAGAGGAGCCGATCATTTCAGTTGCAAGTCAAGGAGACTTGAGTTCCATCGGATGCTATAACAGGTATGTATCGTATTCGCTTCCTTCATGCTTTTATCATTTATGCTTATTATCATGTGATTGTGTGTGTGAGACTTTATGTTCAGTTTAGTTAACTCTCCACCCAAGAATCAGAGTTTCTTTATGTTTGTCTGGTTATCTTTATTTAGGGGTTTGTCATATGCCATTTTTTGCATATCGAGAATCATATTGAAGGGTATTTTTTTGAGCCAGTTGTAGGCATCGACATGGAAGGCGACGATCATTATTAGCATGAGCCGTAGGTGGGAGTGAGCTGAGTGTTATGCTTGGAGGATCTATAGTCAGATGAATTTTGATGGTTTCAGCACAATGGGCCTGAGGAAGTTGCAGTGTAAGTTTATTGGATTTTGGAATTTGAAATGGTTGATAGGTATAAGGGATTGGTCAGAATGTAAGTGTAACATCCCAAAAATCATAGTAATAATTTTTATTTTTAAAACCATTTAATAATCTATAAATCATACAAAAATATTGTTTCCAAAAACATAGTCATAAATTAGAGTATCCCAAAATCATCTATCAATAAAATATTCAAGGATGATATCCACAATCACGCCTTCACCTTGCCTCGATAATCTAATGTACCTGAAACCATGAAATGAAACTGTAAGTCAAAGCTTAGTGAGTTCCCCCAAAATACCCCACACAACATAACATATACAAACATGCATGTTGGGTCCATAGTCATTAGACTGGATTACCCTTGAGCCCACAACATAAGCCTGGATTGCCCTCCTGACCCTCAACTTATGTCTAGATTGTTCCCGAGCCTACATCATAAGTCTGGATTGCCCTCCCGGCCCTCATCTTATGTTTGGATTGTTCCCGAGTTTGTTGGCTTCTGCATAAAGCAGTATTGCCTCAACCCAACTGCTATTGCCTCAACCCAACTGCAACGTATAAACATATAAAAAGCAAGTACATGTAATCATACATATCTACTAATCTAACAAATCACTACAACATAACAACATCCTATATACCATGATACATAACACAACCTAGTGGACCAACATTGGTGCATTCAACCCACAAGTATAGTGAGGAAGACTCACCTCAAAGTCCAAAAGATAGCTGAGTTGATCACTACTCCAAATTTCGGCTCTTCAACTCACCTATACATAAACCAGGGACTAAGCCTCAATCTACTACTCAAATTACTCCATTTGACCAAAAGTCAAACTTGGTTAATGGTTAACAAGCAATGGTCAAAGTCAACACTCCAAGGTCACTCAGTCAATCGTCACATCATGACCATCTGTTGGTCACGTCGTAACCTAGTAAAACAAAATAGCTATGGCTCCACCATTCTCATGTCATGACATCCCAAGGTGTCACGTCGTGACGACGTTTTAGACAAACTTGAGCTTTAAGCTCTTAATCCCTTAAGCCTTGCAACTAAAACTTCCATAAGTCCTTCTCTTTCTTTGAACACGATAAAATCATATCTTTTTGGACATGCATGTCCAATACATGTAAAAAATACAAGCTAGGGCATAACAAAGAAGAAATGGGGTTAGGATATCATGCAAGAGTCTCAAAACCCTACCATACTTCAGATCCAACACTTATCTCAACAAAGAGACACCAAATATACATAAAGTTGGCAACTTGATGGACCCCATCACTATATTAAGCCTAAACATGGAATATGATACATAAGCCATATAGAATCATAAAGCATTGAACTTGGAAACTCACAAGGGTCCAGAAGGTGTGAGAATGGATGATTGTGAAGCTTGAACATTGAGTTGTTGCACCAAACTCTATCTCTCATTCTTCTTGGCTAGAAAACACCCAAATGGAGATAAAAATCAACTATAAAGGATTTGGGTTGCAAGGGAAAGTGCAAGGAGGTGATGGAGGATGAGGGTGGGCTAACCCTAGCCTACATTTCCTTTAAATAGGGGAAAAATCCCCAAATTTTAGGGTTGGCTCGCAACATATTTCACGTCGTGACCCACAAGTGGTCACGTCATGACACCTAAAAGACATGCGCATTTCAAGAGTCAAGGTCATGTCATGACACACAAGTGCTCATGTCGTGACCATGAATAATATTCAAGGGAGTTTAATGGAAATTCTGAAAAAGTGTTTACCTAATACTGGGCGTTACAGTTCTCCCCAACTTAAACTAGATTTATTCCTCAAAATCCTTGACTATAAACAAATCCAGGTAGTGCTCGTGCATCTTCGACTCCAGCTCCTAACTCCACTCTGAACCCTTCCTATGCTGCAACTGAACCTTGACCAAAGATACCACCTTGTTTCGTACGGTAGTCACCATCATAAGCTCCTTAAGCAGATCATATGGGTAGGCCACCTTGCCTACCCTAGGCACTACTTGGAACGGTCTGATAAATCGGGGGCCCAACTTTCCCTTCTTCCTAAAGCGTATGACACCCTTCCAGGGTGATACCTTTAGTAAAACCATATCCCCGACCTGGAATTCTAACTCGGATCGTTGCCTGTCAGCATAAATCTTCTGCCGACTCTTGGTTGTATGTAATCTCTGCCTGATCTGCTAGATGAGCTCCGTTGTCTGGAGGACCACCTTAGTCATCCCCATAACCTTATGGCCGAACTCTCCCTAACAAACTGGTGTATAACACTTCCTCCCATAGAGAAGCTTGTATGATGGTGCACCGATACTGGAGTGATAGCTGTTTTTGTAAGAAAACTTAGCTAAGGGAAGGTAGGAATCCTAACTCCCACCGAAATCCATTACACAAGCCCTCAATATATCCCTAAGCATCTGAATGGTCCGCTCACTTTGACCATCATTATGAGGGTGATAAGTTGTGCTGAAATGTAGTCTCGTACTCAACTCCTCATGAAATCTCTACCAAAACCGAGAAGTGAACCGCACATCCCAATCGGATACAATAGAAACCGGTACACTATGATGAGCGACAATCTTGCACACATACACATCAGCCAATTTCTTGGCCGACGAACTCTCTTGAATGGCAAGAAAATGGGCACTCTTGGTCAGAGGATCGACAATGAACCAAATGGAATCAAATCCTTTGTCCGTTCTTGATAATTTGGTGATGAAATCCATGGTGATCTATTCCCATTTAATATAGGAACCTCTAAAGGCTGTAACTTGTTGCACGGCCTCTGGTGCTCATCCTTGACCATCCGATAGATCAAGTATCTAACCACATACCATGCTATTTCCCTCTTCATGCACGACCACCAATAGCTAAGTCTCAAGTCTATATACATCTTCATGGCTCCAGGGTGGATCGAGAACCTAGACTTGTGCGCCTCCTCCATTATTGTCTGTCAGACCATACTAGAAAAGGGAACCTAAATTGGATCATCAAAATCCTTGAGGTACATAATTTCCTTGAATTTATAGCTTTTGGAGGGGGTCACGACATGAGTGATTATGGTCACGTCGTGAGTAATAGCTGACCAGTTGACCGCATCTTTTTGAGTCTCACGACGTGATACATGAGGTCTCACGAAGTGAGGATGGCTTTACGACTCACAACCCTAGTATTGCAGGTATTTAAAGAAATGAGAGGCTAGGGTTGTGCACCCTCAACCTCTTTCAGCCTATAAGCCTTCTGGAAACCCTAAATTCGACTCTCTTTGAGATCCTTGGTGTTTTGCTTGTTTGAAGGAGATGAAAGAAATGAAGAAGCACCATTGTGAAGGGAGTTGTAAGGAAGCATCATTGTCATCAAATATTCTCTTGTTTGGACCATTGTAAGTATCAAGACTCAAGATTTATTTCATTTCATGGCTAGATCTAGATTTTTGGTCCTATTTACTTATGTTATAGCTTGTTGGAGTGAAGAAGATCCATAAAGGTAGCAATTTTATGGATTCAAATGGTCTTTTGAGTCTTATATCATTCAGATCTGGAAGTTGGTAGACTATTAGGAGCTTGCATGAGAACTTGAGGTCATATTTCTACTTTTGACCTAAAATGGTGAAGGGACATACAAGGTGCATGCATGTTCTTAAAACAAACATTTTTATGGACCATTAGGATTCCCTAAAGCTTCTGTAAGAGTCAAAATTGAAGGTTAAATGGATTAAGAACGTTGAAATGTTGATTTGGGCTTCAAACCGTTCTCACGATGTGAGACATGAGGTCTCACGACATGAGCAGGAAAAACCCGGTCCCTTACTGAGTTGTCTAAGTCAGGAGTGAGTATTTGGAATTGGAACGAGTAACTATCATGACATGACCGATCATGAAGCGAGATGGAATTTTGGGTTTTTGGGCCTTGTTGGACCACTAGTTTTCTAACTTTGGGCCATTATTAGGCTCCGGGGCCTGTTTGTTTTTGGGCCATAGGGAGGGGGGGGGGGTTTAAGTATGGATTGGTTTTGACTTTGACCAGGGTTTGACCGATTTTAACCATGGATATTTTTGGAAATTCTTATTAACTTTGAATGGGCAATGTTTTGATTATTAGGAGTCGGGTAGAGCTGGATATCGGAGCAGGGATTTATTCAGACTGTATTCAAACTGAGAGGTGAGTTTTCCTCACTATGTTTGTGGGTCGAAGGCACCAATGCCGGCCCACTAGGTTATGTATCCTGGTATATAAGATGATATTATGCTATTTATATGATAGATTAGTAGATCTGTATGATTATTTGTATTTTGTTGGATATGTGTTTATGTTTATCTGTTGTATATGTCAACATATTATGAAGGGGTTGAGGTGGTACTACTTTGTGCTGAAGGATAAGATACCCACGGCGGTCCGGATAGGTTGTAGTCCCTGCAAGGTGTCTAGTTAGGCCGAAGGCCTGGTGAGCGGTTCGGATAGGCTATAGGCTCTATGAGGCGGTCCAGTCATGCCGAAGGCTCAGAGAGCAGTCTAGATAGGTTGTAGGCCCTGCGAGGCGGTCCAATCAGGTTGAAGGCTCATATTTGTATGTTGTGTGATGGTACTTTGGGGGAAATCACTAAGCTTTGGCTTACGGTTTCAGTTTATTGTTTCAGGTACATAAGAGGATCGTAGGAAAGAGAAGGCGTGATTGTGCATATGCACCTGTTTTTATTACATTGAATCTTAGGATACTCTGGTTTCGAATAATACTTTTGAAACATTGGTTTTGTAAACACTTTATGGATGAAAAGGGCTGTTTTTGAAAATTTAAAATTTATTGTGATTTTTGGTATGTTACAAGTTGGTATTAGAGCCTTGGTTTGAGAGAATTGGATGAACATTCGTGTGAATCCAGACTCAAACTAAGGAATTGCAAAATTTTAAAATGGTTTTCAAAATTATTTTCAAAAGTAACCACAGAAGGATGCGATGTGTACGATCAGCCGGAGCAAGAAAGTATGCCCCAAGTTACCCCACACTGTTATTTGATATGATGTTTATGGTAGAACAACATGCTAGTTGTAGGGTAGGGATCTTCAGGAATTGTATGATAGAATTTCCTAATGTATGGTGGCTTATTCATATAAAGTTTTCTTGCTTATCTGTTAGTAGGACTCTTTCCGGTGTGAATTAACTATAACTGAATTTGTTAAGTCACATGTTGCATGGCTTAAATAATTTTAGAGTGAAGGATTTGATCCTATTGCTTAGCTATTGTCTGAGTCCAACTGTTTTCGAGTGGAATCTTTTAATCTAAGATTATTTAATCTATGTTTCATGTGAGTATATTCATGAAGTAGTTAATTGGCACCAATGAGGGTCGTTCGATAGCTAATGTCAGGTTGAGGTGTGGATCCTAGGATAACCTAGGGAGTATGTAGTACTCATGATATGCTTTTTAGCAATTGTTGGGATGGTCATTGTGGGTGAGTAGGTGTGTGAGGATCCGGCCAGATGAGGTGTGATTAGCCACTCTCTAGGGAGTGAGGACATGATGTATGTGTATCCTAGTTGTTGTATTGGTTTTGGGTGATTGTGATGATCCTTGAGACAAATACGGGTAGGTGTGGAAGGTAGTATGGGCCCATACTACTGAAAGTACAGGACCCGTATGCGTCACAAGGAAGTCACAAACCCCGCGGGGTAGTCTCGTCATATGGTTGTAATAATGTGTATTATGTCATTCTGATGCATTTTTGGTTCGACTCAATATGGAGCTCATGAAGGGATCTAATTCAAGATCTAGAGCTGATGGATTGGATAGGCCATGGTGGATTGTTGATCAAATGCATGAAATGATTACAATTAAGGTTTCTCAGATATTGCAGGAAAATGTTTTGGATATCATGGATCAGATCACTAGCAGACTAATTACCAAGTTTAAGAAGCGAACTGTAGATTTGCAGACTATGAGGGGGGAGAATGATGAGATGACTACTAGGGAAGATAACATGGTTTAATAGTACGATTCGTGGCAGTGTTTCCATATCCTTCGATCTTTTGGTTGTGGTTGTTCAAGCATGAGAATGTGACTGGTGATTGTTTGGGGCCTTAGTGGTCATGTAAGTTAGGTTTGAATGGTGCAAAACTAGGTGAGTTAGCTAGTTTTGAGGTCTCGAGGGCCTTGCTCGAGGCCATGCATTTGAATCATGGGACTCAAGAAGCAAATGATTGTTATGATCGGCTTGAGGATTGAAGATGGAAGCTGAGTGGTTGAAAGATGGATTGGGATGTCGGTATCCATGGTGGGGTTATGTTCTTCCAGCTTGTTGTGTTCGAAGGAAGGACATAGCAGACATGTGATCTTCAAAGTTGGGGTATAGACCCAACACAAGGTTAGATGGTTATGGTTTTTGATGGCAGTATAGCAGGGTGGAAATGTACAAGATGATTCTTATGGTATGGATGCCTTGAGATGAGATCAAGGTCTAACTTCTTTGGATATAGGTATGTAAGGTGCTGGTTGATGGAAGTGAACTTTTGTTGTCTCTAGCATACCCTGACTATGAAAAAGACGCGTTTTGTATTTATGAATGATTCTCGTGAGGAAATGACAGTTGGGGATTTCAGACGAGGAGTGTGAGAGTCCATTTTTTTCTAGATAGGAAGTTAATGCTATGGATGAACTGTCATAATTATTGCTTGTGCATCTACATGGGGTTTTATGATGATTATAAGTGGTTATGATTGGGAGGTTTCCGAGGTCTCCATCTGGGATTCAAAATAACTTTGAGTTCGCTTGGTATTTATCTGGAAGACCAACTTATGTTGTGTTCTATATTTTAAAGTTATGGGATGCTATGCATCAGGTTGAACCGGTTTGAGATTTGGTTTTTCTACAACATCATTTTATTGTAGTTTGAACCCTAAGTGGGGGAGAAATGGCTATTTTCCTTGAAAGATCATTGATATGTTCGAGTTTAGGGTGTCAGAATAATGGTTCATAGGGATATCCAGTTCGGGTATGGGAGACTTTGGTTCAAGGATTTGGTCAATACGGGGGTTATAGAGCAAGCTGCTATCAGATATACATGCTCAAGAATGAATGAGTTGTTTTCACGGTAGGAAGTTGTTGGGATAGGAGCTTGTTGTAGGTAGTGGTTCCTTTCAGAAATGCCGATGAATAGAACTAGAGGCGTTTGGTTCGCTCAGGTTGATTATCGGTTGTTGAGAGATTTGTCAGCTAGCCGTATATATTGCTATCTTTAGTCTTGGCTGGGCAGTTTTTGATTGGTAAATATTAGAGTTGGGCATGTTTAGTCCTACTAACCAAGGTGTCGGCAACCACATTAGCCTTCCCTGAATATTAAAGAATCTCACAATCATAATCCTTGACCACATCTGTCACACCCCCAAACCAAGGATGGCGGAAACGTCCGGGGGTGGAGGACTTCATGTATAGTATCACAACAATGAGTATAATAGTGCTCAAAGTACAAACAACCAACATAAATATAATAAAAAAGTTACACCATAGTATGAGTTTACATATTTCTAAATCAATTACATTATGTTGACAAAAATGAAATGTTTAACGCCTTAGCGTCCCATCCTCAGAAGCCGTTGATTTCCTGTTTTACTGATTTCCTGAGAATACAAGTAGTTTTGAAAAAGTGTCAACAATTAAGTTGGTGAGTTTATAAGAGTTTTATTTGATAAAGATGTCATTTTCCTTGTAAGAGTGAATGAATATGATTCCAGAAAATCCAATATTTTCTTTATAACATGTGTAATGAAAGCTCCTATGTTATGTAATAATGTACCCTAGAAAGACCATAGATTCCCTCTATAACCACTCAGTGTATATAACTTATATACAATTTAAGTTAAATAAACCGTCGAATATAATGGGTCTTCCCTAGATCCACAACCAAGCAAGGAACATGAAGTAAGACGGGCCCACCAATTCTAAGTCAATCGCAACTAAATTCTTATATAACTCTAACATATGCACTTAGCGATTATAGCCGGAAACTAACAAATTCTAGATGAATTGTAGTTTTAATATCATAAAAACCATTTTGTGTAAACTCGGTAGTTTGTATTCGTACCTCGTTTATATGAAAACCCGGTACTTTGTAATGTACCCTTTTTGTATAAACCCGGTACTTTGTATTCGTACCCCATTTATATGAAATGAAAACCTGGTACTTTGTCATGTACCCCTTTTGTATAACCCCGATACTTTGTATTTGTACCCCTTTTGTATAAACCCGGTACTTTGTAATGTACCCCTTTTGTATAAAACTGGTACTTTGTATTTGTAAACCGTTAATGAAAATCCTGGTACTTTGTAATGTACCTCTTTTGTATAAATCCGATACTTTGTATTTGTACCCCGTTAATGAAAAATCTTTTATACTGAGTTTGAAATCTAAATGAAACATAAACTATACCTAATATGGTTTATCAAAATGTTTGTATTGTATATGCAACCTAACTATACCTATTATAGTTTAGCTTAATTGTTTGTGGTGTATAATAGACTCAACCATACTTATTATAATTTATTATAATTATTTGTAGTGGTAGTACTTCTTTGTATGTGATTAATACCTTTAATCTAAGGTAAATAATAAGTAAAATCAGCAACATGTATTCAAATAATACTACACACCTTGCTCAGCAAGTTACAAGGTGTAAGTAGGATTCTTAACTATTTTATAGTTTTAACCTTTTCTGTTCCTGCTATTGGAAATTTTATAGAAAAATCTCCAGAGGTCGAAATTTATATCCGTAAACTCTGAGGGTTTAGAAAATGAGTCTAGTTTTTTCATAATTTTTATTATGATTTTTAGATATCTCTAACTTGTGTGAAAATGTCAATATCCACAGACTGGTCCGAATTCGTAGCTACAGTGATAGACAGTTTTGTAAAAATCACCATAAATTGTATAAAAATCGTATGGACATGTGCAAGTAGTCATTTTAAAGTTCTAAACATAAACTATTTTTTCCTAATAAAGTTTTGAAAACTAAAAAGTTTAAGATGTTCAAAATAGTTCGTTAATGAACATTAACTTTTCTGTTGAAAGCTGATGTTTGAGTTTAATTATGTTGTTGGTGTTTTAACTTTTATTCTCCCCTAAAACTTGAAGAAAACATGAAAATGTGGGGTTATGAACTCACCTTGAGTGATTTCAGAAGATGTATGATGAAGAAAAGGAGTTTCCAAGTCAAGAACACGTGGGAAATGTTTGAAGATTCGAAGATTCTATGAACAAGTATGATGATATTTGTGTAAGGAATCCATAATTTGAGTGAAAGGATGTAAGATAATCAAGTGTAGGATGAAATTATTTACCAAAATTGGAGGAGAGTGTTCAAGAACAGCCTTCAAATTCGATTTTAGAGAGAGAAAGTGAGAGAGAGAAATGGGTTTGATTCTTGGTGAAAGTGTGAAGAATGTGGGAGGAGAAGTAAAGATTTCCAGCCTTGATGACCCTCATATGCTGGAGAAAGAGGGTGAAAGGACAAATAATTGACTAAGTAGTGATGAATAGTGACTAGGTATGGTCTTGGAGTGGGTGTGGAGGATTGCTTGTGTCATAACTTAAAGGTAAAGTCAACACTCCTCCTCAATATCTTACCCACTAGATTTTATTCTTAGGTAATGTTTTCCTTTAAAATATGTTTAAATTATGAATATATAATGTTTTATATGTCAACATCTGAGTTTGGGTGAAAATCTCACGTCAAAATCATGAAAAACGGACTTAAAACGCGAAAGTGGTCGAAATCCCACTAGATCTCATTCTTGGGGCCAAAAAGGGACCAAAACACATATATAATAGATCTAAGACATTAATGAACAAATTAATAGCTTTTTACCTCAAACAAACTGGAAATAAAGCAAATAATCAAGATCCACAAGAACTTCCTTGATCCACCGCCTTGCTCCAAGCTTCTACTTCTTGAATATGGACTAAAACACACCAAAATGGACATAATGAGCTCAAAACACATGGAGAGGCTTAGGGTTTTGAATATGAGGCTAAAAGGTCAGAGGGGGCTGAGAAATGAGAGTTTCATAATCCATGAAGAGATTATATAGCGTCCAACTTCAAAAATTAGGGTTTTAAGAATCCTTACGTACGCCCTGCATACAAGACTATACGCCCCACGTACGACTCCGGAACCCCGTTCAAGCCTCGCATGAGTATGCTAAGCGTACCATGTGGTACGCTCCACCTACTCACTTCGCAGCTTATACACCAAGCGTACCATGTGGTACGCCCCACGTACAACATAAGGACCAAAATGCAACTTTTACATAATCCAAGGGAAATTAGAAACATACCAGGATTCAAGTGTTACAATTCTCCCCCATTTGAATCAAACTTCATCCTCGAAGTCCGTCCCCCGAATAACTCCAGATAATGCTCCCTTATCTCATCCTTGGGCTCCCAAGTCAACTCCGAACCCTTGCGGTGCTGTCATTGCACCTTCACCAACTCGACAATTGTCACACCCCAAGTGTTATACATATATATCATATGAACAAAAGTTAAGAAGTGTCTTCTATACGCTCCGTCTTCTCCAAAAGATCGCTGTGTACCTGTCTAATGTGGACCTGAGAATACAAGCAGTTTAAAAATCAGCATAAAGCTGGTGAGCTCATAAGCGGTTTATTTTCATAAAAGAACAAGTTTCCTTTGGTTTTTCTGAAAAAGTCGTTATCCAAGAAAATCCCATATTTTCTTATAAGCAAAGTTTAGTTATCCGTTTGTTACACAATCAAGTTAAGTTTGGTTATCCGTTTATTACACAATCAAGTTAGGAACAGTTCGTAATCCAAGAAAATCCCGTATTTTCTTATATGTAAGTTTGGTTATTCGTTTATTCTACAGTTTGGTTATGAACAATTTTTTATCCTAGGAAAAACCCTTATTTTCCTAAAAGTCGTGGTTAGTTCTTGGTTCGGAATGCAATGTACTAGTATCTATCATACTTATAGTATTAGATGAGTATTCTGAAAGCCTGTTTATCCTATACACGAAAGTCGAATATCTATTATACTTATTCGAAGTTTCGAATCTTTAGAGACACTCAGAGACGTACATTAGCTGTATATTCGAAGTTCTGGTGACATCTAAAGGCGTGTTTTAGACGTATTTCCGAAGCTCTGTCGACATCCAAAGGCGTATGTTTTCGAAACTCTGTCGATATCCAAAGGCGTACTTTCGAATTATTTCCGAAACTCTGGTGGCACTCAAGGCATACACTAGCTGTATTTTCGAAAGTTTGGTGCCATCCAAAGGCGTGCCCTAACTGTACTTTCGAAGTTCTGGTACTATCCGGAGGCGTATTTTATTAGTAATAACCCTAATTTATGATTTAGTATGAATCTTTCGTAAATTATAAAATGTAACATAGATTATAACATTTTATAAAGAAATCTACAATTAGTCTGAAAGCTAACTCTGCAAGTCAAATTGTTGGTTAATACAGTTTTCGATATTAAAAGCATACAAAATATGAACATTTGAACTGAAATAATAAGTTTGAGTACAAGATTTCCTTGTACTTTTGCTTGTATTCCCCCTAAAAACATTTGAAAAACACGGAAAAAAGAGTAGGGGTATGAACTCACCGGTCGGGAAAGGTGTCGGTTGGATGCTAAATGAAAGTTCAGGGATTGAATGCGTGCGAGGTTCCTATGTAATATGAAGAGATACATAATTGTATCTAATTAGACTTTGAACTACTAATTAATTGAGAATATACACTCCGAGGCGCGAAAACACTTCATTTCAAGTGTTAGGAGTGACCCGGGTAGCATCTAAGGGTGTGTATGGCTTGAATATGGAGTTTGCTCTTCAAGAGTAAACTCCCAAGGGAGTTTTCGGCCCAGTGACCAACTCCCCATGAGTTTACGGCCGTAAACTCATGGTGGGGGTGTTCTTGGGTGCCTAATGGTCTTACAACTCTTGTGGGGTAATGCTAGGCTTGGTTTTAAGGCATTGGAAGGGATTAAACCACCAAAGGAACCATTTAATGGAGTTTATGGTTGTAAACTAGGAGTTTATGACCGTAAGCTCCCACATACCCATTCCTTTTGTGTTTTGGTGGTTCTAGGTTAATCACATGTGATTCTAACTCAATATATACAAGCCTTGGATGGAAGTTAGGGCACCATTTGACCAACTTATAGGAGTTTACGGCCCAGGAACTATTCCTCGGGGGGTTTACGGCTGTGAACTCCTAAGGGGATGGTTTCCTTTAAGTTTAAGGTCCCTAACACATTGTTGGATGGTTCTAGACTTTATTCCAAGGCTTAGGAGGTGTTTAAGGGGCATTTTAACACCTTAAAAGGGGTTTACGGTCTATGAAAGGGTGTTTACGGTCCAAGCATGATCTTGAGTCGTAAACTCATGTTTACCCCTCAAATGTTAAGGTTTTGGTGTTCTAAGTCCAGTATTGTAAGACCCTAAGTCATATCTAAGCTCCAAAAGTGGTTTGGAAGGGTTTTGAGGCTCAAATTTATGTGTGTTTGCGGCCCAAGGGTGTTCCAGGGCCGTAAACACATGTTTTTGGTCCTATTTCATGATTTAAACACGGATTTGAAAGCTAAATGTGTTATACTATGAGTTAGGAAGGATTACATACCAATTTGGGGCTTGAAGTGGGTGATTTTGGATCAAGACTTGAATTTTTAGAGAGAGAGTAGAGAGAGGGAGTGGAAAAGCTTCAAATGAGGCCCACTCAACCTTATATATGGTTTGGGTTTGGGGCTCGGTGGAATTCTACCCGATACTGACGTTAAACGGGGCTTTTGGTTGTACCCGATTAAGTTACTGTAAACCGACGTGGTTGAAACTAGAAGTTTTCCAATTAAGAATTTGGGGTGTTTTCATGCGTTACTAATGGATTTGAACACTCACGAGGTCATTATAAAAGTCTTAAATTAAATGACCTAATCCAAAAAATGTTATCGGAAAAATTGAAAGACAAGCGGGTTTTGCTGACGGGAACGGGTTATCGTGACGGAAAATTTTTTAGGTTGTCACAACAACCTTGTTCCTCAAAATTTTCATCTTTCGATCCAGAATCGCCACTGGTCTCTCAATATAATTTAGGTGGTCATCCACCTGAATATCCTCCTAAGGTACCACTGCGGAATCATCCACTAAGCATTTCTGCAGTTGAGAGACGTGAAACATGCTATGAATCTGATTGAGCTCGGCTGGAAGATCTAAACGATACGAAACCCAGCCTACTCGAGCCAAAACCTTGAAGGGTCCAACATACCTGGGACCCAGCTTGCCCCACTTCCTGAACCGAATGACACCTTTCCAAGGTCACACCTTCAAGAGAACCATATCTCCCACCTGGAACTCTAAATATGACCGATGTCTGTCAGCATAACTCCTCTGCCGACTTTGAGCTGTCTGGAGCCTAATCTGAACCTACTGAATCAGCTCAGTGGTCTTGAGTACCACCTCGAAACTCCCCATAATCCTCTAGCCGACCTCGCCCCAACAAATCGGGTCCTGCAATTCCTCCCATAAAGCATCTCGAAAGGAGGTCGATCGATACTCGCGTGATAACTGTTGTTATATGAAAATTCCACTAACGGAAGATATGTATCCCAAATCCCACTGAAATCTAGAACACACACCCGCAACATATCCTCGAGAGTCTGAATTGTCCGCTCACTCTGACCATCGGGCTACGGATGAAAAGTTGTACTAAAATGGAGACTAATACCCAACTCGTAATGGAACCTCTTTCAAAACCTGGAAGTGAACCAGACATCTCTATCGAAAACCACAGATATTGGAACCCTATGACGTGCCACAACCTCCCGGATATAAAGCTCAGCCAACTTCTCTGCGAAAATACTCTCATGAATCGGAATGAAATGCATGCTCTTGGTCAAACAATCCACGATGACCCAAATCGAATTGACTTCGCGCATATTCCCTGGAATCTTTGTGATTAAATCCATAGTGATGTCCTCCCATTTCCACATGGGAATTTCCAATGGCTGCATCTTGCCATGAGGATGCTGATGCTCGGCCTCGAATTTCCTACAAGGCAAGCACCGCTCCACATACCATGCTACACCCCGTTTCATGCATGGCCACCAATTATCAAGAAGAAGATCCCTATACATCTTCGTCGCCTCGGGATGAATAGAGAACCTAGACTTAAGAGCCTCTTCCATCAGAATCTGACGTACGCCGCCTGAATACGAAAATCAAACTCGTCGGTGTAAAGTTAACAATCCAAGACTATCATAACCGAAGGAAGCCACCTGACCCACAATATGCTTGCTCTTTCGGTGCTCTTCCTTCATAGCCTCAACTTATGCCTCACAAATTGTTCCACAATAGAGTAGTCACAGTCACCCTCAAACATATGTCTCTGATCGGAGCTGCGACTGCCTTGCGGATGAGAACATCGGCCACCGTATTGGCCTTCCCCGGGTGATAAAGGATCTCACAATCATAATCCTTCACCACATCTAACCATCAACGCTGCCTCATATTTAGGTTCGGATGATCCATCAAGTAACTCAGGCTCTTGTGATCTGTGTAAATAGTACAATGTACCCCAAAGAGGTAATACCGCCAAATCTTTAGGGCGAAAACCACAGCCCCCAACTCCAAATCATGCGTCAGATAATTCGCCTCATGAGGCTTTAGTGGCCTCGAAGCGTAAGCGATCATGCGACCCATCTGCATAACCACTGCTCCCAAACCTGTGATCAAAGCGCCACAATAAACCAAAAAATCATCAACACCCTGGGTTAACCTCTGTAAAGATGGTGATATTTGCCACCGACTCTGTCGTCGCTTCAGCGATAGATACTCCTGGGCTAACCTCTCTCTCCACCAACGGAACATACTCAGTATGGAACATCTCCATAAACTTCTCCTATATCACAATGACCTTTACCACAGGAGAATAAGCACTGGCCACCAGCTTTCACCAGTCCTTCACCTCTAATCGAAGAAGGTTCAAGGTGAACTTGACCTTCTGGTCCTTTTGGCATGAGTAGGTGAAGAAACAACCCTCCACATCAGATAGTCACCTAATGGAAATGATTTGGTCCTTAATCCCGTTGAACTCCGAGGGCTTTGTGTTGCTGAAGTCCCGATAATGCACTGTCCCTTTCCCCTAGAGCCCCACATTAGCAACAGCTTCAGTGGCTACGGTAGCGGCAACCTCCGTAACGGCATCATAGCGTTCGTCAAACAACTCGATCATAGAGGTCTTAATAGACCCAAATAATTCTGGTATTTCCTCCCTAACAGCCATGGTCACCTAGGTGGTGATCATCTCATGAATCTCGTCGTCAGTCAATCCTATCCTCGCCAGGCTGCTAGCTCCTGATCCTAAACATCTAGTGATTGACATATTGAAAATAAACCGGAAAACATTAGAAAAAGATTCATAATCCATATTACTATATCATCACAACCTACTAAACCCTCGAGGTTTGTGACTTCCTTAATATGCGTACGGGTCCTGTGGTTCTAGTAGTATGAGCCCATACTACCTTCCACACCTACCCATATTTGTCTCAAGAGATCATCAAAGACCACCCGCCCACAAATCCCAATACTAGGATGCACATACATTTTGTACTCACTTTCTCAAGAGTGGCTAATCATTCCTTATTTTCCAATCAGGGTATTCTATGATCTTAACATTTAAGTGATTAAATGGTGTCACAATATGTCATGAATCAGTAAGTGTATGTAACAATTAGTAAAACCAGTCCAAATTTTCCGATCAAACACGACTAGTATTATTGTAATAGAATCCATTATGTAATCACTAGTATGATTATAACCAATTTATCTCGTTATTTTAACCATTTATGATTAGATCCATTTATGCTTAGATTTAGACATAATATTTGATTTCTAAGTTAATAATATTTTAACACGAGATGAAATCGAACAAATGGAAATGGTTGAACCAGAAAGTAATATATGATTATCCAATCCAACGAATATAGGTTTTAACGATAGAGATAACATTATATCCCCATTTCTGGGTGTAACTATTTACGTCTATATGTAACAAATAAATTGTGGTCAAGTATAATTAATTAATTATAACTTTTATAAATCATACAATAATTTATGTGTCTAATGAACATGAATTAACAATAATGTATATAAATAAGGGTGACATTTCAATAGTATTATATACACACGTTTATGTTTATGTCATAGATGATTTACTAAGTTCAAAATTTAATAAATAATTAAATTGGGAGTTGTAGTTGTGGACGTACACGATTTTCTTTCTTATAGGTATCGAATACATAAATCTTTAAAACATTAAATACTTACATACAAACCTTATATGTATAAATCATAACATTCTAGAAAGTTAGTACAAGTGTACATGTTAGAGTTTATGAGTGAATATATCTAGTACAAAACATGTAGTTCCTACCTCCTCCCTTACCCATCTCTCACAACCTACACATGTAGACATTGGAGAATAGGAGTTGTACCATGTAAAAATCAACAAATACATATCCAAGTACACAAGAACTCTCTAGAATGCCCCTCACAAAATTCCCATCTTCACTTAGTTTGCTTTCACTCCCTCACACCCTCAAACTCTTGCAATTCTCCTCCTCCCTAACACTCATGCATGCACATGGCCATATCTCTCTCTAAAGATATGAGAGTAATGGTACAACTCAAATGATGATGAAGATAGTACACCCATTGATCAACCATATAACCATAACTCAATGAACACTCTCATTCCACAATCTCAACCTTCCAATCTCGAAACTATATCCCTTACACTCTAATTCTCTCTCTCGGATTCTGTAACATCCCGGAATTCAGGTTCAACGATTTAACCCTTCTTCTTTTCCAAGTTGTCATGTTAGGTCCCTTGTGAGAATGTTAAGCTTGTGAGTACGCTGGGCATACTAAGGAGTACGTGGAACGTACTCGCGCACTTAATTTGTACACGGATTCATCCGGGTACGCTGGGCATACCCAAGGTTATGCCGGGCGTAACCGGCCCAGATGCAAAACCCTAATATGACTTGAGGGCTATAAAAAGAATGAGATAGTCTTGTCTCTCAGCCACCATCTCACAGAAAGAAACCCTAAGAGAGTTTTCCCTTCATCCTTAGCTTGTGTGTGAGTGTTCTAAGCTTCAAAGTGCCATTTCAAGGTGGTGAAAGAGAAGAGGAGGCCATTGTTGGAGCTAGAAGTTGGTGGAAAAGAGTAAATATGAGGTTTATAGAGGTTGGAGCTTCTTCCTGAGGTATAAAGTTCAGAACTTGCCTTGTTATTTGTGCTTTGTGCTTCTTGGACCAAATTCTAGGGTTTAAGGTCCCAAGATGGAGACTTTATGAGCAAATAGTCCCCATTGGCCTAGATTTATCATATTCCAGGACTATATGAGTTGTATGTTCATAAAAATGCAATCTTGGATGTAAATGTTGGACCATGCATGAGATCTAGACTTTTGGTGGAGAAAGGAAAGGTGTAAGAAGGTGTGGGAACCTTTCTAGCCATGAAAAGGCTTAAAGGTTTCAACTTTATGGATTAAGAGGTATTAGAATGGCCAGATCTGGAATATGAGATTATGTCTTAACTGTTTAAGACACTAAAATGAAGAAAGTAAGAAACTGGGATTTACGTTGGGCGTAATCCCAGTACGCGCTGCGTAGGGTTTCACGTTCCCTGTTTCTGGAGTGCAAGGGTACGCCCCGCGTACAGGAGTTGGTACGCCCCACGTACTGCTTGCTGTTGACTTTTGTTGACTTTTAGGGTTTTGGTCAACATGTGGACTTTTGAGTCAGGGAGGGGTAAAATGGTCTTTTACCCTTCTGTGGAATTGTAGAAAGGAATGTAGTATAGCCTTGAGAGTCGTTAATGATTTGGAATGGTTACTTGATGTGATTAGGCGAGGCTAGGTCGTTGTTTCGAGATTCAGAGATATCGAGCACGTGAGACACTAGACATCATACGAGGTGAGTCTTCTCACTATACTGTAACTGGAAGGGTACCTATTTGTGACCGGAAGGTCTGGTATGCTATAAGATATATGCATTGTATGCTATTAGTTGCCTGTTTTGTATGCATTATGTATGCTATGCTTGATATGGGCCGGAAGACATTATGATATGGGCCGGAAGGCATTATGATGTAGACCGGAAGGTTAGGGAGTTATGGACCGGAAGGTCGACACGTGTAGGACCGGAAGGTTTACCGGGTTGGGACGGAAGTCCCCTGAAACACATGGACCGGAAGGTCATGGCCTGGAAGGGAGTATGTGTGTAAGTGGTATATTGGGGAACTCACTAAGTATTTATGCTTACAGTTGTTGTGTTATGTGTTTTAGGTACTAGCGAGGACCATGGGAAGGCACCGACATGACTCGTACACACACACACATGCGGATTTGGATAATATTTGATCTTGGGATTTGACATGTTTTGTATTATGACTATGTTACATTGGATTTTATGGTTTGTCTTGAATGAAATTATGTTTTAAAGAAATGAAAAATTGTTTTGAAAGTTTACGTTGTTACAAGTTGGTATCAGAGCCTTGGTTTTCTAAAAGAGCAAGGAGTTTTGAAACAAACAGAGCAGAGCAGTGTGTGTGGTCAGCCAGCGCCCGAATGGTGAACCCCCAAAAACCCTTACATTATGTGTTATGAGATATGCTATGTTATGTTATGCATGCTAGAGTAGGCTAGGTATTTATATTAGGACTAGAGTGGCCTGATTTGTGATGCCTTAGCCTAGGAGATTTCTGCTGCTATGAGATGCCTTGAGAGCGAGTAGGTAGTAGTTAGGAGCTCATGAGAGGTCTATCGGAGGGCAGCCAATGCATAGCGAGAATAGAGTCTTGCGATCCAGGATCCAAGGAGGAGGACTTGGGATGAATGTTGATGCAGTGTGGTCAGTAGTATAGGGCCCATACTACTAAAGACACCGGATCAGTGAGCAGCCCAAGTAAGAATCCTTTGGATATTGGAGGACGAGTAGGGTTGCGTTATCGAGTGCGAGTATGCTCGATCGAGTCTCTGATATTTTTATGTTGTATTTCAGAGGCATCATGGTTGGGACACGATACACACCTGAGAGCAGTAGGGTAAGTGACGAGGAGATCCGTCGATTGATTCATGAGGAGGTGGCTGCTGCCATCCGAGCTGAGATTCCAGAGATGTTCGGGGACATCAAGACCACACTGAATGAGACCTTTGACGAGTGGTATGCAGCGGTGAATGAGGCTGCAGCTGCTGCCGATACTGCTGCTATTGCTGCTGCCAGACCTCATGGAGGTGACTCGTTGTTGTTTCGGGAGTTCAGCAACACGAAGCCACCAGAGTGCGATGGGACGCAGGACCCGATTTCTGCGATGAGATGGATCTATGACATTGAGGGATGTTTCTATACGTGTTCTTGTCCAGAACACTTCAGGGTGCGGTTCGCTTTGAACCAGCTTCGCTTGGGAGCGAAAGATTGGTGGAAGTTCGTGACGACGAGCTTCACTCTTGTAGAGATTTCAGCGGTGACCTGGGAGAGGTTCACTACCATGTTCAGAGATGAGTATGTTCCCTCGGTGGAGAGGGAACGGTTGGTTCAGGAGTTCTTGACCCTCAAGCAGGGTTAAGATTCTGTTACTGTGGTTACCCGAAAGTTTCATGAGAGGGCGATGTTTTGCCCTGAGCAAGTGTCTATTGAGCAGGCATGGATGAGCCGATATTTGGGCATTTTGAGGAGGGACATTCGAGAGTTCGTGTCGAACTCGACGTACAATATATTTGTTGAGCTTCAGGCAAATTCCCGGAAGCGGAAGATCGAGTTGGAGACTCAGGCCAGGGAGGAGGCCGAGTCTCAGAGGATGGATCGGCGGCCAGCTCAGTCTCAGCCGGCAGCCATGCGGGCCAAGCCCGCTGATTCGAAGACTGGAGGCCAAAAGGTCCGCACTTGCAGGAAGTGCGGCAAGGGTCATGAGGGGGACTGTCGATCGGGTTCTTGCTACAAATGTGGCAAGGAGGGGCATATCGCCAAAGATTGCCCAAAGGGATTTATGGTTTGCTTTCATTGCAACCAGACTGGTCGTCGGAAGGCCGAGTGTCCACAGTTGCATCAGGGGTCAACGCAGGGATCTGCACCTGCTGCTAGGGTTACTGAGGTTCGATCAGTGAAGGCCGAGGCTCTGAAGGCTCGTGGGGGAGCTTTCCAGGTGACAGTGGAGGAGGTCTGTGCAGCACCCGACGTTGTGGCCAGTATGTATTCTTCTCTCTATTTATTTAAGTCTGAGATATTATGCTTATTTTATGTTATGCATAGGTACTTTTCTTGTGAATTCTATACCTGCCTTAGTGCTATTTGACTCGGGAGCGAGTCGATCTTTTGTGTTGTTAGCCTTCATTCGTCATATTAGTATTTTTCGAGAGGCCTTGAGTCGACCTCTGCGAGTTTCTATAGCTAACGAGCAAGCAGTGTATTCTACGGATGTGATTCGAGGATGTATCCTTGAGATCTTCGGTGTGGAGTTCCCGATAGATCTGGTCCCGATTGCGATGGGGGATGTGTGTGTTATAGTGGGCATGGATTGGTTGAGCCGATTTGGAGCTGTTATAGACTGCGAGCGTCAGTTGGTGACGATACGAGACCCTAGTGGGAGTGTACTTACGGTGTACGGTGAGGGTACCCGTCCTGAGTCATCATTTTGTTCGGCTGCTAGGGCGAGATAGAGTTTACAGCAGGGCTGTGGAGGATTTGTAGCCTATGTGATGGACACGCGAGTGGCCGCTAGGAAACCAAGTTCGATTGATGAGGTCCCAATTGTGTGGGAGTTCCCTGACGTTTTACCCGAGGAGTTGTCGGGTGTGCCTCCCGAGAGGCAGGTGGAGTTTCGTATCGACTTGGTGCCAGGGGCAGCATCTATTGCCAAGGCACCCTATCGCCTTGCACCGTCCGAGATGCAGGAGTTATCCTCACAGCTTCAGGAGCTGTTGGGAAAGGGGTTTATTAGACCGAGTAGCTCAGCTTGAGGAGCGCCGATCCTTTTTGACAAGAAGAAGGATGGTTCACACCGGATGTGTATTGATTACCGGGAGTTGAACAAGCTGACGGTCCAGAACCGTTATCCCTTACCAAGGATCGACGATTTGTTCGATCAGTTGCAGGGAGCGTCTTGGTTCTACAAGATAGACTTGAGGTCGGGTTATCATCAGATGAGGGTTCGGGATGAAGATATCCAGAAGACAGCATTCAGAACTCGTTATGAGCATTACGAGTTCGTGGTGATGCCTTTTGGGCTCACCAATGCACCAGCCGCATTCATGGATCTCATGAACAGGGTGTGTAGACCGATGTTGGATCGATCGGTGATTGTTTTCATCGATGATATCTTGGTATATTCGAAATCCAGAGAGCAGCATGAGGAGCATTTGAGGGAAATCCTCGGAGTTCTGAGATCGGAGAGGCTTTACGCCAAATTCTCCAAGTGTGATTTTTGGTTACGGGAGGTCCAGTTCCTAGGGCATCTCGTTAACCAGCAGGGGATATTGGTCGATCCGCCCAAGATTGGGGCTATGATGAGTTGGGTGGTGCCGTGGTCACCTACTCAGATCAGGAGTTTCTTAGGATTGGCAGGCTATTATCGGAGATTTATCAGGGATTTCTCCAGAATCGCCGTGCCACTCACCAAGTTGACTCGGAAGGGTGTTGCATTTTCTTGGGGTCCGGAGTAGCAGACCTCGTTCGAGACACTTCGCCAGAGATTATGTGAAGCCCCAGTGTTGGCCCTTCCGGAAGGGATGGAGGATTTCGTGGTATATTGTGATGCATCGATATCAAGGTTAGGAGCGGTGCTTATGCAGAGGGGGCATGTGATAGCATATTCATCGAGACAGCTAAAGCCTCATGAGTCGAGGTATCCCACTCATGATCTAGAATTGCGGGTTGTAGTGTTCTCCCTCAAGATCTGGCGTCACTATTTGTATGGGGTTCGGTGTACGATATACACGGACCACAAGAGCTTGAAGTATTTGATGGATCAGCCCAACCTGAACATGCGCCAGAGGAGATGGTTGGACGTAGTGAAGGATTACGATTGTGAGATCCTGTACCACCTGGGCAAGGCTAATGTTGTAGTCGATGCCCTGAGCCGTAGGGCGGAGGGCGCCCCGATACGAGATATTTGCATGAGATTGACAGTGATGACTCCGGTATGGGACACCATTCGAGGGGTCCAGGCGGAGGCCGTGAGACCGGAGAACCGCAAGAGAGAGCGAATGATCGGGCAGGTATCGGATTTTGTTATCGATAGTCAAGGACTTATGACCTTCCAGGGTCAGGTTTGGGTACCGTTTGTGGGCGGAACACGTACCGTCTTGATGGAGGAGGCGCATAGATCGAAGTTCTCGATCCACCCCGGGGCCACTAAGATGTATTTGTACCTGAAGAAGGAGTATTGGTGGCCCTGTATGAAGAGGGATGTTGCATGGTTCGTAAAGAGGTGCTTAACCTGTCGCAAGGTTAGGGCCGAGCACTAGCGTCCGCATGGTAAGTTGCAGCCGTTAGAGATTCCCGAGTGGAAGTGGGAACAGATCACCATGGATTTTATCACCAAATTGCCGAGGACCGCCAGGGGTGTCGATGCGATTTGGGTGATTGTGGAAAGGCTGACGAAGAGCGCTCACTTTCTTGCTATCAGTGAGAGCTCTTCTGCTGAGAGGCTGGCAGAGTTGTACGTGAGGGAGGTGGTATCGCGGCATGGAGTTCCGATCTCGATTGTTTCAGACCGAGATGTGCGTTTTACCTCCAGATTTTGGAAGAAGTTTCACAAGGAGTTGGGTATGAGGCTGCATTTAGTACCGCATACCACCCACAGACGGACGGAAAGAGTGAGTAAACGATTCATACGCTCGAGGACATGCTTCGGGCATGTGTATTGGATATCGGAGGAAGTTGGGACACGTATTTGTTGGATATAGTGTCTAAGTCCATAACTTTATTTGGTATGTACTTGACCCGACACGGCATGGTCCATTTGGGTTACATGGCATTGCAATACTTGGATAGACTAAATGAGAGAATAAGGCACTTATGATTATTAATATATTATAAGTTCTAATATATTAATAATAAGTATTATTTGATTAGTATTGATCAAGTATTAATCTAGTATTAATTTGGTGATCAAAGTGAGACTAATTAAATATATAGGGTTGATTATGACAATCATCAATTCTTTTATGGTGGATTAATGATCCATGGTTTATGGGTTATGGATGTAACCACTTGGAGCTCCATGGATAGTCCATGGGAGTTACAAACCCATGGGTCATGAGAAATGAAGAGTCATGACAATTATGGGTCTTCATGATGAAACCCTAATTGTGACACCACTATAAAAGGGACCCTTTGGCTAGCAAAATCGGCACCTAGTGTTACTAGAGAGGGCATAACCGATTTTGAGTGTAAGGAGTATTCTCTCAAGTTATTCCAAGTTTTGTGGTGTTGTGTGAAGCATTTGAGGCACAACATTTTGGGTGCTAGGCCCACAAAGTCTTGAAGGAACCCAAGCAACAACAAGGTATGTATTTCTACTAGTTTTATGTTTTATTTATTCCCCATTCCATGCTAGTTAGGAAATAACCTTGAAAAAGATATTTGCATGTATATAGAGAAAACATAGATTCAAGGTTATTAGGGTTGCATGTACACTTAGGAAGTGTTAGAATGCTCAAAACCCTTCAGTGGTATCAGAGCCTAGGATTGTTTTCTGTGTACTTGATGCAAAACTGCTTGAAAATCGAAAAATCTGCTCACTGACGACTGGACTCGCCGAGTTCATGGGGAGGAATCGCCGAGTCCATGAACAAATTCATCCTACTCGTCGAGTAGGATCATGCACTCGACGAGTAGGAGCGTGTTGGGCAGTTTTTCGAGTTTTGTTGCTGGAAATGGATTAAAAACATTATCATGTTCTGTTTTTGACTTGTAAAATCTGTTTTTCAAAGTGATAATGATTATGTTAACCCATTTTACATGACTTTTATCAATTTTCAAGTATTGTATATGTTTATATGATTTCTTGAAATTGCTTGACATGAATTTGTGTTCTTATGAGTTTTTAGAAGATCATAGGAATTATATGTAACCTCCATGTGTGTTTAATTCATGATCTTAATGGCAATGATGGTGTCCATAACTTGTCCTCAAGTTATGGATAACCAAAAGTCACTTCTTTAAATTGTAATTAAAGAACTAAAGAGGTTTCATAAAATGAAGAGTCTTCATTTTTATGAACCATTAAAACTCATAAGTTACAAATTGAAGAGACTTGGAATAGTTTCAATTCTTGCCCTCAAGTTTTGGAATTTGAAAAGTCTTACACTTTAATTCCAAATTAAACCTTAGATTTTTAAAAAAGGTTTAAAAATCAACACTTATACTATTATTATAATTTTATTATATAGATATGTATAAGAATATGTCATTCTTACCGTTAGTAGGCCTCATTCACGAAGCCGGTCTATAAGGGGGTATAAGGTTGTTGCCTATAAAATGGTGACTTAATGGGTGTCCACTCTCACCTACCGCTTCCTTGATCGGTGGAGGGTCGTTAGCCGAACGGATAGGATACAACTTTAAACTCTCATTAAAAGTATAATGAATTATAAAGTAACTATACATTATAAATTCCCAATCTTAGTTACTTTAGGAAAATGTGAAATTGGTGCTAGCCCATAAAATTATACTTTATACCTTACCAAGTCGTTAGTGGAGCGTGTGTGGTTAACCGGCACACTAACATGGACTAGTAAGAGTGGCAAAGGGTAACTCGACTTTATTATAGATCGGTGGAGCGTGTGTGGTTAACCGGCACATCGATTAGGTAATATTGTTGAGGGTACCAAGTCAATTTGTATGGTTATTCACACCTTGTTTGTGATCCTCGGCATCCCAGTCACAAACTTGAGAGGGCACATTCGAGATTCAAACATGCCATTGAAAAGTTCAATGTATCTCAAAAGATCTAGGAGTTTCAAAACCAATAAAACCTAATAATAAAATATTTCGTTCTTATGGTGGAAATTGGTAAATCGTCATTTACCTACCTTCAAATATTTTATAGTGTGGATTACGACATCCCTCTTCCGCCTATAAATAGTTTGTTGGATCCTAGCCTTAATATTTCATTTGGGTGACTTATTAAGGACTCTTAATCTAATGAAACTTATCTTCTTTTTATTCCAGATTTCTTCCAATAACACTGCTGGCTCAAATCCTACAGGCTCCTTTTCCCTAATGAACTTGTGTGGTAAGGTCATCTTTGATGGATCCAACTTTAATGAGTGGATCAGAAACATCAGGATGATTACCCGCTATGAGGACAAAGAGTATGTCCTTGACAGGGAGCTTAAGGTTGTTAATGAAGCCACTGCTACTCCTGAAGAGTTTGCAGAGTTCATTGCACATGAGAAAGATGCCACCAAGGTGTCCTGCATCATGATGGCCACAATGACTGCGGAACTCCAAAAATCTTATGAAGATTTCTACCCCTATGAGATGCACCTGGATCTGATGGAAAGGTACCATCAGAGTGCGTGTCAAGAGAGGTATGAAATCATTTCCTCCATGATAACCGCAAGGATGAAGGATGGTGAACCCATTACCGGTCACTTGCAAAAGATGCAGAGGTTCGTTGACCGGTTGCTAAATCTCAATGTTGACTTCCCTGAGGAATTGGCGATTGACATCATTCTCCATTCCTTACCTTCAAGTTTTGATCAGTTTCGTATGAATTATCATATGAACAAGGAGGAAGTCACACTTAGCAAACTTCAAGGACTCTTAAGGACAACTGAAAATGGCCTTAAGGGTAAAGTGGTTGCTACTTCTACTCCTTTAACAGCCCTTGTTCTTGCAAATGGGCAAGGGAAGGGTAAGAAGAGGAAAAGCCCTTCGAAGGGTACCAAGGGTAAGACTCTTGATGGTTCCTCTTCAAGTGGGACAAAGAAAGGTCCCATTACTCCTTCTTCAAACCCAATGGAAGCACAGTGCTTCTATTGCCAAGATAAGGGACACTTCAAGCGAAGCTGTGCCAAATATCTGCAAGATGTAAAGGATGGGAAGGTTAAACCCACCCATGCAGGTACTTACACAATATTGTCTAACAACTCATCTAATGCTAATTCTTGGGTGCTTGATACAGGGTGTGGTATTCACATTTGTACTGATTTGCAGGCACTAAGAAGAAGTGAGCAAGTGGAGCATGGGAAGATAAACTTAGTCATGGGCAACATGAAAGAATCACCTGTTACCAAGATAGGAGTTTATTCTTTATTGCTTAATAATGGGTTAATGTTAGATTTGAATAAGTGTTGTTACTCGCCCGAAATGGCGAGAAATATTATTTCTTTTCATGGCTTGTACAAACAAGGTTTTTCATTTTCATTTGATAATAAAAATGGTGCTATTAATGTTTATTACAATGATGTATTTTACTTTAAAGCAATACCTTGTGATGGTGTATATGAAGCTGTGAATGTTGTAGACAATTTAGGAAATAATGTGTTGTATACTGATTCTTCTGATAGCTTGGATAAAGCATCCTTGTGGCATTGTCGTCTTGGACATGTTAACAAGAAGCGCATAGGCCAACTCCAAAAGGCTGAAGTCTTGGAATCATTTGACCTCAAGTCAGATGATAGTTGCGAGTCTTGTTTACTACGAAAAATGACAAAGTTACCCTTCACAGGTACTTGTGATAGGGGTGAAGGTTTGTTGGACATTGTACACACGGATGTGTGTGGGCCCTTCAGAGTTGCTACAAGGGATGCGAATCGTTATTATGTGACTTTTACTGATGATTACAGTAGATATGGATATATTTACTTAATCAAGAATAAGTCAGAAACCTTTGAAAAGTTCAAAGGGTTTAAGCAGGAAGTTGAGAATCAATTGGGCAGGAACATCAAGATGCTCCGATCCGATCAGGGAGGAGAGTATCTTAGCATTATGTTCCTTGACTATCTTAAGGAATGTGGGATTGTCTCACATTTGACACCTCCCAGGACACCACAGTTGAATGGTGTGGCTGAGAGGCGCAATCGAACCTTGTTGGACATGGTTAATCTAGTCCCTTAGAGACTGCCGCCCATATCGTTAATCTAGTCCCTACTAAAAAGGTTGCCAAAACACCTCACAAGATGTGGACTGGGATAGTGCCCAATTTGGACCACATCAAGATTTGGGGTTGTGAAGCTTTTGTGAGGCGTGAGACTCATGACAAGCTTGAACCCCGAAGCGAGAGGTGTATTTTCATCGGCTACCCACAGAGATCCTTTGGTTACCTCTTCTACAGACCCAGTGATAATGTGGTTTTTGTAGCAAGAAGAGGAGTCTTTCGCGAGAGAGAATTCATAATCCAAGGGGACAGTGGGAGGCAAATTGACCTTGAAGAGCTTCAAGAGTCAAGTGGTGAAGGAACCTCAAATGTTGTCAGCCAACCTGAGGAGGAAACTCCAGTTGAGCCGATAGATGAGTCTGTACCTCCAAGACGTTCCACTAGGGTGAGGAACACACCTAAATTTTATTATGGTTATCACATCATCACTGAAGGTGATACATTTATCAGTGATAGTACATTGATAGATTTGGATCAACCTAATAATTATCAGGAAGCCATGGCAGGCCCTGAGTCTGCGAAATGGAAGGAGGCTATGGACAGTGAGCTTCAATTCATGTATGACAATCAAGTTTGGAACTTGGTTGACAATGTACCAGGTCGTAAGACAGTTGGGTGCAAATGGATCTTCAAGAAGAAGACCGACATGGATGGGAAAGTACACACTTATAAAGAGCGACTGGTTGCGACGGGCTTTACTCAAACTCCGTGAGTTGACTATGATGAGACCTTCTCACTAGTAGCTAAGATTAATTCTATTAGAGTGTTGTTAGCCATAGCTGCATTTCATGATTATGAAATATGGAAAATAGATGTCAAAACCGCTTTCCTTAATGGGAAGTTGGCTAAGGATGTTTACATGGCTCAGCCAGAGGGTTTTGTCGATCCAAAATACCCTAATAGAGTGTGTAAGCTTGAGAAATCCATTTATGGATTGAAACAAGCATCTCACAGATGGAATCTTTGCTTTGATGAGAAAGTCAAAGAATTTGGCTTTTCTAGGAGTGAGGATGAGTCTTGTGTGTATGTCAGGGCTAGTGGGAGCATAGTTAGCTTCTTGGTGTTGTATGTGGATGACATACTTCTCATAGGAAACGACGTCCCAACTTTGCAGGAGGTTAAGTCCTGGCTTGGGAAGTGTTTCGCTATGAAGGACCTTGGGGAAGCTGCCTATATCCTAGGGATAAGGATATTGAGAGATAAGAGTAAGAGACTAATTGGACTTAGTGAAGGTACTTATGTGGATAAGGTACTGAAGAGGTTCAGTATGCAAGATTCCAAGAAAGGAGAATTACCAATCCAGAGTAATGCCAAGCTAAGACTCAGAGTCCGAGCACAGAGGCTGAGATAGCTGAAATGAGTCAGATACCATATGCTTCCGTTGTGGGCTCGATCATGTATGCTATGACTTGTACTCGCCCTAATGTGGCCTTTGCTTTGAGCATGGTCAGTAGATATCAAGGGAACCCTAGCAAGGCACACTGGACAGCGGTAAAGAACATTCTCAAGTATTTGCGGAGGACTAAGGACTGGGTCCTTACCCTCGGAGGCAGTGATGACTTGAGAGTGGAAGGATATAGTGATGCTAGCTTTCAAACTGATAGGAATAATTTCCGCTCTCAGTCAGGCTGGGTCTTTATCCTAAATGGAGGAGAAATTACTTGGAAAAGTTCCAAGTAGGAGACAGTAGCTGATTCAACTTGTGAATCAGAGTACATAGCAGCAAGCGAGGCAGCAAAAGAGGCGATATGGCTAAAGAACTTCATTGGAGACCTTGGAGTTGTACTAGCTATAAAGGAGCCAATGGAAATTTTCTGTGATAGTGAAAGTGCGGTTGCTTTGGCTAAAGAACCAAGAGATCACGGGAGATCTAGGCACATTGACTAGAAAATACCATTTCATCAGATATAGAATACAAGAAGGACTCCTCGTGGCAAAGAGGGTATCATCAGATGAGAACCCGGCAGATCCCTTCACAAAGGGACTGAGCAGGGTTAAGCATTTACATCATGCAAGGCGCATTGGGCTGAAGGATGATATTAGTTTCAATAATTAGATTCCTGAAACTTGTAAAATGTAATTGACATTTGATGATAAATAAAAGTTGTTATTTAATTATGAGTAAGGTGTTACTATCTTGTGTTGATTGTTTACTATGTTTCAATTTTGCATGTTTTTACTTCTAGAATAATCATGTTATTATTCAAACCATCCACAGTCAGTCAAACTTTGGAAGTAGGTATTGATTTAAGACTGTCATGAATTTGGCTTGTATGGTTTGTCTAAAGTGCTTTAGACAATGCAATGGTTGCTACAACATTCATGAGTACTCATAAGGGCTGAGTATTGGATTTAACCCACGCTCACTTGCATCACTTCATGGAATTTATCTCGAGTGATCGTGAGACGGTAATATCATATAAATCTTCAAACCTAGATATATGAGTTGTTGACTATGAGTTGGTTATTCATTGATTGTACGAAAACGCATTGGTAACTCGATGTTATAAAACATGCCTTTGTGAATAATTCAACAAGTAGTTAGTACAAGCATATCAGTCGAAGTTTATCTGTTCCATCTAGAAATAGAAGCGATATCTGGGCCCCTCGATGATTTGGTTTTGACCTATGTACCGGGCTCGGTCAGAACCTAATTGATGTGTTCAATTTAGTTCTATGTCGAAACAAATCGGAGATCGAGAAACAAATGTTGGACAAGAAGTAAGACCATGTTCCATGTGTTTGTCCGGCTGATATCATGAGAGCAGAGGATTATATGATCACTTGTCTTAAATGGCGTATCATCATCATCTCAGTTCCGAGAGACTTTGAAAGAGCTACGATTGCTAGTTGGATTTTGATGTCATATTTGCAAATATAGTTATTAGACTTATCCAAGTGGGAGACTGTTGGATATAGTGTCTAAGTCCATAACTTTATTTGGTATGTACTTGACCCGACTCGACATGGTCCATTTGGGTTGCATGGCATTGCAATACTTGGATAGACTAAATGAGAGAATAAGGCACTTATGATTATTAATATATTATAAGTTCTAATATATTAATAATAAGTATTATTTGATTAGTATTGATCAAGTATTAATCTAGTATTAATTTGGTGATCAAAGTGAGACTAATTAAATATATAGGGTTGATTATGACAATCATCAATTCTTTTATGGTGGATTAATGATCCATGGTTTATGGGTTATGGATGTAACCACTTGTAGCTCCATGGATAGTCCATGGGAGTTACAAACCCATGGGTCATGAGAAATGAAGAGTCATGACAATTATGGGTGTTCATGATGAAAACCTAATTGTGACATCACTATAAAAGGGACCCTTTGGCTAGCAAAATCGGCACCTAGTGTTACTAGAGAGGGCATAACCGATTTTGAGTGTAAGGAGTATTCTCTCAAGTTATTCCAAGTTTTATGGTGTTGTGTGAAGCATTTGAGGCACAACATTTGGGGTGCTAGGCTCACAAAGTCTTGAAGGAATCCAAGCAACAACAAGGTATGTATTTCTAGTTTTATGTTTTATTTATTCCCCATGCCATGCTAGTTAGGAAATAACCTTGAAAAAGATATTTGCATGTATATAGAGAAAACACAAATTCAAGGTTATTAGGGTTGCATGTACACTTAGGAAGTGTAAGAATGCTCAAAACCCTTCAGTATTTGCCCTTGGCTGAGTTTTCCTATAACAACAGCCATCACTCGAGCATTGGTATGCCACCCTTTGAGCTGTTCTATGGGAGGAGGTGTCGGAGCCCCATTTTCTGGGGTGAGGTAGGGCAACGTGTGATGGGTAGTACGGAGATAGTGCTTCGGACGACAGAGCAGATACATCAGGTCATATGGAGGTTGTTGACCGCTCAGAGTCGTCAAAAAAGTTATGCAGATAGGCGACGATCCGAGCTCGAGTTTCAGGTTGGGGATTTTGTACTCATGAAGGTGTCTCCTTGGAAAGGAGTGATTCGATTCAGAAAGAGGGGCAAGCTGGGGCCCTGGTATATTGGGCCGTTTAGGGTGATTGCGAGGGTAGGCGGAGTAGCATATCGATTGGAGCTACCTGCGGAGTTGATCCTGATTCATGATACCTTTCACGTGTATCAGTTGAGGAAGTGTATAGCCAACGAGTCGGCGGTAGTGCCGCTGGAGGATATTCAGGTGGATGCAAGCCTGAATTATGCTGAGAAACCAATTGCAATTCGAGATCGGAGGCGTAAAATGGTCTTTTACCCTTCTGTGGAATTGTAGAAAGGAATGTAGTATAGCCTTGAGAGCCGTTAATGGTTTGGAATGGTTACTTGATGTGATTAGGCAAGGCTAGGTCGTTGTTTCGATATTCAGAGATATCGAGCACGTGAGACACTAGACATCATACGAGGTGAGTCTTCTCTCTACACTGTACCTGGAAGGGTACCTATGTGTGACCGGAAGGTCTGGTATGCTATAAGATATATGCATTGTATGCTATTAGTTGCCTGTTTTGTATGCGTTATGTATGCTATGCTTGATATGGGCCTGAAGGCATTATGATATGGGTCGGAAGGCATTATGATGTAGACCGGAAGGTCTAGTAGTTATGGACCGGAAGGTCGACACGGGTAGGACCGAAAGGTTTACTGGGTTGGGACGAAAGTCCCCTGAAACATATGGACCGAAAGGTCATGGCCTGGAAGGGCGTATGTGTGTAAGTGGTATATTGAGGAACTCACTAAGAATTTATGCTTATAGTTGTTGTGTTATGTGTTTCAGGTACTAGCGAGGACCGTGGGAAGGCGCCAGCATGACTCGTACACACACACAGACGGATTTGGATATATTTGATCTTGGGATTTGACATGTTTTGTATTATGACTATGTTACATTGGATTTTATGGTTTGTCTTGAATGAAATTATGTTTTAAAGAAATAAAAAATTGTTTTGAAAATTTACGTTGTTACAGATTCAACATAAAAATGAAGGCAGTAGGAGTTGCTACCCTCTTTCCTTCTTGTTGTCATTACCCTACAGCCAAAAAGAAGGTTGTTGCGTTCTTCCTTCAGTCCAGCTCCATTCTCCTACTTCCTCCATTCTCCCTTTTGTGGAACAACCTCGGTAAGCAAGAAGGACATCCCTTCTCATAACTCTTCCTTCCCTTTGTCCTTGTCCTTGCATAAACAGCCCACAAATACCCTCTTGTTCTTGGGAAAACAACCCTGAAAACTCCGTTAATCCCACTGATTTTCGAAGAAAAAGGATCCCAAAACAGAAAATCATTTTCGAGTGAAGAAGAAGCCCCAAGAAAGCTGGATAATTCTCTTCAAAGTCATTACTTATTCTTCTCTTTTGATCTTATGAAAAGGCCTCCAAAAATCTAGGTAAACCTCAAACACTCCCCTCATTCGTGTTCAATTATAATAACTAAATATAATAAACTTAGCTTCTACTAAAAATACTAACTAAAGTATATATATTCATGAATTCACAAGTTGTCAAGAAATCTCAACTAAAGGGGTGATAGAAACTGGAAAAATCATCTCAAAAACCAAAGAAGAAAATTTAAGGTGAGTCCCCATGACCCATTTTTATATTTAAATTATCTATGAAGGGAATACACATGGCCATATGGTATTATAAGTTTAAAACACAAGTATTTGAAATATTAACATCTATATGTCATAGTTACATTTTTATATGTCATTTTATTTATTTAGAAGCTTTAAATTACAGAAATGTTATATTTATTTATTTATATGTCTACAAACTTTTACTACATATATGTCATGTTTATTTATTTATATGTCACTTACAAGCTTTTACTACATATATGTCATTTTATGTATTTATACTTACAAGCTTTAATTTCATATATGTCAATTTTACTTATTTATAAGTTTTATTTGCATATATATCATGTTTATTTATTGTATATGTTAATTGAATTATATATCACTTACTAGTAACTACAATGATAAGCTTGTCACAAAATATACCTATAGAACAACTTATGTTAAATTGCTACATAAATTGGTTTCTAGAGGTATATTTGTGTTTTAATATATAAAAAGATTACTATTTTGTGATATATGGATTTTCATTTTGTTATAATGGTGGATAAGTATATATGTATATTTTGAATATGTTGAACGCATAAGATTACATATACAAAAAAAGAATATTATATTCCCAACAAAATAGATAAAATAAATAAATATATTTTATGACAAAAAAATCAAACTCTATTTGGTACCTTCATATTGTTGAAATTCATTTTTGCTACCATTAAAGTCTTGGATACAACACATCAATTCACAATTATGGAAGTATACAAGATAAATCATACATAGACCTTTTTTGAGAACATTATGTTGAAAGAAATGAAATTTCTCCGTCTAACAAAGACCCTGTAAAGTCCTGCACCAAAAAAGTATGGATTATGTTACAAATACAGTGACATATAGATTGAATAAGTTTAAAATTTATCAACGTTCTACTTATAGGACCTATTCAAAAAGTTAATAGACACTGTAGTATCAGGAAGTTAATTTTTTTCATCACCTTTCTTCCATAGTGCCACTATAAGACCTTGCAATCATAGAACACTTGAATTTTAGCTTGGTGTTGTAGGAAGACAGCTGAGAAAATTGCACCCTAATTAAAATACACAGAACATAATCAATACAATCCCTCAAGAAACTGTATTTGAATAAAATAAAGGAAATTAAAAATCAATGTAAAAACCTACGAGAACCGCCTGATCATTAATAACCTAGTCTAATCCATTATTGAAATTCTCATACTCCGTAAAATTATGGAGTTTATCAAATGACTAGAAGGAAAAAACATTCAAAAGAGCATATACATCTTCAAAACTGATAGAATCTTCATCCTTTTAACATTAGGAATACATACTTATCCCTGTTTTCTCCTATTGTCCACTAAGTAAATAATGAGAATATTGAATTTGTAAGTAAACATCTCCCACTAAACTCATTTCAGAAATAAAATTTTCATGATGTCATCCAATGGCCTTTCCTGTAGTTATGATACAGAAAATTGATTAAGAATCAGGGTTCTTTTTGGTTAAATTACACAGATTTACCAATTACAAAATGTACTAGATCTAAAGACATCAATTGTAGAGTATTATTAAATTAAAAACTATTAGCATTAATATTTTAATAACTAAAACACATCTCCATTTGTAATGATTTACGTACTAAAACTATGAGGGGTTGAATGTTATGCTAAACTTGGCAGCTAAAATATTTGCTACAAGCCTACAACACAATTACAATCATGAGAAAGCGCATCACAGTCCTCTTCCTTCCATAAATAAGCAGAATCCAAAATCATAACTATCTAAAAGACCGGTATGAGGATTTCGTTTTCCTGTCCAAATTTCACCAAGCCCGTGGCCATTTGCAGCATAGAAACCGTCAATGAACCTTGCGTTGTCATGTTGCAGAGGATGTTTCAACTCTAATCCTGGAAGGGCTGATAAACAATATTCAAACCTAAGAAATCAAACAACACATTTGTAAATGTAATTTTGAATAAGAAGATAACAATATAAATGAATGTGTGCATATTGGAAGCGGAAGGAAACCATGGTATGTTAGTAAATCCTACACATACAAACCAAAAAGGAGAGGGTATGACTTACAACATCAATGAATATGAATCATTGCACTTTGCTTACATTCACCATAATAAAGTACCATTAATAGGAGAAACACAATATAGGAGACATACCAGAGTAAGCTTATTGACAACAAAAATCACACAGATGCACTATGTAACCTACAGAGCACAGAAAACATCATCAAAATAAATAAAAACATAGAACACACCAACAGACAAGAAATAAATAAAACAACAGATACTTAAGGAAGCAATTCTACAAACAAAAGACCTCTAAAGCGCTAATCTGGAATTGAAGGATCATCACCTTGATAGAAGGAATATGTGTATCAAGATTACTATCCAAATTAGATTAATAATTGATCCAACTTTTAATACTGATACTAGGTATCTGAGACGAAAATTAGACAATTCATAAGTAGTGAAAGTAAACCCAACCCTAACCCAAACTGATTGACAGTGGACCCTTGACAAAGAATTAAAAATAAAAAAAACAACTAACCCAAAATCGAAATAGAGAATTGCTTCCAAGCATCAAAAAATAGGTATGAACACGTACAAAACATAGATAACATACCCAACTCCCAAATCAAAATAGATACTTTCTTGACACCGATGGTTGGGTGCGACAAAACAGCCGTCCGCATCATTACGAAACCTCAAAAATCACTGCACCGACAAACCACAAAATTCTTGGAAGTAAAGAAAAGACGAAGAAGAAATCATAAATTAAGGGAAAGATGAAGGCAAAGGGGAATGATAATCGGTTTAATGGTGATGCGTGTCGCGTATTTAAGTGACAGGGAAACATTGCAATAGTGAAATAGAGAAAAAACAAAATTCTATGGTCAAAATGAGAATCACGGAAAAGGCACTATTTCTAAGTGCGAGGGGATTTAATATATGTGTTTAATATATCTAAATGAATAGGATATGTAAAATAATAGTAGTGAAATATGCTTAAACGAATAATTCATTTTATTATTTATGGTTACACTAAATAATAGAATGTGAAAGGAAATATTATTATCGTGCATTATAATATTTGCTTAATTATAACAATCATTTTAAACATCTTGTTTATATTAAATGATTGATACTATTGGTTGATGTCACTTGAGTTGAAATCTGGTTTTACTCCATACGCACCCGTTAAGCTGCCCGATTTTCAGTAAGAAACTTTTATAATTTTACAAATAATAGTATTAAATCTTACAACATTAAAGTTTCTAAACATGAGAAATTGTAAAATTTTAACCAGCTTGGTATCTCTAAGAGCGTTTTGTTATTCATCATACTAAGAAAACAACTTAGTAAAGACATATCTAATAACCGTTAATCTTTAAGAGCCGAGAACGTTGTGTATAGATCTATATGGGTTGACATCCAGTCTATATGGTTGCTAGTTACAACCTTCGCCTAACGAGACAAGCGGACGATAACTTCTTAATTTATTTATTCACGGTGTCGATGAATCATTGTTAGGACTACAACACCAATCCATATATTATGCTTCACGGAGGCAAATTTCATGTCATATAGCTCAACTATAAACTTTTCATAGCCCCAGACTAATACAAATTTATAACGAGATTGTATGTTGTATGAATAGTTTTGCATAG
Organism: Lactuca sativa; assembly: GCF_002870075.4. Taxonomy (NCBI): domain Eukaryota; kingdom Viridiplantae; phylum Streptophyta; class Magnoliopsida; order Asterales; family Asteraceae; genus Lactuca; species Lactuca sativa. The sequence continues at coordinate 75,101,508 of NC_056627.2, forward strand.
AACTTTGGTTAAGTATAAATGTGTATTAAGTAACGATAAACACTTAATAATTGTTACCACAACATTATGTCATATTGAAATTTTGTGTTCTAATTAAATAAAAATCCACACTTCAAAAAGAATTCATGTACAAAGACATTTAAGAAAAGTAAGTATTTATTATTATTTTTACATCTCAAAATTGTAACCACAAATATTCTTTTCTTTACACATGGTTCGTGTTTTAGAAAAATTCGTAATTATTTTTGCGGTGTCTAAAACCTATGAAACTCACCAACAATTTTATTGACGTATCTTTAAAATGTGTGTATTCTCAGGTAACTAAAGAGCGAAAAATGGTGTGAATTTCTTGGGAGTTATATGTCCTAACTTTTGTGACGATCCTCTTGATCGGTACCTATATCTCCTTGTATTATATTTTGTTAAAATGTTTTAAGTGACAGTACTTTATTAAAACATCAAAATATGTAATTTCGTTCCGGATAATTAAGTTTCAGATACCTATGTTTTAAGTATCATATTGTTCAATATATATATGTTTGTTGACTATGATTCCAATGTTAGTGTCGCAACCCTGATGTTTCCACCGTCGGTCAGGGTGTGACAGTGTATGACTCATGAGGGTGGGACCCTGGTAGTGACTGGTGGGGTTGGGGTGTTAGAACAAGTTTGGAGTAGGGAAGTTCAGTGATTAGCAGGTTAGATCCATGTGGCAGATAGGCTAGGATAGCCCTTATTAGTTAGACTATTAGGCGGAGTCTTGTTGTACGATCGTGCGTGTGATTCTTTTCCTTAACAAACGGATAAGGATTCTACATCCCAGTTTATTACAAGGTCAGCATGGAATCAGGAGATCTTAGATAAATCGAATATGCGAATTTTTAGTTATCAAGATGTGAGTCATGTATTGGTTTGGCACCAATGGTTGAGACTTGTGATGGGAGTTGACTTTATTTTAAGGATCAAGGTTATCGACATCAGTGTATGGTCATGGATTCTATTTTCCAGTTATCAACATGATAATTTAGGATCGGAGGGATTCATTCGGTTCGGGTTGCAGATTGAAGTATTTATGGGTATGGTTGGAATAGGCCTGCCTGTCTGGAAGTCAGGCATGTATCGGGTTTTTGGATTTCAGGCAGAGTAGTGGTGGTTACTCTTCATTGATTAAGGACGGTGTGTCAAGGTTCACTTCTTCTTCAAACATGTGATGTCTGCTAAGATCGGGTTTCGGAAGCAGTGTTGAAAGGCGATCGTCTGTGTTAGATGATGTCTTAGTTCTATTTTGAAATTATGATTTTCATATAGGGTTGGCTAGTGTAATAGAGTATGTTGTACATAATGACTTCATGGACAAAATATAATTTAAGTGAGGAAGAGTCGTAACTCTCATTTTCCAGAATGGTTCGGTTTAAGGCATTGGGAGTCAAAAGATTGGTTTTTGGGGAAAGTCAAGTGTAACGACGTGACAAGCCAAAGTGAGGAATGCATATCTGGACTGTGGTCACGATGTGACACATATGCAGCCACGACGTGAGGAAGGCTGCAACCCAAGCCCATGATATTTCAGGGTTTCCTTCATATTTAAACCCCATTAACTCGGTTTTAGGGTTCATAATCAGCCTCCATCACCCTCAAACCTCAGAAAACCCAAACCCTAATACATCTTGGTGGTTCTTGGCTTAATTTGGTGCTTTTGATAGCTTGAAGAAGAAGAAGTAGGATGTGTTCTAGGGTGTTAATCCAGCAAGAAAGCCTCACCAACATCCTCTTGTGGACCTTTTTGACCTTTATAGGTGTCCAAGATTCAAACTTTATGCTTCTAGGTTGTTAGATGTAAGTCCTTGTCCTTTTATCTTCAAGTTTGAGCAAGTTTTTTTAATAAGATTCCATAAGTTGGCAATTTTGTGGATCCTTGAAGCCATTTGAGTGTTATATGGTTCAGATGTGGAATTTGGTTATGTATTGGACCTTTGCATGATTTTCGATCATTTTCTTGGCTTCTGAACTAGATTGGATAGACGACATGCATGGACCATAAATTTGAAATTTTTATGAACCATTAGTGCCCCTTAAACCTTTACGGAAAGTGGCAATTGAATACTTAATGGATTAAGGACTCAAACCATTAATTTGTTGTCTCAAACTGGAGTCACAACGTGACATTTAGGATGAATCGATGTGATCGGGGAGGATTCCGCGACTATCTTTTCATGTTGTTCTGAACGTGACAAAGGAGGGTGCACGTCGTTATGATTGTTGAGTAGGTTATCCGTGAACCAGTTGGTTGAGTTGGGGCGAGTTGAGTTGGAACCGGGCTAGGTGTGTTCTCATGACGTAACCAAAGGTTAGTCACGAAGTGAGGCTCAATGATCGATGTAGTTAGTTATTGATTTTGACTTTGACCGTTGACTTGTTGACTTGGGTTAACTTTTGTAAAGATTGTTGGACTTAGTGTGTAGACTAAGGTTGAACCTTATATGTTTTAATAGGAGCGCTATAGCATCTGTTGCGGGGTATTGAGTTGTAGTTTAGCTAATCTCGAAAGTCAGGTGAGTCTTTTCACTATATTGTGTAGGATGCTAGCTGTCTTTGTGACTCTTGCATTTGTGTTGGGGCTGGGTCCGTTAGTGATGGTTTTTGAGCAAAACAACATTCTTATTGTGTTCATGCAAACCCTAATGCTTGGATCTAGTTTTTCTAATTGTACATGCATAATTGTCCAAGACTTGCAAAACCCTAATCTAGCATATCACAAAAATCGAAATCATGTCTAATAAACTAGTTAGAAGGTTACCTTGATTGTTGCTTGTAGAACTTGAGCCTTTGAGAACCTTAGCACCTTAAATGTTGTGCCTCTAATAGATCACAAACACCAAACAATTAGAGAAGGCAAGAGAGAGAGAGAGAGAGGGGAGAGGTAATTTTCGGCTCTATGAACTCTTCTTAGGGTTATGGTAGCCGAAAATTGTATGCCTAGGGGTTCCTTTTATAGTTGAGGAATTAGGGTTTTAGTCCAAGATCTCATCCAGTTGCTTAGGCTCTAAGCAGCCCATAAGAATCTTCTAGAAACCCTCCTTGGACGAAATCTTATCGGCTATCCATAAGGATTTCGTCCAGTCCCTATCTTTAGGGTTTCCTCATCCCAAAATCCATTTATCTTATAATTTCAATTCCAGTCCCCTTAGTTTAATTAATCTCTCTTGACCATAAAATTAATTCTTAATCAATTCTAATCAATATTAATTAAAAAATATGATTTCTTCTTTAATATATTATTCATATAATATATTAATAAACCATAATATTGATCAGTTTTCTTTCATACCTACTTCCAAAGTATGAGCGACTGTGGACAGTTTAAATAATCTTATTATTTAGGAAGTCAAAACATGCAAAGTGAAACAATAGTAAATAATTAAATTAAGATAGTAACTTTACTGATAAATAAAACACCTTTATTTAATCATCAAATGTTAATTACAATTTGCTATCACAAGTTTCTTAAAGCTAACTAATCACTAAAACTAATATCATCCTTCAGCACCAATGTGCCTAGCGTGCTAAAAGTGCTTGACCCTACTCGGTCCCTTCGTGAGGAGATCTGCTGGGTTTTCTTCTGATGATACACTCTTAACTACGAGGAGTCCCTCTTCTACCTGATTTCTAATAAAGTGATATTTGCTGTCAATATGTTTGGATCTATCATGATCCTTCGGTTCCTTGGTCAAGGCAACTGCGCCTTCATTATCACAGAAAATCTCCATAGGCTCCTTTATGGTTGGCACATCTCCAAGGTCTCTGATGAAGTTCTTCAACCATATCGCCATATTTGACGCTTCGCTCACTGCTATGTACTCTGATTCGCATGTTGAATCAGCTACGGTATCCTGCTTGAAACTTTTCCAAGTTACTGCTCCCTCATTTAGGGTAAAAACCTAACCTGACTGAGAGCGGAAGTTGTCTCGATTGGTTTGAAAACTAGCGTCACTATACCCTCGCACCCTTAAGTCATCACCCTTCTGAGGATACATTCCCTGGTCCTCCGAAGGTACTTAAGAATATTCTTGACTGTGGTCCAATGTGCTCTACTAGGGTTCCCTTGATATCTGGTGACCATGCTCAAAGCGAAGGCCATATCAGGGCGAGTACAATTCATAACATACATGATCGAGCCAAGTGCGGAAGCGTAAGGTACTCGACTCATTTCTGCTATCTCGGCTTCGGTACTCGGGCTTTGAGTCTTACTCAACTTGGCATTGCTTTGGATTGGTAACTCCCTATGACATCCACATTTTTACGGCTAGAAAAGACCGATTTTGTTTATGCTTTGTTTGAAAATCAGAGTAACATTTTAAATAAAAGTGTTGCGGAATTTGTTCCTAGAAAAACATGATAAATACGTTATCAAAGCGTTTCAGAAGAAATGTATTTTTATTCATTTCAAAACATTTAGGACGTCATCGTCAATACATAAACATAAGCATAAACAGAACTTACATTGATTATAACTAGTGATTTATATCTCCTTAATCTCTCAGTGTAATGTAACTTGATATCAACACCTGTGATACAAATAAACTTGAGTGGGTCAGATTGGGAAACCTGGTGGTACATAGGGATTTCAACCCCACAATGTTATATCATATATATAATTTAGATCTCACAAAATATACAATTTCCCCATATATATAATCGACTCTTACCCCACACCGTCAATCCTCACAACGAGACTATCCATACTCTCGGGCCTTAAATTTTACCTCTTACTATCGGATACTAGTACAAAAATGACCTACAATCACACTTTCTGAAAAACGGCCTGTGACACTTTTTATTAAATGTGTGGCCAAAGGTCACTAAAAAAATTTAGAGGCTGTTTTTGGATACATTTAAATTAGTTTGTGTGGCCATTATATAGATAATCAAAACTTTAACCACACTTAATTATACCAAATGTGACAAATATTAGTCACACTCGACCACTGAGGCCATAGGTCACAATCAGCCATAGGTATCGATTAAGTTTGTCATACTTTTTTTATGAGAGACAGTAGATAAACGTATCGTGACATGAGTTAATTCTATGTGTGTTTGTGACCTGGTGCCTTTTTAACCACATAACAGACAAAGTAGCTAAAAGGTGATATATATGATCACACTAAATATTTGTGTGTCCATAAGGCGGTTCTGTACTAGTTGTACTTAGTTAACGCAAGAAAATAAAACAAGTTAGTATTGGTTACTTAAGGTCATGTACCTTGTATTATGTGTGTTAAAATATTATGAATTGGCATTAAGAAGAAACAAATATTGTGTGTCTAGGTAGCATTTAGTTACGATTACAACTATTATATGTGTCTATATGTAAATATAGACACATATGTAATGTTTATTCTGGTTGTACTATTTTATTTGGAAGACTCTTAAATTTGACCATATTTATCTTTGATATCATTTGGCAGAATAAAAAATGAACAAAAAGTTCAATCATGATATTTTACAAAAGTACATTGCTTATTTTGCAATTAAAGGGTTGTGTAAATTAATGAACAAAAATGAATGGCAGTGTTGTAAAGTTAGAAACAATTTCTGAAAAAACCAAAAAAACTAAAAATAATAAAAACAAAAACAAATAACAATATAGTTGTTTTGAATAAGAGCTATAAGAAAGAACCAAATTTCCCTTTTTGTCATCTATTCTTTTAATTGCACCAGATCAGACATCATTAAAAATGAAAAGAATACAACTTATTTTTACAGAATAGTATGATAAATAAATGAAAAGAATACAAGTTTGTCTAACATTGCATAACGAAAGTACATTACTAAAACGTGCAGTTTATGTTATAACATGTCATCCACCATTACAGTAAAAAACTGAAAAAAGAAAACTTTGAGTTATAACAATATTACACCAGAATAGTTTGATGGTATAATATGGTAAAAAATATTAAGGAAAGTACATCATCATTTTTTGTCATTTTCTTATTCTCCACGTAGCGCTAGGATCAAGGTTTGGCCTTTCCCTTCTACAAACAAAAATAAAGATCATTAAATATTAAAAGAAGGAAAAATATTATCGCTACAAATGTAATTCTTGATATTAAGAAACACATACCGTACGTATAAGAATACCATCAAAATCAATACGAAAATAATCATTTTCCTTCTGCAACTCAAGTGTGTCTACACGTGGCAATATATTATCATTCTGAGGAACTAAAGTACTAAATTCTTCATCTACATCTTCATATGTATCTCTGTAATTTTTGGGAGGTGTATTGAACACAACAGACATTTTTTGATCGAGCGGGTCTGCGACATAAAATACTTGTTATACTTGTGAGGCCAATATGAAGGAATCACTTTTATGTCCTAATCTTTTTAGTTCAACTAGTGTGTACCCAATTTATCCCTTTTTAACCCATTTCTATTATCAAGCAGTCACAAATGAAAATTGGAATTCGTTTAAAATGATAATCTAGTACCCATATCTCTTGTAAAACACCATAATAAGTGTTTTTGGCATATGTTACAACTTCTTTACTAATGTGTGTGTCAGTGGCAACGACACTAACCCCACTGTTTTGGTAAACTTTATCTTCACAAGATTTTGTACAAAAAGTATATCCATTGATAGCATATACATCGTATTTAATAATGTTCTTATTAGGTCCATGTGAAATCCATCTCATTGTCTTTGTTATACTTTCTCTATAGCCCCATAACTCTCTCTCTCTCTCTCTCTCTACCTGAATTGTAATTAGATAATGAATTTAAGATATAAAGAAATACATAACAAAGAACACAACATATATGAAATGAATAAACCTCCTTTCGTAACCAATGATCAAATATATTACTGTGCTCTTGTTCTAGCTGTGCCTTTCATTTAGTAGGGTGTTGATGTTGCAAAAAATCCATGTGTCGTCTGTCAATACGTTAATGTTAATATTATAACAAAACAAACATACATGTAAAAAAACTTACTTGATATACAGGAGTACTTCAGATGTATTTTGCAATACAAAGAAATGTGCTTTGCTGAATAGTTCTGCGGAAACTTCTACCGATTTAGCAGCTGATAGAGGAGTACCGTCCGTAATAGAGCTACTATCTACACTTATCTGAATTCCACATGTGTTATGATTTTCAGGTGGAATACCAACAATATCCATCTTTTTGAGGAATTCACTAAAAAACTCAATCGTCTCTTCTGCAACATTCTCTTCTACAATGCATCCTTCTAGTCTATTTTTGTTTCGCACATGCCCCTTAATAACCTTCATAAACCTTTCGAACGGGTACATCCATCTAAAGAATATTGGACCACATAATTTTACTTCCATAGTTAGATAAACAGTTAAATGAATCATCACATCAAAAAATGATGGTGGAAAGTGTTTCTCAAGAAGGCATAAGGTTACACATAACTCCTCTTGCAACTTATCGAGCTCATCCAGTTTGATTTCTTTGCTACATATTGATTTGAAAAAGAAACAAAACCTTGTAATAGCAAATTTGGTGGGTGGATGTGTAATAGATCGAATTGCTTTGGGCAAAAATTGTTGCAAGAGCATGTGATAGTCATGTGATTTTAGTCCGATCAACCTCCTATCCTTCAGACTCACCAAACTAGAAAAATTAGAACAATACCTTTGAGGAACCCTTAAATTGTATAAAGTCACACATAATTTGTCTTTTTCCTCTTTTGTCAATGTACAACCTGCTGCGGGAAGTGTTGTGTTGTTCCCTTCTATCTTAGGATGCAACTCTAGTTTTAAACAATAATGAACCAAATCCAATCGACCTTTATAACCATCTTTCTTCTTTCCGGGAACGTTCAACACAGTTCCGGTTAAACTCTCGCCCACGTTCTTTTCGACATGCATAAAATCTATACAATGTGGAATCAAATTGTCGTGCCAATAACTTAGCTGTCTATACTATATATTGAATTTCTTCCAGTATGTATTATTTTGCTGGCTCACATCTGAAGTATCCACTTGGTTTCATTTTCTCTTTTTTTTTTTATTAATCTTCCCACCTCTTCCAGTTGTAGATTGTTGGATTTCTGCCTCCTTGCCCTTAGACACCTTTCCCCATTTATTAATTATAAATTTGACCTTGTTATATACTTCCTCCCATTTCATAGGTTCTGGAGAGGGTGAGAACTCTTGTTGTCCATTGAATGCCCTTTTTTGTCTTCTGAACGGGTGATCATACGGTAGAAATCGTCTATGACCAGCATAACTCAACTTATTCGATTCAGGGAGTCTAATGCAGTGTGTTTCTTCACCACACACAACACAACCTTGAAATCCACTGTATGGACAACCACTTAATGTACCTAGCGCAGGATAATCGTTAATAGTCCATAACACTATTGCACGTAGTTTAAACTACTCTTGTGCATATGCATCGTATGTTTCAACTCCAATATCAAATAATAATTGCAGATCATCAATAAAAGGTGCTAGGAACACATCAAAATCGTTTATTGGTGTATCCGAAATCAATAACGAAAGCATGATGAACTTTCTCTTCATACACAACCATGGTGGAAGGTTGTATATGACAGTTAAAATAGGTCACACACTATGACTCCTATTTACTCTATTCACATCGACTTCGTCAGCAGAAATGCCTAGCCGCAAATTTCTTGGTTTGCTAGCAAAGTTAGGATATTTGTCATCAATGGCAGCCCGTGCTGGTGAATCAGCTGGTTGACTTAAAACACCAATATCCACCTTTCTGTCTGTTGCGTGCCATGTTAAATCTTTTGCAATAGTCTTAGACTGAAAAAGTCGTTTCAAGCGCGGAATAATTGGAAAGTATCACAAAACTTTTGCAGGAATATTCTTGTAAATTTTATTTTTTTGTTCATTGACCTTCCATCTTGATTTACCACAAGTAGGACATGCTGCCATGTCTGTGTATTCGTTTTTGTAAAGTATATAGTTGTTGACACATGCATGTATCTTAGTATACCCTGACCCCATTTCCTTGGATGCTTTTTTGGCCTCGTATGTACTACTGTACATTTCATCACCATCTGGTAACATATTTTTGATCAAAACCAATAATTATGTAAAGTACTTATCTGATAGTCCATACTTACTCTTCAAGTTGAGTAGTTGTATGACTGTAGATAATTTTGTGAAATTAGGACACCCTTTATATAGGGGCTTCTCGTCATCAATGAGTTCTCTAAACTTCTCAGGGTTCCCAATAAAAATTTCTTCTACTGCTTCCACCATCTCTACTGTTTCTGCAACATCTGCTGGCATTTCTGTGTTTATGTTCGTGGAATCAACAACGTATGACGTGTCCATGTCAAAATTATGTTAATATATATATAATTTCTGGGTGCTTCTTCTGTTTCTCTATGCTTATTTCAATTCGTGTATGTTTGACCAATTCCATTCCTAAATAGGTGATCATCTACCACATCCACCGAATGAGATATGTGATTTACACACTTGACACATGGACATGGAATTCTTATCTTTTTTTTGGTATTTACAAGATCCATATTTTAGAAATCTTGTAATTGTGTATTGCATATTTCAAAATTTTTGCAACACCCTTTACATACGTTTCTGATGTTCTGTAGGCTCCCATCCAAGACTTATCCATATCCAGTTTATAATAGCATGACAGGCAATATATGTTTCCTGTTCATTGAAGCATTTTAACAAACAGATGGTGTGCATAAATGCAAAAGATCACATTACAAATAAATCCAATAATTGGAAACCAAATACTTGTTAATTCAAGAAGATATAATGATACATGACCAAACGAAATTGCAAAGATTCATATTATGAAGGTAATTATTTTTTATGTCCCTGTATAAATTAATGTAGTATGTGTACATGTATGAATTTCATGTTGAAGTATCAATTCCTGGTTGAAGTATAAACCTAGTTGCAATGCGTTTGTAGTAAGCATGGAATGATTCGATGGGAACACATACTGTCTAAAAAGTCATAGCTACGCAATCGGTGTTGATGACTAAGTCTATATCGAGGAAAAAAATAGAAAAAATTTGTTCCTAATGGGGTTCGAACCCATGGTATTCTAAAATATACCTTAAACTACATGTATACTTACCAACTGAGGTGATTGGGTGTCTGTAACTTATTAGTTTACAAAAAAAAAACAAAACAATAAACTAAAAGAGAAACATTTGACAAAAATACCCCTACTTCATCTAGAACTAATCTATGACAAACACATTTAGCATCAATCATGCTTTCCTTATTTGATACAATATATGTAATTGTGGTTGGACATTGTTTTTCATTAGCCTTCACAATTGGAAATAAAAACAAATGACAAAAATACCCCTGATTCTTCTCACACTCTTTTTGTTTAATTGTAGTTATGCACATCATCTATGTATCCAAGGTTAAATTATTTTTTTCTATCAACACTATGATGATGCATACCATTAGGTGATGTTTCCTTTTTCTTTCCATTATATATACCGAATGGCCATTATACCCTTATATCTCAATCATAGTTTCAATGGGAAATTATAACATTTTCTTTGTTTTATGACAATAACAAATAATTGACGGATATACCCTTGCTTTAACATAATCTCCATATGTTGAAAACAAACATGGGATAAACTAACTAATCTAACCAATAACTTACCTCTAAAGTGGAACTAAGTTGAAAAGTACATTGCTTTTTTTTATTTTTATAAAACAATGCAGCAAAACAGGGACAATACTGACACTGTTATAAGTATGAAACACAATAAAAATTACAATACAATATTATAATTATAATTAATTCCCATTTTGCCCCTAAGTTAGTTATAATCAAAACAACATCATATTGCTTACAAGAAAGAGTTACATATGTACTCTGTATTAAACAAAAAAAAAATAGAGTACAACATATGTCGCCTACACTATGTTTTTCCATGCTATCACATTTTCCTTCCCCATGTCCATTGCATCTTCCATTTTTTCTCTTGGAATGGTCATGTTTAGCATATGCTTGATGTATGCTATTTCATCATTAACTGTTGCCATTGGGTGTTCTGTTACAAACATATGAATAAGCTTCTCAACTCTTTTGGATGGCGAGTTCATCAAAAAGCGAGGGAAATTGATTGGAACAAATACAAGTTTTTGTTCAACATACAGATGTTCAATCTCTTAGAATTTGTGTGCCCTAACGATTATCTTGAAAGTTCCCAAACAATCATCATTCGGAATTGAAATCATTGACAACCCACAGTTTTCTTCGGTTGGCATATGACACCAGTTACCCATAGTTTTATAACCCAATCTTTTCGAAAAACGACCAAGCATCTCCATGTTGAGCAAGTCGATGTTGACAAATGATATAAAGTTAACTTTTGTCTTTTGATACGACTTACCTGGATAGTCTGTAAAAAAACCCGCCATGTACAACTCTAATGGTGAATCTCTTATCGTTTGCTTTCCCGTACTCTACTAAAGGTGTGTTTTTCGGTGGTTCACTACTTACACTCCAGAGTTGGAACCTCAGATTTGCCCATGGATCAACATTCATCTTTGTTTCCATTGATCGTCAGAGTTTTTTTCACAGAGGAGGAGCAAATAATCGAACCTTTTGTATTGAAGATGTAAGAATGATGAATATGATATTAGGGGAGGCTTTAAATGGATCATCATTCGGAGATGAAGGGACATCGACGTAGGCCATCACTTCCGATTAATAGCAGGATACAGGGTATCGAGGTGCAATTTGAACGACGGCTGTGATAATGATTATCGATATTGTGTTATACATTAAAATAATATTTACATTAATATATATAATATTAATTAATTAAGTGTAACATCCATACTTCTTTGATATTATTATTACCATACAAAATATAAATTTATATATAAATTAATTATAAATATATAAAATCATGTTTTTAATTAATATGGGTATGGGTTGTAGGTGGTCGGGTGTTGGTACGGGTTGACCATCATTAGGTTATGTACGGGTGTTGGTAATGTCCTAGGACCAAAATGGGTTTCTAATATTGGTATGGGTTGCAGGTGGTCGGGTGTTGGTAATGGTTGACCATCATTAGGTCATGTACGGGTGTTGGTAATGTCGTGGGACCAAAATGGGTTTCTAATATGGGTATGGGTTGCAGGTGGTCGGGTGTTGGTACGGGTTGACCATCATTAGGTCATATACGGGTGTTGGTAATGTCCTGGGACCAAAATGGGTTTCTAATATGGGTATGGGTTGTAGGTGGTCGGGTGTTGGTAATGGTTGACCATCATTAGGTCATGTTCAAGTGTTGGTAATGTCCTGGTACCAAAATGGGTTTATAATATGGGTATGGGTTGTAGGCGGTTGGGTGTTGGTAATGGTTGACCATCATTAGGTCATGTACGGGTGTTGGTAATGTCCTGGGACCAAAATAGGTTTCTAATATGGGTATGGGTTGTAGGTGGTCGGGTGTTGGTAATGGTTAACCATCATTAGGTCATGTACGGGTGTTGGTAATGTCCTAGGACCAAAATGGGTTTCTAATATGGGTATGGGTTGCAGGTGGTCGGGCGTTGGTACGGGTTGATCGTTACAATGTCATGTAGGGGCGTTGGTACGGGTTTAGGACCGAAATGGATTTATACTTGGTGTATGTATTTTTTTGTTACGTAATATAAAATAAAATAAAAAATATTAACAAAGTGTTCACATGGAAACATTAGTAAGCTAACTAGACCTTATTCTTATTTTCATTTTATTATACTATTATCCCATTGTATAAACATAATTAAATGTTAAATATTTTTTATTTCCAATAGTGATATAGTTGTATCCTAACGTAAAATTGTTAATTTACAAGGACCAAAGTTGTAACATTTCTATTGATATCTAATAACTCGTAATAATGTTTCAAAAGCCAGAACATGTTTCCAAACCACAATTTATGCTTCTCATCATGTGAGTTCACTCTTAGATCAAAATTTGGAAAAAAAATTAAATTCTTCAATCGAAATTAAGCAAATACAATGGGAGGAAAACATTTTTTCCATTTTGTTTTGGGCTCCAAATCAAGGCGGAAAGTATTCATCTATCTCACCGCCAAAACTATGAAGATCAATCCATCAGATGAAGGAAAATCTAGTAAATTTGGTAACCACCCTCAAATTAGGACGTACTAACAATGTATTATTTAAAAGACTTTGATTTTTTCAACCATTGTATGGTTTTTCTCTAGGTTATATTGATCCCAGTTGGATTATATTTCAGTTCATCATTCGACAACATTCAACACACATTTTTACTATAAGTATATTGTTTGTGTATCGTGTCATTGTTATTGATTGTATTGATTAGGGGATTATACATAAAACAGAAATTTTTTGATTCTTCATATTACTGTGCTTGTTGCACACCAAATGTTCGATGAAATGTGTATGTGAAATTTTGTATCTAATATAAGTTACTCATACTTTTTTATTAAACATATAAATAATCAAACTTAATTCATATGTTTCATGTCAATAGAATAATCATGGAGGTGAACAAGGAACAACATGAGGATATGCCCGACTATGATATGGAATATGAGCATGATGATGGAACCCAAGTTTATGAATCAGAAACAGAAGATGGTGAAAATAAGGACATTGACTACAATAGCCATTCATATTCGGAAGAAGAAATGCAAAGCAAAGTTCCTACAAGGTCACCTAGGAAGAGGGGCCTGACTCGATTGCCAAAGCTGAAGACCAAGTATGTCAATTCTGGTGGTAGAAAAAAACATGTCAAGTTTGATGAATACGGTAAGTTTACAGGGAAAAATAATGCAATGTTTGTTAGTTATTTGGGAGATCTTATCCGCGAGAAGGTGAGATTAAGTGCTCTATGCTGGAAGAAAGTAAAACCAGAAGTGAATGACAAACTTTGGGAAGAGATTACAGTAAATATTTTTTTCACTTTTTTTAATTGCATCTTATATTTTATTTACAAATCATGTATTAAATACTAACAAACTCATTATTGTTTCATTTTAGCGCTATTTTGTAGTTGATGAAACTGGAAAACAATTTGTGATGAATAGGCTTGGTATCCTTTTGCGAAACTTCATAAGGAAATTGTATGAAGCTTACATCAAGCCACATCTAGGGAATTCCAAAAAGCTTGGTGAAATCCCTATTCGATATCGTGCAATAATTACTGAAAAAGATGATTGGAACAAATTCGTGACATATACACAATCTGAAGAGTTTAATGTTACAACTTTTTCCCAAAACTTCATCATTTATTTATCATAAAATTACCAAAAAGTGCTTGACAAATCTTTTTTTTGACAGGTTGTGTCACAAATGATTATCAAAGCACGAAAGATGTCAAAGTACGCTCATCGGATGGGACGAGGGGGGTATACTACTCTTTGGTGGAAGTTGGTAAGCTTTGTTTTTAGCTATATGATCCATTATATTACCTTGATAGCATTGTACTTAACAGAATTTTACTTTATATTGTTTACAATTAAATTTTTTTTATCAAGATTGAAGAGAAAGTGATTTCAAAGGAAGAAATGCCCCCAAGGTCAATTATGCGGTGTAAAGGACGTGAAAGTAAAGGAGTATTTAAGGATGAAGATGTTAAACTCATGGCAGATAAACTAGTAACTTCAATAAACTTTTTTATTACTATTACTACAAAAGATTTTAATCAGTTTTATTAGGACAATAATTATTAATATTTTGTGTGCTAGATGGAACAAGAAAAGCAGATAAAAGAAGAACAAGTTAATGTTAAACCAGGCACAAATGCCATGACCTTAGTTTTTGGCAAGGAAAAGGGAGGATTTTTAAAGGGTGTCGGTACAAGAGTCACTTACAACAGATATTTCAATGTTCCTCGCAGCAAAGGATCATCTAAGGAAGAACTTAAAGATCTTAAAGTTGCACTGCATAATGGAAAACTTGAGCTTGAGAAAAAAATGTTGAACTCAAGGCTTTGTCTATAAAGATTAATGAACAAGATTAAACACTAAAGCTAGTTTTGGATCATCTTACTACAAAAGGAGCTGACTTTCAAAACGTGTCTCATACTGTTGTAAGTAATCTTATTAACATGTATTTTTTCAATGTTACTTGTAAATTTTATTTTTTTAGAGGTTTTCCATGTTTCTTTATATTTTCTAGGGTATTTCAAGTGACAAGATTGTTGAAAGTAGTGAAACAACTCCTATTAGTCTCAAAACCAAGCAACCATCAGATGCTGTAATACCAGTATGTTATCATCTTATAAGATAATCTTTGATATACTTTTTTGGTACTAATTTATTTTTTTTCACTTGGGACTTTAACTTGTTTCGGTTATTGCAAAACCCAGCAAGAAACAAGTCAAACCAACTCTGCAACTGCAACTCCCGATACACAATTGATTTCAATGAAATCTGCAATAATGGTATATACTAACTTTACAATTTTCAACACTTTTAATTTATCTTTTATATTAAAATATAATTTTACATATATGTCTTAAATCTTTATATTAGGCAAATATAAAACCCACCCGAAAAGCTGTTGACTCTAAGACTGCCACTATCAATCTTGACATACCAATTGTTTCAATAAATAAACCCCTTCACCAGGTAACTGTTTTTTACATGTTGAATATACATTTATGTCTTTTTTTTTCTGATTCTAATATTACTTATCAATGTAGCCAATCAAGTGTACTCTATCACATCCATATAAAAGGAACATCGTTGCTCGTGGTACCATTCACTTATCATCAGAAAGACAATTCATTCATGGAGTTCCTCTACAAGATGATTGCTATAAAGTTTCCATTGATGAAGTGGTAATAAAACAAGCATTTCTACCCCATAAAACAGGAGAATTCACATTAGTTGAGGATGCATATAAAAGTTTTGTTCCATAGCCAAAATACCTTGTGCAAACCGAGTCAAATGTTTGTTTAATTATGTTCACTACTTTGTGCGTTACACTTTATTTTCTTCATAAAGTAGTATACTAAGGTTTTGATGAACTCAATTTTTTTTTTGTTTCAATGTTATTGTTATCGGTACCAGAAATTATATCACATCAAGAACATCAACATTAAAACTCAAAGAAAAAGAAACCAACTTACATATCATCTGATGCCCTTCTCAAGAAGACAAAGAGCAATACAAATAAGAAGAATGCCTAGTTATGTTTAGGTTTTGGTTTATGATGTGTTTGATTTTTTACTATTACTTAAATTCTTGAAATTAGAACAATTTTTTTTTTGGTATTTTAATTAGGAATTTAATGTATGGATTTGGATTTCAATTATTACTAATATCAAATTTTGAATTTTGCTTTTGTTTCATATTGTTGGGTTTGGTTACTTTAATTTAAATTATTTTGATGTGTTTAAAATTGTAGAAAAAGTAACAAAAAATATTAAATTAAAGTAGCTTTAATATAAATTTGGTCATGTTTTGTTGGTTTTCAATGTCTCTAAAATTATACAATGGTTACTTTACATCATTTTCTAACATGTGGCTAAATGGTTAACAATAGCCATAATATACAAGAATTATGAGTCTACATTTGTTTTAAAATGATGTTTCTTCTAAAGTCGTTGTCACTAAGTTAAACAATAACAACATCAAAAACAATTTATGTGACAAATAAATACCATAATTGATTGTTGTTGTGACTAAATACTAGCAAATTGTCACTTATAAAATTAATTATATGTTTCCATTTATCGAACATGGTCATGTTCACCGTAATTATATGTATCTAAAATATACCCAATAGTCTTATTACAATACCGAATAGTCCTTAATTTTAACAAAATGTGTGTCTTTATAATACTTATGATTGTATTTCATTTAATTGTGTATCTCTATACGATAGGCTATAGTCACAAAAATTGATTGTTTTTTGTGACTAATTATTAGCTATTCGCCACTTATGGAATTGATTATATGTGGCCATTTTGCAAACATGGTCATGCTCATCGTAATTACATGTTTACAAAATATACACAATAGTCTTAACAAAATTTAAACTGTGTGACAATATAAAAGAAAACAACTATACTAAAACATCATGAATGTTGCAAGTTGGTGATACAGTCACCACAATTACTAAATAATAGTGTCTATTGACGGTTTAACGCTAAAATATTGGATATTTAAGGAAAAAATTTTCCGTACACATTTGCCACACTTTTATAATAAGGCCACATGTTTTCATATCATACGGACACTACATTATAAAGTGACCATAAGACCTATACGATGGTGTCACCTTCCGTCACACTTTCAGTGAAAAAATAAAATGTCACTATATGCATATCGTCACACTTTTTTTGATGTGACTATAAGTCATTTTTAGTGGATCTAATCCATGCTCTCGGATCAATACTTGTGCCCATTCCATACTCTCGGATTAGGGACAAATGTCTATGTCTAAATCCATACTCCCAGATTAAGGACGAATAACTATGTCCTGTCCATACTCCCAAACTAAGGACAATTGACTATATCTTAATCCATACTCCCGAATTAATGACAATTGATTAAGTCCAATTCATACTCTCGGACTAGGGACGAATAACTATTTCTAATCCATGCTTCTGGATTAATGACATGTTTAAGGGTTCAATTCTCCATGTATATGTCACTCATACTCATAAGAAAATACTACCTGATATTTCTCATAATTAATTTAGGGTTACTCTTTATCCTAAATCATCATATATTATCAGGTATGTTCTTTAACATATATTTCAGGTAACATCAAATAATTTGCAGATAAACATATATTTAATACTTAAATCAATACTTGTATTAAATTTATGTTCATGAAAGGGACTATGCACTCACTTGTTAAAGTGATGATTCCAAACTCGGACAGCGCTTCGCTTGTTAACAATATAATTTCCGTCGACGAAACCTAGTATTATTACCACTAGATTTTAGTTTAATATTTACTGTGACTAATCATTAGTCTAGATTTATCATTAACTCAGAGTCTACTTCATGATGTATCAAGTAAGGAACAACCAGGTAGGATCATATCGGATGTAGGGTTCGTTTGGTATACGAAGTATACTGTTTGGAAATCCCACTTTAAACACCTCACTAAATCACATCCTAGACATCATTCCCATAAGTAGATCAATAAGTATAATGACTTTGAATCAATGATAAATCTTATTTATAGGTTCATAATAACGATATTATATTTATATATAAGCTATATTTAAAGTATGGTAGGCGTATCTCACTTACAACAGGTTTTTATTATTGTTAAATGACCACGTAAAATTCATAACTTCTACATACGGACTCCGTTTTCGTCTGTCTTTTATCGTTGAGCTCCTATTAATGAGATCTTTAATTCTCATTTAGATCGCATTGGACAAAAACCACTCGATCTAAAATTCGAATTTCGGGTTGTGCATTGTTATGCCAAATCTTAGAAAAATCATAACTTCCTCATACGAAGTCAGATTTCGGCGTTCTTTTTATGTATTTTCTCGGTTTAATATATACTACAACTTTAATTTAGATATCTAAGGCTAAAAAGTAGTTTATCAAAAAAAATCATTTTTTATGATTCCCGGTGCCGTGCCGGTTTTGCCGTAAAACTTCGACAGGTCATAACTTCTTCGTTATAACTCGGATTTCGGCGTTCTTTATATGTACGGAACCCTTGTGACATATACTATAACTTGGATAAGATTATTTATTATAAATAATAATCTATTAAAAAGTCATTTTTGACGCTTATTGTCTCTAAATTGACTAGCCCGAAGCTACGGGCGTTACAATTATCTCCCCTTTAGGATGATTACGTCCCGAAATCATCAACAAAAGAGGGCTTATATAATGCCTCGATATGATATCTCTTCATGCTAGGTAATAATCGTAACTTCTATATTCCTTCGAATCAGTATCTATCTCTTAAACTTATTGGCTGCAAGTAGTACTCGATCGTGCACCCACTCTCTATCTCATGTTAGTCTTCCAATCATGACCTTTGAGTCACAATCTTGAGTCCTTATTGGAGACTCCTTCTTCTTAATAAATTTAAGATAAGTTATTTTATACCACCATGGACCAATGGGTCATGTTCTATTGACCTCTCATCGTATGATGTGACGCTTAGACTCAGGTCTTTTAGAGTCAAATTCTAGACTTGAAGACAACTTCCTTCATGATCTAATGTGATATAATCACATTCTAACATGTAGCACTTCTAGCTACAAGCTCTTACAATGATCATGATACTTATATTGATCTCTTCCATTTCACTTAAACCTTATGGCTTAAGTCGTATGCTACATCGATCTTAGTTCTCTGAACCATGTAACATACTTGTCTTAGTCGGACTTGATTTGATATGATCGCTAGGGTTGAAATGACAGTTATCTTCTTAGTCATTACCGAAACAATGGTAACGACATACATGAGCAAAACGGAATCAATTACTAGCTGCTTGGTAACCTTGTGACTTTCCCTGATCCAAGTGTGAGTCCTATGCTTCTGGTAGTACAGGCCTCTACTACCATTCACACCTACTCATACCCGTCCCAAGTATTGTCCCTCAGTTTATCCAAGTCACCATTCAAGAAAATCACACAATCATTCAACACATCAGATAACAAAACGAAGGTTTATATTATTTCTTGAAACGATTACATAAGTGTTCAAGTTCACCCTATAATACTCCTCTAACAGGCTACACCACATAATACTACCTACATGGCTACTCGATCTTTGGATATAAAATTCTTATTACTGATTCCTTGCATTGTCATCCGCTTCGTCGAGGATCATTTGAAATGCTCTTGCCTTTGGTTTTGGCGACACATTTGGCTTTGTGGCTTCTTCTCTCCCTAGGCAGTCTTGCTTGAAGTGTCCTTCTTTACCACACTTAAAGAAGACTTCTCTCTTGGTTGTGCATTCGCTGGTGTAATGACCAGTCTTCCCGTATTTGAAGCAGGTTATCTCTTTAGAGCATCTCCCAATGTGCTTCCTTTTGCACTTGTCACACCATTGTGCTCCTTCTGCTTCTTTGAACCAGACTTCGAGAATTTTGTCTTCTCATCGGACCTTATGGATCCTTCAAACTTTCTCTTCTCACCAACTTCAACCTTGCTGATGGTTCTTCCTTTGATCATGTCTTCAATAGACTTGGCAGCCCAGATAGCTACCTCTAGAGTAGGTGCCTATCGTACTAGCACCGCATACTTACAGGGAAGTCCCTTTGCATACTTGTCTATTTTTGTTAGCTCATTTGGGACAAGGCGCAAAGCAAAATCCATTTTGTCCATGAAGTTGTTGGTGTATTTTATCGATGGACATGCTTCCTTTCTTCAAAGTCAGGAACTGGTTTTCTAGCTCGAGCAAATTTTGGGCTGAGCAATACTTGCACTTGAAATGCATCAAAAACTCTATCCAATTCAGTTGCAGGGGCTCACTAGGGCTTAGAGTCTTCCCTAGGGTGTTCCACCAACGAACAACGCCTCCTCTGAACTGACGCACTGCAAACACGGTTTGTAGCTTGACTTTGCAACCACTTGTCATGAAGGCTAATTCCATATCCGAGATCCAATCCATAACTATAATCAGATCTTCCTTCACAGTGACAGTCGATGGCTTGCAAGTTAGAAAATCTTTGTACTTTCATCCATTCCTATCGACTCCTCCATCTTGGTTGTTCCTCCTAATCACTGACGGGTCAGCTTGAAAAACGGTTCCGCTATAGTTTCCCTCCTCAGATTGCCCATCATTCAATTCGGGCTTCTCAATAGGCATGGTAGGTTCATCCCTATGTTGTAGTAGTACTCGCCTTGTTTCCTCTATTTGATGATCCAATATCATCTGGATCATCGCTTGTACCCCGACCATTATGATTGGCTCAGGTGCAGTTGCTACCTCTGGTGCACGTTCAATCATAGGCCGCTGATTATCATCTGCGTTAACATTTCCGAGTCTGCTTCGAGTCCTTACCATGTCGATCTATACACCAATTTAAACGTTCGATGTGTAGTGATGAGAATTTAGATAAGAAAGATTTTATTTACGATCAATGTGTAAATTTCCTTATCACTCCGAAAGGTTACATGGAAGTTCTAATACTATAATCAAATGTTTAGAAATTTGAGCACATAAAGTTTCCAGATCTGGTCAGCAACAGACCATGGATCCGATCGTATAATGCATATCATAAATTATTTAGCACATAAAAGCATGTTAACATTTTCCCTAAATAAGCTAGTGCTTGTGTCTATTCAGGTGTATTAACTAAATTTATTAGACACACTCCTCACGATTATCACTTAGCATTATAAGTTGAAGTCTAGAAATAAATCCTTATTCCTAGTTCGCTTAAACTAATGCTATGATACCAATTGTGACATCCCTATTTTCACGGCCAGAAAAGACCAATTTTGTTTATGCTTTGTTTGAAAATCAGAGTAACATTTTAAATAAAAGTGTTGCAGAATTTGTTCCTAGAAAAACATGATAAATATGTTATCAAAGCAGTTCCGAAGAAATGTATTTTTATTCATTTTAAAACATTTGAGATGTCATCGTCAGTAGAGAAACATAAACATAAACAGAACTTACATTCATTATCACTAGTGATTTATATCTCCTTAATCTCTCAGTGTAATGTAACTTCATATCGACACCTGTGATACAAATAAACTTGAGTGAGTCAGGTTGGGAAACCTGGTGAGTACATAGGGATTTCAATCCCACAATGTTATATCATATATATAATTTAGATCTCACAAAATATACAATTTCCCCATATATATATATATATATATATATATATATATATATATATATATATATATATATATATATATATATATATATATATATATATATATATATATATATATATATATATATATAATCGACTCTTACCCCACCCCGTCAATCCTCACAACGAGACTATCCATACTCTTGGGCCCCAAATTTTACCTCTTACTCCCAGATCTAATCCATACTCTCGGATCAATATTTGTGCCCATTCCATACTCTCGGATTAGGGACAAATGTATATGTCTAAATCCATACTCCCAGATTAAGGACGAATAACTATGTCTTGTCCATACTCCCGGACTAAGGACAATTGACTATGTCTTAATCCATACTCCCGGATTAATGACAATCCGATATTTCTCATAATTAATTTAGGTTTACTCTTTATCCTAAATCATCATATATTATCAGGTATGTTCTTTAATATGTATTTCAGGCAACATCAAATAATTTGCACATAAACATATATTTAATACTTCAATCAATATTTGTATTAAAATTATGTTCATGAAAGGGACTATGCACTCACTTGTTAAAGTGATGATTCCAAAATCGGACAGCGCTTCGCTTGTTAACAATATAATTTCCTTCAAAAAAACCTAGTATTATTACCACTAGATTTTAGTCTAATATTTACCGTGAATAATCATTAGTCAAGATTTGTCATTAAATTAGAGTCTACTTCATGATCTATCAAGTAAGGAACAACCAGGTAGGATCATCTCAGATGTAAGGTCCGTTTGGTATACGAAGTATACTGTTTGGAAATCCCACTTTAAACACCTCATTAAATCACAACCTAGACATCATTCCCGTAAGTAGATCAATCAGTATAACAACTTTGAATCAATGATAAATCTTATTTATAGGTTCATAATAACGATATTATATTTATATATAAGCTATATTTAAAGTAAGGTAGGCGTATCTCACTTACAGGGGGTTTTTATTAAAAATCAGGCTTCGTTGGAGCAGTGCTTCTGAGCCGAAAACTATTCTTTTTGAAGTTGTTGGGAGCTCTGGGGCTTCCTTCTCGTGCTAGGGAGTTACCCTAGGCTTTGGTGGGGGGGGGGGTGGGAGGCTAGAGAGAGAGTTTAGAGAGAGAAAGTGAAGTTGAAAGGTGTGAGAAGAATGCTTCACCCGACACCTCTATTTATAGGCTGACTGCCAGCCCAACTCGTCGAGTAGGAGGACCTACTCGTCGAGTCCATGTCCAGGTGTCACCATCTGGTGGCTAGCCTTGGGGAGGAAGCAATGGCCATGATTTCACCACGTCACCCGATTTCGCACAGCTCATTCCCAAATTCGAAAAATCATAACTCTCGCATACGAGCTCCGTTTTTGACGTTCTTTATATCCACATTGTCACACCCCCAAACCAAGGATGGCGGAAACGTCCAGGGGTGGAGGACTTCATGTAGAGTATCACAACAACGAGTATAATAGTGCTCAAAGTAAATACAACCATCATAAATATAATTGAAAAAGTTACACCAAAGTATATGTTTACATGATTCGAATCAATTACATTATGATACAAAATGAACTGTTTGACGATTTATCGTCCCATCCTCAAAACGTTGTTGATTTCCTGTTTCACTGAATTCCTGAGAATACAAGTAGTTTTGAAAAGTGTCAACACAAAGGTTGTGAGTTCATAAGCTTTTGACAGTAAGAGTTTGAAAATCGATATTTGTAAAGAGATGTATGTTACCAAGAAAAATCCAATATTTTCCTTACAAAAGTTATGTGGTCCTAAATACCAGGACCGAAAATGAACAAGTATTTGTCATACTTAAAGATATAAAGTGGTTTCAAATTGGTGTAAAAACCCTTTCTAATTTGAGAAAACTCCCGTAACGAATGGTGTGTAGTCTTAAATACCAAGACTGAAAGTATACAGCGATATCTGTAATTATTGATATAAAAAGTGATTTTAAATCGACATAAAACCCTTTTTGATATGAAGACGTACAAGTATTTTTCCATACTTGAAGTAATTTCAGTGAGCTAAATCGACATAACTCGCTAAATTAAAGTTAGAACCCGTAAATCTTATGATTTGTTAATACCACATGTGAGCTATCATAACCATACTTGACTTAGACGGCCTTGTAATTGCGACGTTCTTCAGGCGTCGCGAAATTGAAATGACACTTGTCACCACAGACCTGCCGGTCTAGCTGTTGCATGCAGCTCGGGTGTGGGTTTGTCAAACCCAATATAGATCTATACACAACTATCACGTTCTCCCTACAAAAGACTCTGGCTACAATTTACAGGACTTTTTGAATTCGTTACTTTGGAAGTAACCCGAAGCGAATGACTCACAAATTTATTCATTAACAGATTTACGTGAACTAAACTGAAAACCTTTGGTAAATAAGTTTGAGAAGTAAATGATACATAAACTATACCTATTATAGTTTATCCAAAACGTTTGTAATGTATAAGAATTCTTTTATGAAAATGCCTTAATGTTATGAATCCATAAACTATGCTCATTATAGTTTAATATACGTGTTCTAAATGAATGAATAATCTTATCATGAATGACTAAGTTTCAGTTTATGATGATAAACTAACAAGGAAACACATTCAATATTTAGAACTCATTGTTATACACTTTTCTCAACATAATACAAAGTGTTATGAAAGTTATATACTATTAACTAAATTTAACCTTTCTACGCTGTTTTAGAAAAGTCATAGAAAAATCATACGAAGTCGAAAACTAAATTCGTAAATTCTGAGAATTCCTAAAATGTGTCTACTTTACTCATAATTTTTATCATGATTTTTAATGACCTCCAACTTGGGTGAAAAAGTCCATGAATGGAGTCCAACTTTTCTGATGAAAGCTGTTAGACAATTTTAGTTATATTCTTGGTGTTTTAACTTGTATTCCCCCCCCCCCCCCCCCTAAAATTGAGAAAACATGAAAATGTAGGGGTATGAACTCACCTTGAGTAGTTTCAGTAGATGAGTGTGGAAGAAGAGAAGTGTCCAACTCAAGAACACTTGAAGAATCACTTGAAGATTCGAAGATCTAACAAAAATGTGATGATGTTTGTGTAAGGAATCATTGATTTGAGAAAGAGGGAAGTGAAATAATCATATGGAGGATGTTAATACTTACCAAAAGAAGAAGAAAAGCTTAGAGTATAGCCTTGAATCTCGAATTTTAGAGAGAGAAGATGAGAGAAAGTGAAGTTTGTTCTTGATGGAAGAATGAGAAAATGAGAGAAGTGTGAGGAGAAAGGAGAGTTTTCTAGCCTTTGACCAATTGTGTGGTTGGAAAAAGGTGGGAAAAGTACCATGAAATGACTAGGTATGGGCTGATGGTGAATAGTGACATGGAGTGGGTATGAGAGTGGTTGCTTGTGTTATAGAATAAAGGAAAGTCAACACTCCACCTCTTGTACTTCACCCACTCTTCTTGGATAAGGTTTATCCCCAAAAACGTGGATAATTAGTAAATATGGGGCCTTATATGTTAAAATAAAGTTTTGTGTGAAAATCCCGCGTTAAAATAAATAAAAACGAAGCTAAAATGAAGTCATAGTCGAAAACCGGAAAGATAGGCTCTCCCTGCGAGGCTTCTCGTAAGGGGGCCGAAGGTTCGGTCCCTTCTGGTGCTGGGTCCGAAGCGAGACGAGGCGAAACGGAAAGAGGCGAGAAAGAGGCTCGGTCCGAAGCATCAGGAGCGAAATAGACCGAAATGAACAGTAGTTTCGGGTTCAGTCTTGTGCGAGGTTCGGGCCCGAGAGCAGCCTTCAGGTTCGGTCCAAGAGGGTTCGGTCCCTAAGAGGACTTTCGGCCCTAAGAGGAGTTTCGGCTCCTTAAGAGGGGTTTCGGGTCCTTAAGCCTATTTACTCGTTTTTACCCCGTTTTAAGCCGTTTTTTTGACCCAGTTAAGGGTCGGAATGACCTGAATGACTTTAAAAAGTTACGGGAACTTTTAAGAGAGATTTGGGAGAGATTTCACATTCTTGGAGATATTTCTCATACAAAGAGAGATTTGGGAGAGATTTCACATTCTTGGAGAGATTTCTCATACAAAGAGAGATCTGGGAGAGATTTCACATTCTTGGAGAGATTTCTCATACAAAGAGAGATTTGGGAGAGATTTCACATTCTTGGAGAGATTTGGGAGAGATTTCACATTCCTGGAGAGATTTCTCATACAAAGAGAGATTTGGGAGAGATTTCACATACTTGGAGAGATTTGGGAGAGATTCTCGATTAAAGTGAGATAGAGTGAAAACGATTGAGAGATGATTCGTGTGTGACAAATGTGAGTGTCCGGCTTCGCGATGCAAGGTCTGTAAACCCTGTTAAGCCTTGTTTAAGGATCTTACACGCTCCCTATGAGTATGCAACATTGTTTTATCAGACGCACTTTTCAATTTATGATCTCTCATTAGAACAGCGAGTTGTTTAGAAATTACATAATGTAAACTCTAGTACCCACGGGTAAATTGAGTCGAACGGTTTGACTTGTTGACTTCAGTTGACTTTGACTTGACCGGAAATTGACGGTTGTCACATCATCCCCCCATTAGAGGGAATTTCGTCCCGGAATTTGAATTTAGGCAAGGAGTAGGCGTGAACAGTCTCTTGGATAAGGTGTCTAAGTCCATAACTATTCCGGGTGTGTACTTGACCCGACCCGGCATGGTCCATTTGGGTTGCATGGCACCATGCAATTGGATAGACTAAATGAGAGAAATAACGCTTGGAGATTATTAATATATTATAAGTTCTAATATATTAATAATATTATTTGATTAGTTTGATCAAGAATTAATTTAGAATTAATTAAGTGATCAAAAGATAACTAATTAAATATATGGGTTGATTATGTAAATCATTCATATCTTTTATAGTGGGCTAATAGGCTCCATGGATTATCAAGTTGGGCGTTACCCATAGGATGCTCCATGGATGCTCCATGGGAGTTACAAACCCATGGGTCATGGAAATGAACAGTCATGACACATTATGTAACCCTAGATGTGTCAACACTATATAAGAGTCCCATTCTCCACAAAATTGGCTAGACAGATACAAGACACATAAGAAACTAGAGGGCTAGGCCAATTTCAAGAAGTGTGAATTCTCTCAAAAGTCTTTCCAAGAGCATTTGGTGTTGTGTGAAGCATTTGAGGCATCACACTTGGGGTGCTAGGCTCACAAGGTTTCAAGGAACATAAGCAACAACAAGGTAAGTTATTCTATCTCTCATTCAAATAAAAGTTGTTCCCCATGTATGCTAGATAGGAATATAACCTTGGAATTCAACTTTGCATGATAATTAGACAAACATAGATCCAAGGTTATTAGGGTTGCATGTACACTTAGGAAGTGTTAGAATGCTCAAAACCCATCACAATCGAGCCAAGAAGTGGGGATACTTCCTAATCGACTGATTCTCGCGCTCCCAAGTGACTCCGGGTCCTTGGTTAGTATTCCAGCGAACTTTCACTAATGGGAAGCGGCGTTGCTGTGTTCGCTTGACCTCTCGGTCCATGGTCACTACGGTTCTTCCACGAAGGTGAGGCTCTTGTGGAACTCGATCTCGTCGAGGGGGATTACAAGAGTCTTATCGGATAGATGCTTCTGTAAGTTCGGGACGTGTCAGGTAGAATGTGCTTTACGAAGATCGAGGGAGTAGATTGAAGTAGCGAGTTACAGGGCTGATTCTGACAAGAATCTCGAAAGGCATAATTATCTGGGGTTTTGGCTTTCCACGCTTTCCGAAGAATACTAAGCCTTCCCAGCGTGAGGCTTCTAGAGGAATTTGGTATCTTATTCTTGAGTTCTAAAGGTTTCTCCCTCTTGCTTCTCTTCCCAGTCAAGGGTTGCTCCCTTCCGGGTCAAAGTCGTAAGGGGTTCCATAATTTTACGAGAAGTTCTAAAGGAACTAAGACGGTAGGTCAGCGAGACCCAGAATTTTGGCGTATTCCCGCTGACACCTTTGGTGCTGATTGTTTCTCAACGGTTTTGATCAATTGAAAGGGTCCTTAAGAATTTCCACATTGATAATGATGTGTCTTAGGAATTGGACTCCTCAATTCCAAAACTCGTATCTAGAGAACTTCGGGTAAGGCTTCTCTGATCGTATTGCTTCCACGGTTTGTTGTAGCTGCTCTACTTGGTTTCCTTCTTACTACGAGGGTAGATAAGCAAGTCATTTACAATGACAATGACGAACTGATCCTAGTAAGAATGGCATATCCTATTTATTATGTTCATGAATACTACAAGCGGGTTGGTCCTATCCGAGGGGTATCACTACGGACTTGTAGCGTCCGCATCGAATTTGGAGGATTGTCCTCGGACATCCTTCTCCAATACTCGTGACTGGTGATATTCAGATCTCAGGTCCAATTCCTGAAGGGTACCTCGTTCCTTGCGGTTGGTCGGCTTATTCGTCTATGCGAGGTAGATAGTAAAGGTTTCTACTGGAGATATTGTCGGGGCCTCTGAGGTTGATGGAACTACGAGCAATTTGCCTTTCTATTTGAAGAATAAGATTGGAGCTCTCCAGGGTGAGAAGGTTGGTTCTTCAATTTCATTGTTGAGTAGTTCGACATGTTTGACCTGACAGTTCTTGTAGCTCGGTAGGAAGCATGTGGGTTTGGTTTACGTGACTAGGCCTTTTCGGATGGTAGGACATTTACTCGTCCTTCTGGGCAACCATGGCCCGAATCTCATAGCAGGACTCGTACCTGGTCCATCTATCATTAATTTGCGCACATAGGTCGTATGTGCTTAAGATTGGCAAGACATTTGGATGGGTGACTTTGCCCCAAATCCACAACCAGACATGGAACCGGAATTAGGGCGGAAGCACACATCCAATATCTGTAGAATCTTAATTATACATTATCCTCGCGTATACACGTAGTAGTGGTAGACTAACCGTATCCGTCCCAAGCTTCTGTGCTTGAACCTTGTCTGCTACATGCGTGACATTCCCGAAGGTCTCCTTTAAATACTTGTGATAAGGTTTCGGGAAGTATAACACCCCTCTGGTGCGTGTTTTGCAGTTTCTCAGCGAGAGATGACCCGTAGATCCGAGCTGGACGCGTTTATGGGAGACAAAGGTTTCGATATTCGGAGGGTTAGGAGAAGGGTCCTTTTGTAGACGTTAAATCGGGAAGATGAGGACTATACTAATCGAAACTGAATGGTGACAACCAAGTCTTTTTAGATAACATGAGTTAAGCTGTATTGATAAGAAGAGATCACTAGAGTGATAGAGTATCTTGTGTTTCTTTTCAGGGTGTTCCGTTTTGTTTGATGTTATTATTACTGTAGATGATTCATACCACAATGTCTAGCACTGGTAGCGGGTGTGTTTCGATAGCCAGTAATGATACTTGATATCATGATCCCTGACATGTCTCCCTACGATCGAGCGGTATATGAACGCCGTATGTAAGTTGATGTTGGTGAAATCGTCGAGTTGGTGGCCCCACTCAATTCTTACTACTAGACACGGAATAGGAGTCAGGATGGAATTATTTATTTCACGACTTCAGTATTTTGATTATAATTAACCCCGATGTATGTACAAAGTTATCACCTTACAAGTAATGATCCTAAGGTCATATATGAATGTCTTTGGTTTGATTTGAATGAGAGAGTATTTTAACTATTCTTAGAAAGACGGTGACTTAAGCAAACATACCAAATTCATTAGAAACATATGGTACTTAAATGTTTTTGTTGTTGGAAACATTACAAAAGTCCTAATATGGTTCCCTGTTACCCTTGTTGGTTCGTTTGTCACACTCCTCCGGCTCCCCCGTCATTTCTCTTAGTTGGACAGTTTCTCTTGAAGTGTCATGCTTCGCCACATAGGAAGCACACTGGAATTACTTTGGTATTGGGGGTTGGCGCGATGTATTGCGTCGGGGCCCTACAAAAACGGACGGTATGCCCTTTCTTGTTGCAGTTTTTACAGTGTATCTCCCGGCAATCCCCATGGTGATGGAAGCCATATTGGTTAAACCTTGGGAGTGACCCCTTATATGGTCTGGCCGACGTTTGGGTGGCAGACCCCGTGGCTAGTGTCGAGGCATGAGTCGTGACTACTGTTGTAATTGTAGGGGTGGCCATGGGTTGTTGTCTTTTAGCGGATCTTTGAGATTGGTTGCGCTCCTTTTTGTTCCAAAACTTTCGTTTCTTGTTCGTAGGTTTGTGGCCTGAGGTATTTTCGCTGGCAGACACCCATTGGTGTTCCTGATTATTACCACAATCTGTGTTGTCAGTACCGCTTCCACTTCTGTTGGCGTTGTTAGCATTGAATTGCGCCATGACGGCTGTCACGGCTGCCGTGATTGCAGCCTGAAAAGTAGCAGTGTCTATCTACAGAGTTGGCGCCTTGCTAGTTGGTTGGTTGCCTCTTGGTGAAGAAATAGCTCTGTTTCACGATGAAAAATGACTTCGTTAGTGGAAATGATTATCTTAAGTGCATCCTTACGATTTATATTTACGCAATAAATTTTTGCACATTAATGTACTATTCCTAGTGTTTCCGCTAACGTTCCTGAGATGGAGTTATGGCAGTGGGTAAGAGTAGGTTTCATACGGGCGTTAAGCTTTACTCATCTTAGAATCATGTTTTTCCGAACACGCTTGGCTGAGGAGTTTTGATGGGATCTGGTGCATTAGTGCTGGTATGATCGCACCCCATAGATCTATGAAGAAGGAACTTCCCAACAAAATGTTTAAAGGTGAGATGATAATGAGTTTTTAGAATGGCTATACGTCGCGAGTTTCTAACTAAGTTTATCTTATATCGATTTGTAACGTAATTTGGTCGTTAAGGGTGTTCTGAAAACAATTCATAGCGAGATTCTTTATATGGTAAACTCATGTATTTCAGTAGTTCTGTACCCAAGTGAAGCCTTATACTTGACCCAAGCTAGGTCCTTATTATGACTAATTGAAGTATGTTCTCGAAGGTTTGACCTACATCCCTATGATGCAGTCCTATAACAGAGTAGAAGTAAGTTCGTAGAATGATCTTATGACGTTTGTCGTTCAAAATCGGGTTCCATTGGTTGGTGAATAACATGATTCAACCTTGGAAAGAGAATTAGGAACGATCCCGGAGCTAAATTACTCTAGTCCAACAACTTGACTAAGGTGGGTTTTAGATAGACTCCTATGGTAGCATGATGGAAGTATTTGAACAAGGGGTGACACAGAATTTGGCTGACTGACAATGTCATTGATGTTTAAGATGTAACAAATTAGGGAAAATTGACCTTGTAGAGGGTCTTACATCACATCCGGAGCAGGAGAGTTTTGGCCGCCTAAAGGCCTAACCAAAAGTACCTATAGCCCAAGATAGTTTCATAGTATATACCACATAGTGCATAGATAGGAAAAGGATTCCTTTTTAGCCAGGAAGGAAAGTAAGGCATCTACTATTGGCGGCGGTCATCCCTCTGGCGTACCCACAGTTCAACCAACTGTCGCTCCATATCAGGCATGTGCCTTTCGTATACCCTCTGGCGTACTTAGAGTTCTATGACTTTGGCTCGTGATTCAGCCAGTGATTGTAGTCGGGTTTCACGATCTCTCTCATATCTTTCCCGAGTGTGCTCGAGGCGATTGGTGCCGATTGTATGTATTCTTGCATTTGCATCAACATCTGCGATACGATGGAGAGTTGTTCTGCCCTGAATCTCGTTTCGGGCAACTCTACGGACCAGGATTGGAAGAATTCTATCTGCTAAGCTTCCTTCGCTTATGTTGTAGAAGTTCCAGTCTCCATTAAACGACATAGGTTGGTCTTGCTCTTCGATCCAGGTTTCCAAGCACTCTACCAAAGGAGGCGTCGGGCCTTGAAAAGCCGGACGAGGGTTAGGATGTGGAACAAGAGTCATCGGGGGTAGGTTCTCCACTTCTGGTTCGGAGTCAGAACCATCAGCAAATCCTTCAGCTTGGTGACCATCCACCGGGGTTGGGTAATCATTATCTGGCCCCTCTATGAGCCATTCAGTATTGTCGTGTTTAGGGTAGTACGGGTCGTCGTGGGGATGGAAATCCAGCCATGATATCCATGCGAGAAAAGAGAGTATAAGAAATAACTAAATAGACGTACTAATTAGATGATTATAATATGATCTTTATCAGGTACTTCAATACATTGTTTAGTGCATACTAGTCATATGTATTTGGGATAGGATAGACCTTCGAATAAGCGGCCCTAACTCTAAATCCCCAATCCAACGAGAACAGGAAGTAAAGCAAAGATCCACAGATTCTAAGTCTATGACGTCCTGGATACATATAATTTTAATGTATCCACTAAACAATTATTGACCTATTGGTAAAAATCTATTTAGTTCTCAGATAAATAATTATAGTAATACAAAATACTCCCATAGTATTTTAAACCCATGTTTTGTTCTAATGTTCTCATTGTGGTAGTGTTGGTAAGTTATTAGACTTGTTGTCATATCACAACCATTATTGGGCATGTGCTAATCACTCCTCGGACCAGCATAGTTGATCAGGCTATGCCACTCCCAAGACTGACCATACATCCCCGAGCTTACCTGTGATATCCAACAATCATTACTTTTGTTTTGTTCTAGAACGATGCTGCCCTTAGTATGTATGCATGCATGTATACTTTTAATTAGAAAATTATTTATTTCTAAAAGTATAATTGTTTTGAAAACTTTAAATCAGAGACTTTAGTCCCAATGCATTTATAGTTTGTATATCTTATGTGGTTCGATATACTGAGTTCACTATAAACAATGCTCTGATACCAATCTGTCACACCCCCAAACCAAGGATGGCGGAAACGTCCGGGGTGGAGGACTTCATGTAGAGTATCACAACGAGTATAATAGTGCTCAAAGTAAATACAACCATCATAAATATAATTGAAAAAGTTACACCAAAGTATATGTTTACATGATTCGAATCAATTACATTATGATACAAAATGAACTGTTTGACGATTTATCGTCCCATCCTCAAAACGTTGTTGATTTCCTGTTTCACTGAATTTCTGAGAATACAAGTAGTTTTGAAAAGTGTCAACACAAAGGTTGTGAGTTCATAAGCTTTTGACAGTAAGAGTTTGAAAATCGATATTTGTAAAGAGATGTATGTTACCAAGAAAAATCCAATATTTTCCTTACAAAATTTATGTGGTCCTAAATACCAGGACCGAAAATGAACAAGTATTTGTCATACTTAAAGATATAAAGTGGTTTCAAATTGGCGTAAAAACCCTTTCTAATTTGAGAAAACTCCCGTAATGAATGGTGTGTAGTCTTAAATACCAAGACTGAAAGTATACAGCGATATCTGTAATTATTGATATAAAAAGTGATTTTAAATCGACATAAAACCCTTTTTGATATGAAGACGTACAAGTATTTTTCCATACTTGAAGTAATTTCAGTGAGCTAAATCGACATAACTCACTAAATTAAAGTTAGAACCCGTAAATCTTATGATTTGTTAATACCACATGTGAGCTATCATAACCATACTTGACTTA
Source organism: Lactuca sativa (assembly GCF_002870075.4). Taxonomy (NCBI): domain Eukaryota; kingdom Viridiplantae; phylum Streptophyta; class Magnoliopsida; order Asterales; family Asteraceae; genus Lactuca; species Lactuca sativa. The sequence goes on from NC_056627.2 coordinate 75,134,879, forward strand.
GACGGCCTTGTAATTGCGACGTTCTTCAGGCGTCGCGAAACTGAAATGACACTTGTCACCACAGACCTGCCGGTCTAGCTGTTGCATGCAGCTCGGGTGTGGGTTTGTCAAACCCAATATAGATCTATACACAACTATCACGTTCTCCCTACAAAAGACTCTGGTTACAATTACAGGACTTTTTGAATTCGTTACTTTGGAAGTAACCCGAAGCGAATGACTCACAAATTTATTCATTAATAGATTTACGTGAACTAAACTGAAAACCTTTGGTAAATAAGTTTGAGAAGTAAATGATACATAAACTATACCTATTATAGTTTATCCAAAACGTTTGTAATGTATAAGAATTCTTTTATGAAAATGCCTTAATGTTATGAATCCATAAACTATGCTCATTATAGTTTAATATACGTGTTCTAAATGAATGAATAATCTTATCATGAATGACTAAGTTTCAGTTTATGATGATAAACTAACAAGGAAACACATTCAATATTTAGAACTCATTGTTATACACTTTGCTCAACATAATACAAAGTGTTATGAAAGTTATATATTGTTAACTAAATTTAACCTTTCTGTGCTGTTTTAGAAAAGTCATAGAAACATCATACGAAGCCGAAAACTAAATCCGTAAATTCTGAGAGTTCCTAAAATGTGTCTACTTTACTCATAATTTTTAATGACCTCCAAATTGGGTGAAAAAGTCCATAATCACAGACTGGTCCGGATTGGTGTTTGAAATGATAGGCAGTTTCGTAAAAATCACCATAAATTGTAGACAAATTGTATGGAGATATGCAAGTAGTCATTTTAAATCTAAGAGCTGGAGCTACTCACACCTAAAACAGTTTTGAAAACAAAAATGTTTAAGTTGTCCAAAACAGTCCGTGAATGGAGTCCAACTTTTCTGATGAAAGTTGTTAGAAAATTTTAGTTATGTTCTTGGTGTTTTAACTTGTATTCCCCCACCCCCACTAAAACTTGAGAAAACATGAAAATGTAGGGGTATGAACTCACCTTGAGTAGTTTCAGTAGATGAGTGTGGAAGAAGAGAAGTGTCCAACTCAAGAACACTTGAAGAATCACTTGAAGATTCGAAGATCTAACAAGAACGTGATGATGTTTGTGTAAGGAATCATTGATTTGAGAAAGAGGGAAGTGAAATAATCATATGGAGGATGTTAATACTTACCAAAAGAAGAAGAAAAGCTTAGAGTATAGCCTTGAATCTCGAATTTTAGAGAGAGAAGATGAGAGAAAGTGAAGTTTCTTCTTGATGGAAGAATGAGAAAATGAGAGAAGTGTGAGGAGAAAGGAGAGTTTTCTAGCCTTTGACCAATTGTGTGGTTGGAAAAAGGTGGGAAAAGTACCATGAAATGACTAGGTATGGGCTGATGGTGAATAGTGACATGGAGTGGGTATGGGAGTGGTTGCTTGTGTCATAGAATAAAGGAAAGTCAACACTCCACCTCTTGTACTTCACCCACTCTTCTTGGATAAGGTTTATCCCCAAAAACATGGATAATTAGTAAATATGGGGCCTTATATGTTAAAATAAAGTTTTATGTGAAAATCCCGCGTTGAAATAATTAAAACGAAGCTAAAATGAAGTCATAGTCGAAAACCGGAAAGATAGGCTCTCCCTGCGAGGCTTCTCGTAAGGGGGCCGAAGGTTCGGTCCCTTCTGGTGCTGGGTCCGAAGCGAGACGAGGCGAAACGGCAGGAGGCGAGAAGGAGGCTCGGTCCGAAGCATCAGGAGCGAAATAGACCGAAATGAACAGTAGCTTCGGGTTCGGTTCGGCAGCCTTCGGGTTCGGTCCAAGAGTGTAACAGCCCGGAATTTCCAGGTATCGTTATATTTATGATTTTTGGGTGTTTTAAGAGGGGAATCGGCGAGTTGGAGCTCAGACTCGCCGAGTAGGATCGCGGATCTGGTCGCGGGTTCGCGACTGAACTCGACGAGTCCGGATATGGACTCGGCGAGTCTGCGCTGTTTAGCGAAACCCTAACCGTCCAGGTTTGGGACACATATAAGGGGCCTTATGGCCGTCATTGTTCATCCTAGTCCTTTGAGAGAAACCCTAATTCGATTGTGAGCATCTGGAGCAAGGTAGAAGACCATTATTGATCTTGGAAGTGTTATTTTGCAAGGAGGAGGAGGCTTGGTTAAGGGAACAACAAGAGAAGCCACATTCTGAGGATTGAGGACACAGAGCAACGTTATTCAGGTAATATTTTCGAGTTGCATTCTTCTATGTTGATGTGTATATGGATTTAGGGTTTATTGAACCCTTTTGTGGCTAGATTGAGTGTTTCCTTAGTCCCCTAAGCGATTGGAACCCTATATTGGGACCCTTGGAAGTCCAGAATGTCCCATGCCTGAGCATTTCGGGAATCAATGGAGGTTTTGGATTGGAATCCTTATGCCTTAGGTTAAAACGTCAATTATGAGTCATGGGGTGTATCATGAGCACCGAAATAAGGACTTTACGTGAGGAACCAGTCTAGGAAGGCCAGACCTATGAATTGCCGGAGCAGATCTGACCTTAGAAAGCAGTTTGAGCGGTTGCATGGCATGGACTCGCCGAGTCCGATGAACAGACTCGGCGAGTATCTTGAAGATTAACTGGGACTCGCCGAGTTGTTCTTCAGACTCGGCGAGTTGAGTCGGGGTGGCCCCGCGATTCTTCCAGGAGGAACTCGTCGAGTCAAGGGGGATACTCGACGTGTAAAAAGGGAATCTTAGAGAATTGGTGAGAACGTGTAGACTCGCCGAGTCGCCCTAGCACTCGCCGAGTCCGGTCAAAGTTGACCGTTGACCGTTGACCAGAGTGGACCTGTGTGGACTTCTTAGGGATAGTCAACATTAGAGATATAAAGTGTTAACTAGGGACATTATGATGTTATAGGAGGATTAGAACTCGGAGAATCGGGCACGAGGGATTCCCAAGTTGTGAGATATCGAGACACGCGAGGTGAGTCTTCTCACTATACCTTACCTTGAGTAGGTAACCAGAGTTATATGATAGAGTATTTGTATGCTATGTATGTTATGTGTTGCACTGCATTCTTCTATGTGATTTATGCTATGTTTGTTACAGAGTTAGAACCTGAGGGTTCACAGAGTATGGGTGCACGAACCCACAGAGTTATAGCCTCGAGTGGCTAATATGTGTTATATGGTATTTTGGGGAACTCACTAAGCTTTATGCTTACAGTGTTGGTGTTATGTTGTTTTCAGGTTTCTTTCAGTATCACGGGACGGCACCGGCTTGATTGTACACATCAGGGAAAGAGTCATATTTTGGAGGATCCTGGTTTTCTATGCAAGTGAAAATGAAACTATATTTTGTAATTCAATTATGAATGAGATTTTAAACAAGTGTTCTAAGATTAAAATGATTATTCTAAATGAAAATTTTGTCTTGAAATTTACGGTGTTACAAAGAGGGTTCGGTCCCTAAGAGGACTTTCGGCCCTAAGAGGGGTTTCGGCTCCTTAAGAGGGGTTTTGGGTCCTTAAGTCTATTTTACTCGTTTTTACCCCGTTTCAAGCCGTTTTTTTCACCCGGTTAAGGGTCGGAATGACCCGAATGACTTCAAAAAGTTACGGGAACTTTTGAGAGAGATTTGGGAGAGATTTCACATTCTTGGAGAGATTTCTCATACAAAGAGAGATTTGGGAGAGATTTCACATTCTTGGAGAGATTTCTCATACAAAGAGAGATTTGGGAGATATTTCACATTCTTGGAGAGATTTGGGAGAGATTTCACGTTCTTGGAGAGATTTCTCATACAAAGAGAGATATTAGAGAGATTTCACATACTTGGAGAGATTTGGGAGAGATTCTCGATTAAAGTGAGATAGAGTGAAAACGATTGAGAAAGGTTTCGTGTGTGACAAATGTGAGTGTCCGGCTTCGCGATGCAAGGTCCGTAAACCTTGTTAAGCCTTGTTTAAGGATCTTACACGCTCCCGATGAGTATGCAACATTGTTTTATCAGTTTGGCTCGCCACGTACCACAGGTTTAGGTTAAGGAGATCTACATGTACGCACTTTTCAATTTATGATCTCTCATTAGAATAGCGAGTTGTTTAGAAATTACATAACGTAAACTCTAGTACCCACGGTCAAATTGAGTCGAATGGTTTGACTTGTTGACTTTAGTTGACTTTGACTTGACCGGAAATTGACGGTTGTCACACACACATAGGTAAAGACAATATCTACAACTTTTCTTTTGACTTCGTCGGCTAATTCTCAACCAATTTTAAATTTAACAGTAAGAGAAGATTATACTTTTAAATGACCGCGTAAAATTCATAACTTCTATATACGGACTCCGTTTTCGTCTGTCTTTTATCTTTGCGCTCCTATTAATGAGATCTTTAATTCTCATTTAGGTCGCGTTAGCCAAAAACCATTCGATCTTAAATACAAATTTCGGGTTGTGCACTGTTATGTAAAATCTTAGAAAAACCATAACTTCCTTATACGAAGTCAGATTTCGGCGTTCTTTTTATGTATTTTCTCGTTTTACGTATAATAAAACTTTCATTTAGATATATAAGGCTAAAAAGTAGTTTATAAAAAAAATCACTTTTTACGATTCCCGGTGCCATGCCGGTTTTCCCGTAAAACTTCGACATGTCATAACTTCTTTGTTATAACTCGGATTTCGGCGTTATTTATATGTACGAAACCGTTGTGACATATACTATAACAAGGATAAGATTATTTATTCTAAATAATATTCTACTAAAAAGTCATTTTTGATGCTTATCGTCTCTAAATTGACTAGCCCGAAGCTGCGGGCGTTACACTCCCCTTTATTGGAATTTTCCATACTAAAATGCTTTAGTACATTATACAAGTAAGTGCTTTGACTAAGTCTTATTAGTTTTTTACTCCTATTTCTCACTATCCTTATCCCAAGAATATATGCAGCTTCTCCAAGGTCCTTCATTGCGAAGCATTTTCCAAGCTAGGACTTAACCTCCTGTAGGGTAGGGACGTCATTTCCTATGAGTAGTATGTCATCGACATACAAAACGAGGAAGCTAACTATATTTCCACTAGTTTTGACATATACGCATGACTCATCCTCTCTGCGCAAGAAACCAAAGTCTTTGACTTTCTCATCGAAACAAAAAGATTCCATTGCGTGATGCTTGTTTCAATCCATAAATGGATTTATCAAGCTTGCCCACGCTATTAGGGTGCTTTGCATTGAAAAACCCTCTAGCTGACTCATGTAAACATCTTCAGCTGCGGGCGTTACACTCCCCTTTATTGGAATTTTCCATACTAAAATGCTTTAGTACATTATACAAGTAAGTGCTTTGACTAAGTCTTATTAGTTTTTTACTCCTATTTCTCACTATCCTTATCCCAAGAATATATGCAACTTCTCCAAGGTCCTTCATTGCGAATCATTTTCCAAGCTAGGACTTAACCTCCTGTAGGGTAGGGACGTCATTTCCTATGAGTAGTATGTCATCGACATACAAAACGAGGAAGCTAACTATAGTACCACTAGTTTTGACACATCCTCTCTGCGCAAGAAACCAAAGTCTTTGACTTTCTCATCGAAACAAAAAGATTCCATTGTGCGATGCTTGTTTCAATCCATAAATGGATTTATCAAGCTTGCCCACTCTATTAGGGTGCTTTGCATTGAAAAACCCTCTAGCTGACTCATGTAAACATCTTCAGCCAACTTCCCATTAAGGAAAGCGGTTTTGACATCCATCTGCCATATTTCATAATCATGAAACGCAGCTATGGCTAGCATAACCCTAATAGAATTTATCTTTGCAACTGGTGAGAAGGTCTCATCATAGTCAACTCCGGGAGTTTGAGTAAAGTCCATTGCAACCAACTGAGCTTTATAAGTGTGTACTTTCCCATCCTTGTCGGTCTTCATCTTGAAGATCCATTTTCACTCGACCGTCTTACGATCTGACACATTGTCAACCAATTTCCAAACTTGGTTGTCATACATGGACAAAATCTCGCTGTCCATAGCCTCTTTCCACTTTGCAGACTCCAGGCCTATCATGGCTTCCTTGTAGCGGTTAGGTTCATTCAAAACTAGTGTACTATCATTAATAAACGTATCACCTTCACTTGTTATTTGAAAACCATATAACACAGGTGGAACACTAACTCTACTGGAATGTCTAAGAGGTAAGGACTTGTCAATTGGTTCAACTGGATTTTCCTCCTCGGGTTGAGTGCTAGTGTTAGAGGTTCTTTCATCGCTTGATTCTTAAAAACCCCTCTAATCACAATGAAGACAACATTGTCCCCTTGTCTTATGAGTTGTCGTTCTTAGAAAACCCCTCTACTCGAAATGAAGACAACATTGTCATTCGGTCTATAGAAGAGATATCCAAAGGATTTCTATGGATAACCGATGAAAATACACCGCTCACTATGAGGTTCGAGCTTATCGTGAGTCTCTCGTCTTACAAAAGCCTCACAATCCCAAACCTTGATATGTGCCAACAAGGGAGCTTTCCCTGTCCACATCTCGTTAAGTGTTTTGGCAACCTTCTTTGTAGGGACTAAGTTAAGGATATGGGCGGCAGTCTCTAAGGCATACCCCCAAAATGAGATTAGTAACGAAGCACGACTCATCATGGAACGATCCATGTTCAACAAGGTTCAATTACGCCTCTCAACCACACCATTTAATTGCAGTGTCCTAGGTGGCGTCAATTGCAAAACAATTGTGCACTCCTTAAGGTAGTTGTGGAATTCAAGACTAAGGTACTCTCCACCTCGATCGGATCGGAGCATCTTAATGTTCCTGCCCAACTGATTCTCCATTTCCTGCTTAAACTCTTTGGACTTTTCAAAGGTTTATGACTTGTGTTTGATTAAGTAGGTATACCCATATCTGCTATAATCACTGGTAAAAGTCACATATAAGCGGTTTGCGTCCCTTGTGGTGGATCTAAAGGGCCCACACACATCGGTGTGTATGAAATCCAATAAACCCTCACCCCTTTCACAAGTGCCAGTGAAGGGTGACTTGGTCATCTTTCCAAGTAAACAAGACTCTCACACGTCATTGTCCCTAAGGTTGAATGACTCTAACACTCTATCCTTTTTGAGTTAGGCTATACGATTCTTATTGACATGTCCAAGACGACAATGCTACAAGCATGATTTGTCCAAATTATTGGAAGAATCGAGTGCAACACATCATTTCCTAAGTTATCTACAACCATCACAGTTTCATATATTCCATTACACGACAATGCTTCAAAATAGAAAGAACCATTAAAGAAAGCATTAATAGAACCTTTTTAATTATCAAACGAAAATCTAAAACATTGTCTATACAAACCATGAAAAGATACAATGTTTCGTGTCATTTCTGATGAATAACAACAATTATTCAAATCTAAACCTAACCCACTACTAAGCACTAAAGAGTAAAATCCAATCTTGGTGACAGGAGACACTTTCCTATTCCCCATGATCAAGTTTATCTTCCCATGCTCCACATCCCTACTTCTTGTTAGATCCTGCAAATCAGAACAAATGTGAAAACCACATCCTGTATCGAGGACCCAAGACATAGTATGTGATGATTTGTTATAATGAGTGGTATAAATACTTGCGAAGGACATTTTGATCTTTCTATCCTTGATATCTTGCAAGTACTTTGGGCAGCTTTGTTTCTAATGCCCCTTGTCGTGGTAGTAGAAGCAATCAGCATCCTTCGGGTTCGAGGACGGTGCATCGGGACCAACCTTGGTTCCATTAGAAGAGGTGCCATATTGGGACTTTCCCTTGTGGTGTCTCTTAGAAGGATCCTTCCTCTTCTTACCCTTCCCTTGCCCAATAATCAAGACGGGGGTAGTAGCAGTAGGAGTTGATGCAACAGATTTTCCTTTCAGACTACTCTCAGCAGTCCTTACCAGGCCTTGAAGCTTGCTTAGAGTGACCTCCTCCTTGTTCATGTGGTAGGTCATACGGAACTGGTTGTAGCAAGGAGTTAAGGAGTGTAGAATGCTATCTATGCCAGCTCCTCATCGAAGTTATCATTTAACTTCAGCAAGCGGTCAACATACCTCTGCATTTTCTATAGGTGGGCCATAACAAACTCTCCGTCCTTCATTTTGGTAGTGATTATCGAAGTGATAATCTCATACCTTTCCTGCCACGTGCTTTGATGGTACTTATCCATCAAATCTTGATGCATCTCATAGGGGTAGTAGTCCTCGTAGGACTTTTAGAGTTCGGCGGTCATAGTCGTGAGCATGATGCAATGAACCTTCATAGCATCTCGCTCGTGAGCCTCGTAAGCAGCGATATACTCGAGAGTAGCATTGTTGATGTTAACTTCTTTTAGTTCCTTGTCGAGAACATACTCCATGTCCTCGTAATGGGTGACCATTCAGATATTACGAATCCAATCATTGAAGTTGGTCCCATCAAAAATACCCTCCCACACAAATTCATGAGTGAGAATGAGCCGAAAGAGGCCGAGCCTAAAGAGTTGTTGTTGTTCGAAGTAGACATCTGAAATAGAAAAGAGAAAAAGTTTTATTAGATAAGAATCCCCAATTAAACACCCAAATCAGAAATTAGGGCTAGGATCTAACAATATTATTTGCAATTTAGAAGAGGGATGCCGTAATCTAAACAACAAACAATTTGAAGGTAAGTGAATGATGATTCACTAATTTCCACCATGAAAAAACAAAAAAGAAATTAAGTTTTAAATGTATTGAAAACTTCTAGATCTTTTGAGATTCATTGAACTTTTCAATGGCATGTTTAAATCTCGATATGCACTTCAAGTTTGTGACTGGGATACCAAGGATCACAAACAAAGTGTGAATAACCATGCAAATTACTTGGTACCCTCGATGTCATTTACCACCTAATAAATGTGTCGGTTAACCACACACACTCCACTGATTTATGATAAATATCGAGTCACCCTTTTCCACCATTGCTAGTCCATATTAGTGTGCTGGTTATCTACGTATGCTCCACTAATGACTTGGCAAGGGTACAAAGTCTAATTTCATGGAATAACATCATTTCACATTTTTTCCTAAAGTAACTATGATTGAGAATTTTTATAAAAACATTTAGTTACTTTATATATTCATTATAATTTTAAAGAGGAATTAATTGCCTTATCCTACCCGTTCGGCTAACGATCCTCCACCAATCAAGGAAGCGATGAGTGAGAGTGGACACCCATTAAACTGTCATTTTATAGGCAGCAACCTTATACCCCCTTATAGATCGGCTTCGTGAATGAGGTCTAATAACGGTAAGACTAGCTTAATCTCATACATACATACATACATACATATATATATATATATATATATATATATATATATATATATATAATTATTAATCTTATAATATTATAATAGTATAAGGGTTGAATTTTAAACTTGTAAAATTCTAGGGTTTGGAATTTAAATATTTCAAAATTAAAACTTTTAATTAAAAATTTAAATCCCAAAACTCGGAGGCAAGTTTTGAAACTTTTCAAAACATCTTTTAGATCAAATTTGAAAATAAAATAATTAATTAATAATAATATTAATATTTATCACATAATTTGACCTAATATTTTCCATACAAGATAATTCAAATCAATTTACAAATAATCAATCTTTATCTTATAAAACAAGTAATTATCTTAAATTGACAATTATCCATTAATTTGATTTGGATATCAATTACCATAACAAAAATTTGATTTATAATTTGAAAAAACAATTTATGGTGATCATCCAAAGCAAGTCAAGGCAAAAAATTCGGAATCCAGCAAACAGCTGTGCTCACGTCGTGACCTTCTCTGCTCATGTCGTGAGTTTGGTCTAAAACAAAAAATCGAATTTTATAGGTATGAAAAATAAACTCTGCATCAAATAGATTAGAATAAACATCCTAGGCTTTGATACCACTTATGGGTTTTGAGCAGAACAACATTCTTATGGTGTTTATGTAAACCCTAATGCTTGGATCTAGTTTTTCTAATTGTACATGCATAATTGTCCAGGACTTGCAAAACCCTAATCTAGCATATCACAAAAATCGAAATCATGTCTAATAAACTAGTTAGAAGGTTACCTTGATTGTTGCTTGTAGGACTTGAGCCTTTGAGAACCTTAGCACCTTAAATGTTGTGCCTCTAATAGATCACAAACACCAAAACAATTTGAGAAGGCAAGAGAGAGAGGGGAGAGGTAATTTTTGGATCTATGAACTCTTCTTAGGGTTGTGGTAGCCAAAAATTATATGCCTAGGGGTTCCTTTTATAGTTTAGGAATTAGGGTTTTAGTCCAAGATCTCATCCAGTTGCTTAGGCTCTAAGAAACCCATAAGAATCTTCCAGAAACCCTCCTTAGATGAAATCTTATCGGCTATCCATAAGGATTTGGTCCACTCCCTATCTTTAGGGTTTCCTCAGCCCAAAATCCAACTATCTTATAACTGCAATTCCAGTCCCCTTAGTTTAATTAATCTCTTTTGACCACGAAATTAATTCTTAATCAATTCTGATCAATATTAATTAAACAAATATGATTTCTCCTTTAATATATATTTATATAATATATTAATAAACCCTAATAACCTATTTCTCTGTTATTCATCCAGTCAAGTTGCTTTGGTGAAGGCAACCCAAAAGGACCATGCTACAACCGGGTCAAGTACATACCAAATATAATTATGGACTTAGACACTAATCCAACAATTGTTATGCACGTTGGGCTAGGCTTATTTTCATGTTGGGATAGGCCCATTGGTATAGATGTTGGGTTGGGCCTCTTTATACGTTGGGCTAGGCCCTTAGATATATAGGGTCGGGCCCGTTATGATGGGATGGTCCCAATGCATGGGCTAGGCCCGTTGATATGTATGATATGTGGTATTTTGGGGAGTTGACTAAGCCTTGTGCTTAGGGTTTGTGGTTTAAACATTTTTTAGGTACATCCAGTTCCAGAGGGAAGGGTTCGGTTTGACTACACAACATTACCCAATGGCTTTTTCTACACTGATTACTAATGTTTTACTATGATGTTTAAAAACATACATTTTACTCTGATTGGTTTTGGATCAAATTTTCTTATGGATTTAATGATTTGAAAATGAAAAATTTACTACTATTTTTGGGATGTTACACATCGAACAACCTCCGTTATTAACGATGAATGCAATTACCAAACAATTGAAAATGGATTGAAAAACAAAACCCAATAATTTTACATACTGGTGAATAAGGCCCACATGAAAAAGACACATAGAGAACTATGAAGCTGATCAGTAGATTGACAACTACTTATCCTTGACCATAGATAGCGATCCATATTGCAAGTTATCCACACTCTATATACCTGATACACAACTTGAGCGACCCAAATGTGTCCTTACATAATACTTGGCGTTCTTGAAAGGAATTACTGGAAATAGCAAATTACTTTCCAGACAACTGTCTGATGCAAGGGCAACTTTTACATTCCTAAAGACGTAAACCTGAAGACATCTTGTTTTGTACCCATAGTTTGACCATTTCTTGAGCTCTCCCCTACCCATGAAGTAATTAAATGAATCCTTGAGGGACGTGAGAAAGGTATTGGATTAGGTGTCTAAGCCCATAACTATAATTGGTATGTGTTTGATTTGACAGTAGCATGGTCCTTTTGGGTTGCCTTCACTCTTGCAACTTGACATGATGACTTTTAGAGAGAAGTTGAATTTATTGTTTGGAATAATAAATTCATATAAATGATTTATTAATATGTTATGAAAATAATATATTAAAATTAGAAATCATGTTGTTTAAATAATATTTAATCAGAAATTAATTTTGGGATTAAAGGAATTAATTAAAAGTACAACGACTGTTTTGCAAATCATTGATAGTTGTGAAATTAGGCTCTTGAACTCCTTGGATAGGAGTGGACGAAAATTATAGGATGGCCCTATAAGTTTTCGTCCAAGACTTGTCAATAGGGAGTCCATGGGCTGCTTAGGCCTAAAACAGGAAATTAGGGTTTCCAACTGAAAATCTTAGCTTTCGGACTAAGCAACCTACAATATATAAAGAGGCACAACCTTGGGATTTTTGGCCACTCTTGATTAACCCTAGCCTAGCCAAAATTCTGAAGTATTTCTTCCTCTCTCTCCTTTCATCCTCTTGCAAAGAGTTTTTGTAAACCATTAGAGGTGTCCCATTTGAGGCACTTGCTTTCAAGAGTCAAAGATCTTCAAGGTTTTCTTATTATTACTACATAACAAGTAAGGTAAACATCTAAACCCTATTATAGTGTAATTTTCAAATTATATACTAGGTTCTAGGGTTTTGCCTTGGAATTCAAATTTGCATGTTCAACTAGTGAAAACCTAGATCCAAAGCAATCAGGGTTGCATGAACACACAGGTTTGTTGTTATGATCAAAACCCAACATTGGTATCAGAGCCTAGGATGTTTTTCAGTTGAATTTGATGCATATGTGAATTGTCCAAAGGAGGAGGGAAAAAATTCGTCAATCGGTTCATAGAACTTGACGAGTTGACTCGTCAGATCCCTGATTTTTCGATTTTCATATCTTGATTTGATTAGGATAATTACCTTAATTTGTTTTTACTGCTTAAAATTGAATTTTCTAAAAAGGTAATGGTATATCCTTATCAAAAGAAATGATTTGATCAAATTTCTAGATAAAGAAAAATATCAAATTATTAATTAATTTATTTAAAATTTGATATAGTATTTTTGTATAGTTTTAAAAATACATCCTATGGTTTTACAATTTAAAATTTAATTAAATAGTTTAAATTTGAAATCTTAAATTTAAGAACCATAGTATTTTAAAAGGTTTAAAGTATGCCCTTATGGATGTTGTTAATAAGTTAATTAAATGTTTAATTAGAAGATAATTAATAAATCCATAAAAAGGTTTAAAATTTAAGCAAGTTAAAAGTTGAATTTATTAAAATATCAAACCCCTAGTATTTTAAAAGTTTTAAATACACTTTTATACTATATATATAATTAAAGGTTTAATATATATTATATGTATAAGACTAAGTCAGTCTTGCCGTTCATAGGCCTCATTCACAAAGCTGGTCTATAATGGGTGTTTAAGGAAGCGACCTGTAAAATGACCACCATTGGGTATCCATTCTTACCCACTGCACCCTTGACTAGTGGAGGGTCGTTAGCCGAACGCGTAGGATAGGACACTAAACTATCATTAAAAAAATAATGACATAAAGTAATTAAAGCTTTTCTAAAATCCCATTCTCCGTTACTTTAGGAAAAATGTGAATTTGATGCTAACCCATGAAATTGCACATTGCACTTTATTGGTCGTTAGTGGAGTGTGTGTGGTTAACCGACACACTAATATGGGACCAATATTGTTGGCAATGGGTGTCTCGTAAATTATCATTGATCAATGGAGCGTGCGTGGTTAACCGAAACATTGATTAGGTGATAAATGACATCGAGAGTACCAAGCTAATTTGCATGGTTATTCACATCTCGTTTGTGATCCTTGGCATCCCAGTCACAAAGTGAGAGCATAATCGAGATTAAAAATGCCATTGAATAGTTCAATGAATCTCAAAAGATCTAGGAGTTTCATTTGATTGAAACTGGTAAGTGCTTACCTACCTAAAATAGATTTGAATTTGATTACGGCATCCCTCTTCGGAATTCAAATCAAAAATATAGATCCTAGCCTTAATTTAAATTTTGGATTAATAATTAAAGATTAAATAAATCAACTTACTTGAATTCTTTTCTCTCTTTATAGATGTCAAGTTTTGAAAACTATGGTCTTCCTGGAAATGGTTTTCCTTCTCCTTCTGAAGATGATCTTCCACAAGTTGATCAAGGTGAAAGAGTCTTCCCTTCTTCAAATGGTAGAACTGGAAATCATACTTCTCCAACTCTTCCTCCACCTCCTCCAATGATTCACCCCGACCCACGTTTTCGTCAAACTAAAAAGTTCAAGATTACTCAAGCCGTATTGGCATGGGAATGATGGTGGTGTTGCAAAAAGTCTAAAACTTTCCAACTACTACATACAAGAGGAATCCTAGAACCAAACATGAATTTAAAATACTATAGGAGTATTTTATGGCGCTATAACACTAGAACAACAACATTTAGGCCTCGATAGTTATATAAACTAATAGTCGGGAAATGCCTTCTTACAAGAATCAATCATGTGAACACAAATGACCCTTGTTGGTAGGTGTATAATTGCTAAGTGCATACGTTAGGGTTATATATAATTAAGATTATATAGACTTAGAATTTGTGATTTCGCTTGACTTCCTGTTCCTTGTTTGGTTGTGGACTTAGAGTAGTATCAATTATTTGAAGGTCTATTTGATCTTGGTTATATATAATTTGTATAAACTATGTGATTATAGGGGGCCCGGTATGAGTCACACTATACAGAATTTATTACAAGTGTTGCTATAAATTTCATAAATTAAAATTGCGATTGTTTACTTATATTAGTAGACTTCTATTGTAAATCGCTTAATATAACACTATAAAAGTCAGGATATGATGCGTTTAGGACTAAGATATATCTTGTTCAATATCACCTGACTCATAACTACTATAGAGGACTTCTCATCACTTCCTCTTTAAACCTTATAAAGAAAGATGCCGCCACGTAAATCAAACAGGAGTTTCAACAACACTCCACCAACTCCACCACCGCCACCACCTCTGCAGTCTGACCCTACTGTTTTCCAAGTAGTAGTGGCAGCCACCATGACATAAATTAATGCAAGTGGTGCTAGTGTGGCGGGTAATGGTGCCAATAACTCTAATCTTGGAGAAAGTCTATGACACCCAAGGGAGTGTTCCTATAAATACTTTACGAATGCTAAAGCCAAATCCTTTGATGGCACTAGAGGTGTCATTGCTCTAACACGCTGGCTCGAGAAGACAAAATCAGTGTTTGAAATCCGTACGTGACCTGAAGCTAGCAAAGTGAAATTTGCAGCATGTACTTTCATAGACAAAGCCCTCTCTTGGTGGAACAATTATGTCAAGTCGTTGTCTCTCCCAGTAGCCAATGCCATGATCTGGGAAGACTTAAAGGTCCTAATGCTAGTAAAATACTGCCCGAGGGGCGAAGTGAAAAAGCTAGAACAAGAACTCCAGGGTGTTACGATGAAGCACTCCGACATTGCAGCTTACACTGTTAGGTTTAGTGGCCTGGCTATTCTATGTCCCGAGATGGTCACCCCAGAAAGTAAGAAAGTGGAAAGGTACATCTGGGGATTATCTCCTCAGATGCAAGGAAATGTGATAGATGTAACCCACTTACTTTCAATAGTGCCAATTGTCTGGCACAAACACTCGTGGTGTTGGATTAGGTGTCTTAGCCCATAGCTATAACTGGTATGTACTTGACCCGATAGTAGCATGGTCCTTTTGGTTTGCCTTTAACATAACAATTTGATAGGATGGATTTTTGAGAAAGAGGTTATTTGTGATTTATTAATATATTATATGGATAATATATTAATTGAGAAATCATATTATTTAATTTGTATTGATCAAGAATTAATTCGGAATTAATTTAGTGATCAAAAGACTGATTAAATTAACGCGGACTGATTAGGTAAATCAGTAATACTTATAGATTGGGCTAATGATCCATGTTGATTACGGATGGACTAAATCTATGTGAGAGTCCATGAAGACTTAGTCCAAAGGGCCTATCATATGGATTATTGGATTGATTAAGGCCTAATCATGTGAATTAGGGTCTCCAAGATGAAACTCTAGGGATTCCACACTATAAATACTAACCCTTGCACTCCCAAAATCGACACTTGTGTTCCAAGAGGTTACCTTAGCCGTTTGGTGCCTCCTAAACTCTCTCTCATATTCCTCCATTTTGCTTTTGGTGTTTGTGACTTATTAGAGGTATCACATTTGAGGTACTAAGCTCTTGAAATGCCAAGAACTACAAGCTACAACTAAGAGGTATTCATCAAATTAGATTTTGTGTTGTAAATCTCCAATTGTATGCTAGTTAGGGTTTATGCTTTGGATGAAATAAAATTGCAAGTATAACTTGAGAAAACTTTGATCCAAAGCATTAGGGTTGTATGTGCACCATAGGATTGTTATAGTGCTCAAAACCCATCAGTGGTATCAGAGCCATGTTGTTTTCTGTTATATTGATGCAATTTTATTGTTTTCAAAGCTGAAAAAGTTTCATTTTTTTTCCTCTGACAGCTGGAGTCGACGAGTCCCATGAGTGAACTCGATGAGTTGGATCATCTGCTGATGAACTCGGTGAGTCCATGCCCTGACTCGACGAGTTGGACCATCAGTTGGCATATTTTTCGAGTTTTTGGCCCGATTTGGATTAAGAGAATTTCCACAAACAGTTTAGACTGATAAAATTCAATTTTCTCTGATAAGGTAATGATTATGCTCATCCAATTGAATGATGATTGTCAAATTTTAAGATAATTACTTGATTTTGTGAAAAGTTAATTATTTGTAGAATTTGATTTGAATCATCTTGCTATATGAAATTAGATTAAGTCAATTTTGTGATATAGATAAATCATATGATTAATTTAATTGTTTTCAAATTGATCCAAGAGAGGTTTTGAAAAGTTTCAAAACTTGCCCTCAAGTTTTGGAATTTAAAATATGATTAAAAGTTTTAATTGTGAAATATCAAATTATAAACCCTAGTATTTTAATGTTTAAAATACATCCTTTTGGTTTCATAATTTAAATTCAGAATTAAAAGGTTTTAATTATGGCTTTGTTGATAATTAGTTAAAAGATTAATTAAAAGAGTATTAATAAATCCATAATAGAATGGTTTACAATTTTAATTGAATTAAAGTCTAATTTATTTAAAAGATTAAACCTCCTAGTATTTTAAAGGTTTAAAATACACCCTTATACTATATAAAATTAGAAGTCTAATATATTATATATATGTATAAGTTAAAAGTCAGTCTTACCGTTAGTAGGCCTCATTTATGGAACATGATAAACAATAGGTTTTGAAAGAGCTATAATAGCAGACACATGAGTTCCCTCCTCTAGCAAATTCTGCATGTGAAGATCCTTCAAAGCATGTTTGCAGAGCCTAATGATCAATGTTGGAGTGTTTTTCCTCTATTGATGATATACCACATTTTGCAGTTCGCCTACCCTTCCGTTAAAGAGAGAAATACCATATTTTCACCCCTCAATAAATTAGAATATTCTGAAAAGACCAATCTTATATGAAATACTAAAAAGTTGCAGATCTAAAGTGAAATAATGGAAGAAAGAGGGATGCTTAGTTTAGGTTAGGACCTGTGCAAGGTCTTCAGACTCAGATTCAGATTTTATGCTAATACGACCACCATATGGAATTAGTTAAAGAGTCGTCCCTTCGACCGCCATTGTAGTCGATATTATATTACCAAAGAGAAACAAAATAAGTTTGGTTTAACAATTTGGGAAACATGGGGAAATGGAGAGAGCAATGGAAAAATGGAGATAATAGTCCTTGATCCAAAGAGGTCATTTGTGAAAATAAAAATAAAAATAAAAATAAAAATAAAATTGAGAGAGAAAAGTTAGAGGAAGGCGATTATGAGAAGGCAGAGTCTTCAAAATTTTTGGGGATTTCTCTTCCCCCCCCCCCCCCCCCCCCCCCCCCCCCCCCCAACTAGCTATTAACGAGGGAGGACACATGTTCCTGAAAAAATTATAAAATGATGACCAATTCTAGGACATGCAAAAATGTATGTCGTAAATGCTTTAAATTTTATAAGTGATGACATTTTTTACGATACCTACTTTTGCATGTCGTAAATCTAGTGCGTGTCTTAGTTCATGAGTCATTAAAGGCCTTTATTATAGTAATGGGAGGTCATTGTTGTCATTTCTTTATGTACTGCTTGCGTATTTGAGAAGATTTATACAATGGACGTTTGCACCCTTGAAACCCACCATCCCCTGGACGTTTTTTTTTTGAGTTTTCCCTTCATCATAATCACCAACTTTAGGTATATAAATGTATTTGGGTTGTTCTAAGCAAGAAACAGGACGACGAGATCAACCTATGCACCACTTTTCTGATTGACGTACCAGTGGCACATTAATTTGTATCTGTGGGACACGCGCTCACACAAGCTCACTGAACCAAGTTATACTGGTTCGCATTTGCAGAATCCTTCCCACCTGCATGTACAAGAGAAAACCTTGATGCTTTAAGTCTTATAATTCTTTGAAACCTTTCTAATAACCGCTTAGCATTTTAATAATGTTTATGGTTTGAAATTAGTGCCTAAAATCGAAAAAAAAAATCCTATTTTTAGAATTTGGTTAAAATACAAGCTGGCATGATGCTTCTAGATAGTCTTTCTCAATAAGAAGAGTCTTTGTAAATAATACAAGGAAAAATTCTTCTGAAATGCTCAAATAACACAACGCTTATTAACTACAAAATCCAAAGCCGACTGCACTTTTGTCTTTCGTCTAATACTTCATTTGTATCTCTAAAAAGTAAAAACAAAGTTAAGAATCAAAATCAATAGTCTGAATTTGAAATTTTCCTCACCCTTAATTAAAGAATCTTTTTTTTATTTATATATTTTCTTTTTTCTTCTATATATATAAAATACTTAAATGCATAGTTTAGTAGCTGGTATTCGTTGTAACGACATCTACTTAATAATATGTTGACTTACTTCTATCTCCTATATATATATATATACACATACACACACCGATATACACACAAGGATATTTTGCGTTGTGTTGTACGTACTGAGACAATATGCTGAAGTTCAACTTAAAGCTTCAACATCCCATTAATCCATGGCTCTATATTTTCCTAACTTCAGTTCTGTTCGAGCTTATATGCTGCGAAGTCGGCACAGCTAGCATGTACAATCCACCATACACACGTAAGCTTATATCTTATTCATCACAATACATGTATAATATTTAAGAAAAACGTGCATGTATCTGATAGCTTGATCATGATTTGTTTCTGATTTTTGTACAATGAACTTACAGCCTCGGCCTGTTATGGAAACGATGCTTCTCAATTTCCGTCCAGTAACTTGTTTGCAGCCGCCGGAGAGGGTATATGGGATAACGGTGCTGCATGTGGGCGGCAGTATCTGGTAAGGTGTATAAGTGCCACCATACCGCGAACATGCATTCCTGGTCAAACAATTCAAGTCAGGATCATCGATCGAGCACAAACTTCGGTTTCTCGGTCTACAAGGGCCGGCACAACCATGGTTCTTTCAGATACTGCTTTTGGCACAATCGCAAATCAAATACAGTTCATCAACATTGAATTTCAACAGTAAGTTTTCATTTTCATCTCTCTTGATATTCCAAAATGTGGTAACTAATTAAAGAGGTATTGGAAAGTTGAAAGATGCATATCGAAATATGCTTCGAGAAGGAAATATGAGATATAAAAGAAGAGTGACGTCTCTTGAAATGAAGAGATAGACTTCGATTCTTTAATAGTGTTTTTATATTCCTAGCTAACATATCGGATAATGAGATAAGCATATTGAAAAGTCATCGATTTTCTCTGTCATAAAATATCTCATGTATACGTACATAATATAAGCCGACCCGTTTCACACATATATATAATTAATTTATATATAGCATATTCCTGCAATTTTATTTTTAGCTTTTTGTAAAGGGCACTCCTTTTTAAAATCATTCATGCTTATTATTGTTTAAACCTTCTTTCGTTTACATATATAATATAAAGAAAACTAAACTTCATTTAATTTTTAAAATACAAAATGTAACTATATCACACATACACATTCATATCATAAAACCATTGTTGCTTTGAAATGCGTTGCCATTTTGAGTATATTTATAAAAACAATAGTTTATAAACCAATAATTAAAACGCCACAATATATATGAACAAACCTTTATTTAAAATAAATGGATTTTCAAACGCTCACAAAAGTTGTTACAAATTCAGGGCTGTAGGTTTATTTAAGCTTACAAGTTGATAAAAATAATTAAAAAACTCATGTTTATAAACCTGAAGATGTAACAAAAATATTCATGCTTAAATTGTAACAATAATTAAAACAATTTGCCATGCCTTCAAAATGATATTTTAGTCACCAACTATTCTTAATTCCATATTTGGTGATTCCGGATTTCATTGTCCATCAAAGATCACTAAACTCTTTTTGTTGTATTCATTATACTATTATGAGAGACAGGGGATAGGATATATATATATATATATATATATATATATATATATATATATATATATATATATATATATATATATATATATATATATATATATATATATCGGGAATAATGTGGTTACATAAAAGCTTAAAAAAACTTCGGGACCCCGCCATAATATATATGCACAAAAGTATCAGGGTAGATACATCGAGCAGTTGAGTAATAATGTACAAGTTTGACGATGCATATATACTAAAATAGATACATTGAGATGGTAAGAGGCATCATATATACATGTAACAATGCATACTAAAATATGCTTCGAGAAAAAAATATTGAACAATGCGTTTCTAGAAAAGAAGATATAGAATCCGATTATCATATGTGATTTTATCCCAGATATCTGATAGTGTAATATATGGAGAATATTACATAGTGTAGGTGTGCATTTTGGTGTTGTTAGTTTTATATCGTTTACCATATGTGATTTTTTATATATAATTAAAACTAATTATACTTTATGTAAAAAAACACACACACATGCATGCATGCGCGCGCGCATATATATATATATATATATATATATATATATATATATATATATATATATATATATATATATATATATATATATATATATATATATATATAAACTTTATGTTTTAAAAGAATAAACCATAGTTTTATGTTAGGTCGCGTCGGTGATTTTTGTCTACAAAATCTATAATTTCCACCCTTTTGGCGCGCATAAGTAGTAAAATCATACAAAAGAAGTTGCAAGTATTTACACTACCATGGCTACACCTAAACTTTACTTATTATGGTTACACCAAAACTTTACTTATTATTCCCATGTGCATGTCCCATTTGTTTTGTTATATTTTATTCTAAATACTCAACTTTCAATATCCATATCTCATTCATTCAATTTCGGTTTTGGACACAATTATATCGTTTCGTAGCTCTCACGGATGAGAACATAACTCTTAAGAATTAATAATATAGACAATATATATTTATATTTAACAGTGTCCAAAGTTTGATAAGTATACATAATTTTTATTAAACTTTCCAACAATTTCCTTGTAATTTTATGAAAACAATGATTTATACACGAAAAAGAAAGAAACACCGTGTATAGAAGGGTTATAAAACAGTTATATTGCGATAAATTAACTTGAGACTTTTTAAATTTACCCAGGGACGTTCCAACCAAGCGAATAAGTGATACCCATAACGAAAAGATCTCATTTATGAATATTCATGCATGTTGTTGCTATCAAGAAAAGCGATAAGCAATTGTGTCAAAGATTAGGTTTTTAATTGCATATGTTGATGGGAATTTCTATGTTTCACATGCAGGGTATGAATATTGGGGCTATGCCATTGGTCGTCGGCCGCAATGCAATATTTATCCATATTTAATGAGCAACATGACCTTTTCTTATACGTACGTATCCATTTTTGTATTCTAGAACCATTATTAGGAGAGAAAAGTCAAATACTATTGACAAATATAAGTTGACCTTTTATATATAACAGTTGTTTGACTTTTTCCATCCACTTCCGCATACAGATATAAACATTTGATAATAAAATAGATTAAGTAAAAGTGTAAAACATTAAAAACAACATCATTTGTCCTTCCTAGACTAGTCATTAATCTTATATTACAATAAACCTTTTGATTTTTTCATTTATGCTTATAATTATATAATTATAAATAAATAATCAGGATGGCCTTTGAACATATATCAGATATGCGATTATATATGGCCCAAGTCATCTACGGGCCTGGTTTCTTTTTACCTTATATTGAATCGTACTTTATATTTATGTATTATTTTTTCAGAATAAAAAGAACAATAAGTTACTTAGATCCGTGGTTAAAATGCTTGACAGTTCACTTATAAAACGATATAAACTGCCAACACCATACCAATCAAACATTCAACCATCCCGTGCCCATTAGCCCAATAGCTAGGGGTTTGCAAAAAATTATATAAACAATCAACACCGTACTAAATAACATTGTATAATACGGTTTAGAATTTTGCGGTGAGGTTCGTAATTTTATCAAACCGTATTATGCATTGCAGTTTGTGGTTTATAATTACAGAACCGCTATTTAAACCGTACATCATATTGATAAAAATCACACACACACACACACACACATATATATATATATATATATATATATATATATATATATATATATATATATATATATATATATATATATATATATATATAGCCGTTTACCCGCGCCAAACGTCGGGTGCGAACAATTTTTTTTTCTACAATTATTTCTATTAAAAATCATGTATTACTGGGTGTCCAACTTTGACACACATGTAATGAAAAGGTAAACTCTAAGCATGAAATCTAATTTGCTTCGGAAGATAGTAGCTTTTGACTTGGAAACTACCCTTTGATAGATTATTTTGAGTTTAAAATAAAAATTCAATGTTGTCTCAATTAAAAAAAGTTATGAAAAAAAATTTTATTTTTTTATTCGATGCATATTTTCATTTGTGTTCAAAATTCTTTTTGAAATTTAAATACTTAGTTGACTAAATCAACCTAAAACGAACATATATATTCATTTTTCTTTTTTCCTTTACTTTTTATGGAAAAGATTATAAAGTTGTTTTGGATCAGACCTAAGTATGTTATTATTAGAGTGATCATGTGTTTTGGAATCGGAACTGTCTTGGAACGCCAGTTTTGGTTCCTAAAGTTTTGGAACTGCATTTAGTAGTTTTGGTATCGGTTGTTGTATTTTTTTTAAATGCTACCCGATGGGTATCCATTCGAACCGGTTTGCATATATAAAAGTTGTTTCAATTTAGAGTCATGTAGGTAATTCATTTCCTTTTCTTTTTAACTGGATAACATGTCAATTACTTTTGATTATTTGTAAATTTGTACATTTGATTTGAGGCAAATAATTAGGTTAAAAGATATGTGATTAGTTATATATATAAATATATAAAAAAGATATGATAAATATATAAAAAGTACCTACAAATGATTAAAAAAATTATTTGTTTATAATGGCTCTCACACATTGTTTGATATATATAACACTGATGGTTTCTCTCATCTATAAAGATAATGTAAATCCCATAGCACTTGCTGTTAAGAGGGGTAAAATGTAAAAGTGGTTCCTGTGGTTTTTCATTTTATGTGGATAAGGTCTAAACCTTTTAAAAGTTGTAGATTTGGTCATTTTCAACAAGTTTTGTTGTGTTTTTGGTCCCTCTTCCGTTAATATTTATATATATTAATAAATACTATTTTACAATATTATTAATTTCTTTTAATTAAACTTTTTAAATTTCTTTGTTATTAAAATATTTAATTGGATTATTATATATGAATAATTATTATTTTTAACGTATAATATTTATATATCAATAAGTATTATTTTTTTGGATTATTAATTTATTTTAGTTAAATTTTTTATTGGTGTGATTTTTTTATTAGATTATTATATATTAAAAAAATACTATTTTTAATATATAATATTTACATCCTAATAAATATTACATTGTTGGATTATTAATTTCTTTTGTTAAGTTTTTTTGTTTCTTTTTTTTGGAATAATTCTTTTTTATTCGATTATTACTTTTAATTTATTATTTTCTTGATATAACAAATACTATTTTGTTGGATTATTAATTTATTTTTAATGTATACTACTAATTCTTTTTAATTTTATTAGTTTCACCACAAAGTCGTCAGAATATGAAAAAGTGTTGCCTCTCATCATCGAGAATCATCGGGATCACCACAAAACATTTTCATCAAAGGTCGGACAGAAACTCACTAACCTTTTCTAACCAATGATGACAGTAGTCACTTGCGATAACACCACTACCATCACCCGATCACCACCACCACTTTGAATGTTTATAGGAGTTTGTTGTGCATTGTGTGGGATATGGAGGATTCCAACGGATTGTGAAGAGGTTGTCGAAGGTGGCTACAGGTGATGTTGGGTGGAAAAAGTTAGTAGGGTTTACATCGGACCTCCGATGAAGGTGTTTAGCGGTGATCTTGACAATTATCGTTGATGAGAGGCCAATACAAAGAATTAATCCGACAAAGTAGAATTAAAAAGAAAATAATAAATTAAAAGTAATTGTCAAGATTATCGGTGATCTTGCGTATTCTGACAACTTTATGGTGGAACTAATAAAATTAAAAAGAATTAATTATATAATAAAAATAAATTAGTAATATAATAAATAATATTTATTATATAAAGAAGATAATAAATTAAAAGTAATATTCCAATACAAAGAATTAATCCAAAAAAAACGAATTAAAAAATTAACTAAAAGAAATTAATATTATAATAATGTAATTTTTATTAGGATATAAATAATATAAATTAAAAATAATATTTATTAATATATAATAATCCTATAAAGAAGAATTACTCCAATAAGAAAATTAACTAAAATAATAATCTAATATCATAATATTTATTCATATATAATAACCCAATTAAAATATTTGATAACAAAGAAATTAAAAAACTTAATTAAAAGAATTAATAATCTAACAAAACAATATTTATTAATACATATATATATATATATATATATATATATATATATATATATATATATATATATATATAAGAATATTTATTAATAGATAATAATTCAATATAAATAAAAAGAAGATGTGTAGAAATGATCCTTATAATTTGGTTGCAGAAAAGGTCCCTGAAGTTAAAATAGTCATTTAAAAAAAGTTAATAGCCAAGTTGTTAAAATTAACGTAAGAGACCAAAACCACAACGAAACTTGTTGAAAATGACCAAATCTACAACTTTTCAAATGTTTGGACCTTAGCCATATAAAATGAGAAACCACAAAGACCATTTTCGCAATTTTCTCTAAGAAGAATGATTCTTTACTCTATAAAATAAAAGGAAGCTCACTTCTTTCCTGCAAGTTTCATAATTGTCCTTCTATTAACGACCTCTCGATTATAATAACAATACAAATTATAAGAATTTAAAGAAAATTTGAAAGTATAAACTACAGAAACTTCCATATCCAATTGAAAAACATATTGTAATTACAACAAACGCCTACCAAGGGTAGCTATCAGAATCCTCCCCCATGAGTTATTGCTACAACCCCTTAGCCTTCCCTTTAGCAGCCTTGTTTTTAGCAGCAACAACTTTACTGCAAATTGAGTTTTGCTACAACTCCTTTTTAAGCCTAAAAATATTAAAAGTATTAATACCAGGTACTTCCTTTTAAGCACAAAGTCACATGAAATTTCATTCCACCATATCCTCTCCATAAGTATCATAATATATCACCATTATTGCCATGTTTCAAGAAAAAAAAACCCAAATCGCAATCATAAAATAAAAACACACAAAATCTAAGAAAACCAATAAGTAGATGTGTTAGAAATTCAACAACAAACATTCATACATACACATTCAATAAGAATGTGTTTTAGACAAATCAAAACTTCTAAGAAAAGAACAAATACATAGCATCCTAAAAAAGTGAACACCAATTATTAACTTAAGTTTTAAAACTAATTTCAGAAGTTGATATTATGATTCGCATATTATAAATTGTTATTCCAGGCCATCATATGAACCACGATGTCATAATAGATTTAATGAAGACTACCTGTATAAGGGGCGTTGGGGGGGGGGGGGGGGGGGGGTAAGTGGGCAGCTGCATAGGGCATTTTTTTATTATATAATTTTATTCAAAAATAACAACTTATAGTAACGACAAAGACCTTTTTTTTCCTTGTTCGTCCTGGGCCTTTGATGATATTTAATTCTGTCATCACTATTACCTCTAACACTCCTACATGGAACTCTAATTTATATTTCATTTTTTAAGATTCTCTAAGGTACAAACATCAATCACCAACTACAAAACCAAAAAAAGTCTCATCTTTGTCAAAAAAAAAAAAAATAATAATAAAGAAGAATCACAAAACATATATTAGATTTGCAAAAATTTAAATCAGCTTTTGGTCACCGTTTCATACAAGCCACCTTATGAAGTTAAACACATATATAATTAATTAAAAAAACATTACACTCACCAGGGATAGATCAAATGGTTGTTCTATCCATAAGAAAACTCTCAAGATATGTTTTTTTTTAATACCTGATCAGTCTCAAAATGCGACATGAATTTGTCACAAATTAAAAAAAAAATACATGAGTTATTTAAAAAATAGGATATACTGATAAACTCTGACATATATACCAAATAAGCAGCTATACCATAAAAAGGTGTATAGAAAAAATGGATTTAAAATAAGATGGTGTTATACCCATATAAAATTGACTAAGGAGCACATCTACCTCTATAGTGGCATGAAATCATAATGAAAACATATAGTATTTAATAAAACTAAAAATGAATATTAAAATAAAACGAATGTCATAAAAAATATTCTTGAACCACTTCCATTTCCACTAACATCATCTACATTTATTTTTTCTACATCCCTAAAAACTAAGATAAAAAAACTCCCAAATATAAAATCCTTTTCAAGGAAAAAAAATCCAAGCTTAACATTAAACCTTTGTATCAAAATTGTGATGTGTGTGAGTTTGTGATAACAAAATGGTAAAAGTGAGATATAGCTTGATGGTGGGCCAGAGATTTCGAGAGAAATGAAGAAGAAGAAAGCAGAAGTGCACGTTTTTATTACTTGTGCCAATTTCAATTGCGATCCAAACTTCTGAAAATAAATATACACAAAATAAAAAAAAAACATAAAATATATACACACAAAATAGACTATGTTTTGAAAAAAAAACACCTTTGTGTAAGTCAGAAGAAGCCACTAGCCACCAGAACAATGATTTTCTGGCAACTTGTTGAAACATGAATTGTGTAAAAGAAAATTATGAAAAGATTCGGATGCCAGCTAAAATTTTAATAAAGCACACAACAGAAAAAAGAAACATGAAACTGATTAAGCGAGAGAGGTGATATAATTTAATGTTTACTTACCAAGTTCACCATGGAATCGATATCTGACTCAACCTATCTTTGTCGATCATGGAGGAGAGGACATGAGTTGCTTCAGATCAAGGTTGTAATCGGTGGTGAAGATGCGTTCGTATTCAATTGAGAGACTTTAGACTTTTAGGGTTTTAAACAATTAAAAACGTTGATGTGTTTATAAAGCTAGCTCAATTTAATTGGCTGAAAGTGAGGAATGTGTCACACCCCCAAACCAGAATGGCAGAAACATTCGGGGGTGGATGACTTCACGTAGTATCACAACCATTGAATATTGTAAAGAAAATAACACAACCATCACATATATAATGAAAACGTATGTTGTTGCGTTATACATATTAGCAAAAGAATATTACAATGAGATGATAAATGTTCAATAATAAAACATCCTTAGTGTTCCCTTCTCCAAAAGCTGGTGGTTACCTGTATTACTGATTCCCTGAGAAATACAAGTGGTTTCGAAAAAGTGTCAACAATTAAGTTGGTGAGTTCATAAGTGTTTTACATTGAAAAGCATGACCTTTTTGATAGTAAATCGATGAAAGAGGTTTTCAGAAAATCCAATATTTTCTATAAATGATTTGAAAAGTTTCCTGTGTTGGAGTGTGTTTGTGTTTTCCATACTTGAATAACAGTGATAAAATTTGTGTTAACGATAAAATGGAAAACTGAAATGCATATATGAATCTCGTAAATCAAACTTGTTTTTTCATACTTTTATGTGAGTTTTATAACCATGCTATTGACACTGATGGCCTGTAACAACGTTCTTCAGGCGTTGGAACTGTTATGACGTTTGTCACCCCAGGCCTGCCGGCCTAGCTGTAGCTAACAGCTTAGGTGTGGGATTGTCAATCCCGTATAGATCTATACACAAGTATCACGCTCCCCCTACAAGGGATTATGGTATATAATACAGGACTTAATAATGCATACTCGAACGTACGTGAAGCTGTCTCACATTACTTGGTATAAACAGATTTACGATAATAAAGACTTTACTTCTTTTGAAAGCATTTCATTTGTCAAGATGTATATGTAAAATAACTTGATAATTATACTCAATATAGTTTCTCAAAAAGTATGTTTCCATGTAGTAAGAACAACTTGGTGATATAATAGCCCTTTAAGCATGAAGATATTTGGTATCAAAACCCTATAAGAACGATGTTATGATTATGTTTATAAAACGATACTTTGACTTGTAATGTACTTGTATTCCCCCCCCCCCCCCTAAAACGTGAAAAGAATTGAAAAGTAGGGGTATGAACTCACTCGTTAAGTTTGAAGAGAGAGGCTAGGGTTGAGCAGAACTTCGACCGCGGATGGTTGCGTCGTCGGGCTCTTCGGGGATCTCTGCAGCGTAAATCTTTCGTCGGGGCTCGAGTGCGGAAACCGAGGTGAGGGAATGGTCTCTGGAGCTTAGAGGTGTGGGAGAAGGACTGAAAAATGGTGAAGGTGTGCCTAAACTCGCAGCTGATGCCATCTATTTATAGGTGGTATTTTTGAGCGCCACGTCGTGGCTAGGGTTGTCCACGTCGTGGGGAGCAAGCCCTATCCCCTTCCGTTGATTGGACGCCCTCAGTCACTTGCCGGGTCGCGGCCAAGCTGTGCCACGTCGTGGGGCCTGACAGCCTCGGATTTTGGACCCCGAACTTGTAAAATCCATAACTTTCGCGTACGAGCTCCGTTTTCGACGTTCTTTATATGCACGCGTAGCTGAAAATATGATCTACAACTTTCATTTAGACTCTGTCGGCTAGTTTTGAATTTATTTTTAACGACATAATTATAATAGGACGGGCCTCCTATAGTCCGTTAAAAATTCGTAGGTTCTTTATTCGACGTCGGTTTTCGTTTGTCTTTTTATCGTTTTATTACTATTGTGGAGATCTTCAACTCTCATTTAGGTTGCGTTAGCTAATTAACACTCGATCTTCAATTCGAGTTTTTAGCCCTCTACTACAGTTACGAAACTATGAAAATTTGTAACTTCTTCATACGAGGTCCAATTTGGGCGATCTTTTTATGCACGCTCACCTTTCAACGAGATCTACGACTTTTGTTTAGATACTTAAGGCTAAAATGCATTTTATTGAGATTTTACTTTTTACGTCCAATAATGTTTTAACGGCGGGTCGTAAAATATACGAGTGGTTATAATTTCTTCAATATAACCCGGTTTTGAGCGTTCTTTATGTTTTTTTGGAAACCTTGGCATGATATCTAATATTTGATGCATCCCAACTTAGATACTTGAACACTTTATTTTCGAGGTTAATTTCGTTGTTTTTAGCTTTCGAGTGTTTACAATGCTTTTGGGAAAAATAGGGTTGTCACAGAATGTTGGTTCATATTTGACCAATTCAATTTGAAGATGAAGGGAAGACCTATTTAAAGTGTGCCTAATTTATAACATTTGACCGGATAACATTTAATATTTTTCAATGCATGTTGTATATGTTGCAATATGTCTTGTACCTCTTAGAATTAGCATTTGACCAAATTTGCATAATAAGTAATAAAGATATATGATTTTTTTTTCTTTTTTTTTAAATTTAAATCCTCTGTATTGGTAAGAAGATAAGGATGTAGGTTTGAATGTTTCAATATTAATTTTACATTTGTACTTAATGCATTGTATTTTGTAATTTGTTGATAAATGTTTGTACATTTAGCTTAAAGGTTTGAACGTCTTAAATCTACTTTTAGAATTAGTAATGTTTGTATAATAAGATAGTATATATATATATATATATATATATATATATATATATATATATATATATATATATATATATATATATATATATATATAGGGAGAATTTGATATATGCCCATTTTAAAAGTCAAAATATCATATTTGCCAAAATCTTTTTTTATAATGTTTTTAATATTTTATAACCATTTTTTATACCATAAAATTATTATAATAATTAAAAAATTTAATTATATTATCCTTACGTTTATGATAATGGAATGTGAACTTCTAAATTGTTGGAATGTCGCCCTCTTAACAAAGAAAAAGATTCATCTTCAACCATCTCTATGAAATATATATTTTGATTGTTTAGTTTTTGTTGTTGATAATTATCATGTTGTAGATGGAGGATATTTTACATATTACCATTGATATTTTGATGTTTAAAAAGTGCATATATGATATTTTGATATTTAAAAAGGGCATATATGATATTTTGATGTTTAAAAATGACATATATGATATTTTCAAATTTTATGAATGGTAAATATGATATTTAGAAATTTTATGAAGGGTAAATATGATATTTATAAATAAGTTGGATAAATATGATATTTTGTTGTTTAAGAATGGCATATATGAAATTCTCCCATATATATATATATATATATATATATATATATATATATATATATATATATATATATATATATATATATATATATATATATAGGGGAGCGTTCAATCGAGAACATTTCTTATCGCGAGAACATTTGAGAACAAATTTTGACCACGCAATTTTTTTAAATTAAAATCATCAAATATATTAATATAAATCAATAAATAAGAAAAAATAAAAAACCCACTAACCATCACCACTCACCACCCAAACAATAACATCCACAACCACCACCCGTCACTGCCACCTAGCTCCACCCCCACCCACCACCCAACATCATCACCACCATTTGCCATCGCCAACCATGACCATCATCCACCACCACCACCCATCTCCACCACCAGCCACCATCCCTACCACCCACCACAACCACAACTCATCCACCCACCACTATCCACCTCCACCACCCATCATTACCACTCACCCACCACTATGACCACCACCTGCGACTACCACCACCCATCACTCATCACCGCCGCCCACCACCCCCACCCATCACCATCGACCACCACCACCCACCACCATCACCCTCACCCACCACTCACGATCATCACCACCACCCACTACAACCACCACCCACCCACCTCTACCACCCATCACTATTGTAACGACGTAAATTTTTAACCAAATTTTCATTTTTAATTATCATAAGAAGACATGTCACATTTCTCTAAACTCCAATCACTAATATTCAACATAGTTTTCAAAAACATTTATTCACAATCCAGGATCCACAAAATATAACTCCAACTTGATAGTGTGTGTGTACAATCAAGCCAGTGCCTTCCCGCGATCCTCTGAAGTACCTGAAACACATAACAGACAACACGGTAAGCATGAATGCTTAGTGAGTTCCTTAAAATACCACTTGCACATATTAGCCACTAGAGGCTATAACTCTGTAGGACCTTTCAGTCGATGTGTCTGAGTGGGACCCTCAAGTTCCATGACTTGTTGGACCCTCTGGTCTAGTCTAGGTGAGAACCCTCGGGTCTCACAATTCATTGGACCCTCTGGCCCGGTCTTAGTGAGGGCTATTAGGTGTGTCAAACTCAACAAATAAAGGGGTACAAATGACTCCAAAAAAACACTACTATATTGCACTAACAAGTAGTACAAGGCAAGTAGGGTCGATCTGCAGAGACACAGGATAATTAGTCTGTACCTCTTTGCGCAAGGTACTATGGTCACAAAAGATTAAAGGGGGGGGGGGGGGGGGAGATTTTAGATGCAATGATTAAAAAAATAAATTGAAAGCACAAGTAATTAGTAAAATGAATGAATCAAGTTCAGATTTTTGTAAGGACTCTAACTTCATGGATGACAATTTAGTAGTGTGATTCAATGATAACACAATGTTTGCTCAATTCTATCTAAGTTGGTACTTGAAAGTGTTAACAAGCTCTAACACTTCCCATTCACCACATTAATCAGCCAAAACAAGCTCTTTGATTAATCCTAACCTTACTAACCTAATCTAAACAAGCTCTTAGAATTAGATTAAAAGATTGCTTTAAGCTTTATGCGAATGTTCCCAACAACACCTAATGCTCCTCACAAGCTCAGGAGTGTAAGAGTGTATGAATAAGATTTACACTAGATTTATTCAAAAGCATTCCATTTAGTGCTTGTTACTTGTTCAATTTCACAAAAGAATTACAGATTTTGCAAAACAGATAACTAGAATGACCTAACCTTAATTCAAATGGCCAATAAGAATCACAATTAGAATCAAACGTTCAATTGAAGCAAAATCAAATTCATTAGATAGAAATTGAAAGAAAAATCATGTCATATGATTGAGATCAGCACTAAGAAGTCAAAACATGAAATTAGAGAAACTAGGGTTCGAGCCACACATGGCTAGAACAAGATCACAAGTCAAAAGATGGAAATATTGTGCAATTACAACTTACAAATACAAGAAATAATGTTTCCAAATGCTAAACGATTAATCACTTGCAAAAACCTTCTAAACCTCCCTTCAAAATGTGCTCTTATATGTTGTGTGTGTCCCTCATTGACCCAATTCCCGTCATATGATAAATAGGAAAAACTACCAAAAAACAGTTGTTGCGTCGAACACAGCCCGTGTTAATATAGATTAAATCAACACGGGTCGTGTTGGGTGAAAACATGGCCTTCAATCCTCAATTCCAACTCTAATATACGATGCTCAAAAATGCTCAGCTGGCCCAACACACCCCGTGTCCATATAGGTTGAATAGACACGGGTCGTATTCAGTGAAGTCAACATGTCTTGATCTGGTCAAACACGACCCGTGTTGGCTTTGTAGTGTAAATCCAACACGCCCCGTGTGACATCCCCATATTTCTCGGTCAGAAAAGACCGATTTAATTTATGCTTTTTAAAATAAAATCAGAGAAATCTTTTTATAAGATATTGCGGAATTGGTCCCCAAATAATATATGATAAAAGTTTATCAAAATCCTTCATTAAGAAGGTATATATTTTCCATATATATATATATATATATATCAAAACCTCGGGATGTCATGTTCCGATACAGATCAAAAGCATAAACAAGACATTATAAGCCTTTCAACAGTTATTTACAACTACTGGCCTATAATCCAAAAATCTCTCGTCATCCTCCGATTATGCTTGGGGTCCACTACCTGTAATCATAAAACTGAGTGGGTCAGGCTTGAGAGCCTGGTGAGCATATAGGGTTTTCAACCCACAATAATAATATACTTATTAAGTTCACCAATCAATAATAACCCTGATTACCCATTCCCGTTGTCCTCACTTTACGTCCCTAAACACCTATCACAAGGGACCTAGCCTAAGGATTATCATCAGGATGGACACTACTGCTAAGGGGATTCCTCAGCAATAAATGTCCTAAAGGCAACCATGTGGGGGATGGAATACATCTGGTGAGCACACAGTTCAAATAAACACACATTTCGAATAAACACCTACAGGTTGCTAGCCTGCTAGTGTTCCACTGGACTATCTAGAAAGTCCGTGGTCGTCATCTATACTCCGCTAGATGACTAGATCATCAATATCATCTATAACGAGGCCTCTCATTATTTCATTTTATCACACAGAAACTATTATATCTACCCATGTTCTACCCAACACATTTTGTAGATAAAAAGCATATACAATTTAAAACTTGTATAAAACATCAATTCAACAGTCACCTCGAATAAACAATTAGCATATTTACACATAACACGTATTTCAAGGTAAATACTTCATATCTATGTGTAAATTGAAAGTAACTACACACTCACATATTTTGGTGAAAATCGGGCAGCAATTCGTTTCCTAAAATGATCGTTTCTAATAAAACCGGGAGTTTTATTGAGAAACCGGGCTCTGCGAAACGTCGGGCTTCGAAACCGAAAAGATAAATTTTCCGGGCTTCTCGGGCGCTTCGTGGGGTATTCCGGGCTTTACAATCGATACCGGGGCTTTGGGGGATTCTAAGATGAAGGAAATATGGGTTTAGGGGTTAAAAGTGACAAAATTCCAAAAGTAACCGGGAACCCTCGCAGGTACCCTTCTATTTATAGGTTCCGAAGTTCTGATCCAATGGCTGAGAAGTATCCTGATCCGACGGCTAAGAAGGCTCGCAGGGGGGTGGCTTCGCACATGGATCGCACATGCGAGAGCTCGCTGGCGGCTTCTAAGTGGACCGCGGCTTACTGGCGCACCTGCGAGGCTCGGAGCTAGGCTTTGCGAGGCTCGGAGCTGGGTGCGAGGCTCGGACAGAAGGCTGGCAGCTTCGGATTGGGCCTCCTCCTCGATCAAATCAGAAGATGGCACGTGGCTCGCATGACTCAGCAGCCTGATGACTCAGCAGCCAGGTGACTCAGCAGGACACGTGTCACATTCTAAGCGAGGGTGACGTGGCAATTGTGACTCTGCGAAATTTCTCGGTTTTCGTGCCAAAACTTCTAAAATCCATAACTTTCGCATACGAGCTCCGTTTTTGACGTTCTTTATATGCACGCGTAGATAAATTTACGATCTACAACTTCCGTTTAGACTTTGTCGGCTAATTTTAACTTTAAATTTTATATTATTATTTTTAACAGACCGGGACAGGAAATCCGTTAAAAATTCATAACTTCTTCATCCGACGTCCGTTTTCGTCAGACTTTTTACCGTTGTGCTCCTATTGACGAGACCTTCAATTCTCGTTTAGGTTGTGTCGGCTAAAAATCGCTCGATCTAAAATTCGAGTTTTTAGCTGTCTACTGCTACGCTGAAACTTCGAAAAATCATAACTTCCTCATACGAAGTCAGATTTGGGCGTTCTTTTTATCGAACTTCTCGGTTTAACGAATACTAAGACTTTCGTTTAGATTACTAAGGTTAAAAAGTAGTTTATCGAAAACTCACTTTTTACAACATTCAGCACCGTGCCCGTTTTGTCGCGAAACTTCGACAGGTCATAACTTCTTCGTTATAACTCGGATTTTGGTATTCTTTATATCCCCGAAATCCTTGTTTCGACCACTACAACTTTATGTAAAGATATCGGGCTTATCTCACACTTTACTTTTGACGCTTATTTTTATTCTTGATTAATTAAGCCCTAATAATTAAGCATAAAACACATAATTCATATAATATTCACATAATTCCTTTTCATTTCTTCAAAATGAGTTACAAAGGTCAACCTAGACTATCAACTCAATATAAATGCCTAGGCTAGAAACACGAGTGTTACAATTCTCTCCCCCTTAGGATGATTTCGTCCCCGGAATCACATATCACCAAACAACTGCGGGTAGCGACTCATCATGTCACTCTCCGTTTCCCAAGTGAGATTTGGTCCATTCGTATGTTTCCAGCGCACAAGCACTAAATCGACCATCTTGCGTCGCAACTTCATAGTCTTACGGTCAACAATTGCTTCAGGTTCTTCGATCAACCTCTTGTTTTCATCCAACCTTAACTCAGAAATCGGAATTATGTCGGGCACATCTCCTGTGAACTTTCTCAAATAACACACATGAAAGGTGTTATGAATACCCTCTAGTTCTTCCGGTAACTCTAGCTTGTAAGCTTGATTCCCGATTCTCTGAAGAACTTTAAATGGTCCAATAAACCTTGGACTCAACTTCCCTCATTTCCCGAATCTTATAAGTCCCTTCCACGGCGAAACTTTGAAGTAAAACCGAATCTCCAACATCGAAGGATATCAGTTGTCTTTTCTTGTCAGCATAACTCTTTTGTCAATCTTGAGCAGCTAACATCCTTTCCCTTATCACTTTCAACTTTTCAGCAGTCTCATGGACTATTTCAGGTCCCATAAACTGCTTTTCCCCAGCTTCTAGCCAACATGATGGCGTTCGACACTTTTCCCCATACAAAGCGTGATAAGGTGCCATCTTAATGCTTGAGTGGAAACTATTATTATAGGAGAATTCTACTAAAGGTAAGTGTTCATCCCAGTTACCTTGGAATTCTAGGGTACATGCTCTCAGCATATCCTCCAATGTTTGAATCGTTCGCTCGGTCTGACCATCGGTTTGCGGACGGTAAGCTGTACTCAAACACAACTTGGTACCCAATTCCTCTTGTAGACTCCTCCAAAACCTTGAGGTAAAACGACTATCACGATCGGACACAATCGTTAACGGAACACTGTGAAGCCTCACAATTTCTTTCATGTAAGAATTCGCAAGTTTATCCATAGACCACTTCTCTTTGGCTGCTATGAAATGCGCACTCTTAGTGAAGCGATCAACGACCACCCAAATCATGTCGTGACCGTTCCTTGTTCTGGGCAGTTTAGTCACAAAATCCATGGTGATGTCTTCCCATTTACCCATGGGTACGGGTAAAGGTTCTAAACTCCCATATGGTTTCTGATGTTGTGCCTTAACCCTAGCACAAGTTACACACTCGGCCACATACTTAGCTACATCGAGCTTCATCGTTGGCCACCAATAATAGGGTTTTAGATCCCTATACATTTTTGTACTGCCGGGATGAATCGAGTACATGGTCTTGTGAGCTTCTTCCATCAGAAGATCTCTTATTCCGCCCGTCTTAGGTACCTAAATTCTATCTTGAAATACCTTCAACCCTTGGTTGTTTGTACCGAACACTAACGTTTTGCCCAAACGTTCTTCCTTTCGGTCATTTTTCTGTAAAGCTTCCTCTTGATCTTTCTTTATACTTTCCACAATTGTCGAGACAACTTCAATTCTCAACGCTCTTGGCCTTTTCTTTTCAAGGTTTACCTTTCGACTGAGAGCATCGACAACAACATTTGCTTTACCAGGGTGGTAAAGTATCTCACAGTCGTAGTCCTTGAGTAACTCTAGCCAGCGTCGTTGCCTCATGTTCAATTCCTTCTGATTAAAGAGATATTGGAGACTCTTATGATCAGTGAAAAGTTTACACTTGGTGCCATAAAGATAATGCCTCCATGTCTTCAAGGCAAATACTACCGCTGCCAACTCCAGATCATGAGTGGGGTAGTTCTTTTCATTCTCCTTCAATTGCCTTGATGCATACGCGATCACTTTATCCCTTTGGGTCAGAACACAACCTAACCCAACTCCAGATGCATCGCTATAAACTGCAAAGTCATCAACTCCTTCAGGCAATGAAAGAATCGGTGCTTCACATAATCTCTTCTTCAACTTCTCAAAGGCTTCCTTATGCTTCTCATTCCAAGCATAAGTAGCTCCTTTGTGGGTCAAAGCTGTTAATGGAGTAGCAATCGAAGAAAAGCCTTGGATAAACCTTCGGTAATATCCAGCTAATCCTAAAAAGCTTCGAATCTCCGTAGGACTTTTTGGTTGTTCCCACTTCATCACAGCTTCAATCTTTGCTGGGTCGACCATTATCCCTTCTTGGTTAACCACATGACCTAAAAATTGGACTTCTTGAATCCAAAATTCACACTTGGAGAACTTTGCATACAACTTCTCCTTTTTCAGGACTTCTAGCACTTCACGTAGATGCTTTTCATGCTCCTGCTTGCTTTTCGAATAAATCAAGATATCGTCTATGAATACTATCACGGATTTATCTAAGAGTGGTTTACAAACCCTATCAAATCCATGAAAGCTGCTGGGGCATTGGTTAGTCCGAACGACATAACCAAAAATTCATAGTGTCCATATCTCGTTCTAAAAGCAGTCTTTTCAATGTCCGACTCTCTCACCTTTAGTTGATGGTATCCCGACCTAAGATCGATCTTCGAGAAATAGCTCGAACCCTGCAATTGGTCGAACAAGTTATCGATCCTTGGCAATGGGTACTTATTCTTTATCATCACTTTGTTCAGCTCTCTGTAATCGATGCACATTCTCATGCTTCCGTCTTTCTTCTTTAAAAATAACACAGGGGCTCCCCAGGGTGATGAACTAGGTCGAATGAAACCTTTGTCCATTAACTCCTGAAGTTGTGTCATAAGTTCTTTCATTTCGGTTGGCGCTAATCGATAAGGTGCTTTTGCTATCGGTGTCGTTCCTGGTAACAAGTCGATACGAAATTCTACTTGTCGATCAGGGGGCAATCTGGGAAGATCTTCAGAAAGACTTCCGGATAATCACACACCACCGGAATATTCTGCACCTCCTTCTTTTCCATCTTGGCATCGATCACGAACGCTAGATATGATGTACATCCCTTGGCCAAACACTTTCTGGCTTTCATTAGGGAAATGATTCCAGAGTTTACTCTGTGTTTGTCTCCGTACACTATAAACGACTCTCTCCCTGGCGGGTTTACTTTTACTATCTTCTTTCTGCATAGTATTTCTGCATCGTTGGCGCTAAGCCAATCCATTCCTAAAACTATGTCGAATCCATTTAACTCGATAGACAATAATTCCTCTTGGAACTTATTCCCATCCAAGTCAATGATGATGTTTTTCATACGATGGTTAATAGGTACAAACTTGCCACTAGCAATCTCAACTATTATAGCATTAACTAGCATATCTACAGGCAAAGCTAGCTTTCTACCAAATTCATGCGATATAAAGGAGTAATTGGCTCCAGAATCAAACAAAATTTGGGCAGGCAATTCGTTTACGAGAAAGGTACCTGAAGCAACATCGGCTTCTTCTTTCGCAGCTTCGAGTGTCATCTGAAAGGCTCTCACCTTCGGCTTTGGTGGTAGATTGGGTTTTCCCGCATCTTTCTTCTTTGGGCAATCCTTAGCAATATGCCCTTCATCACGGCACTCGTAGCACACCCTCTTGTTGGTGGTGCACTCATTGGCATAGTGCCCTGACTTTCCACACTTGTAGCAGGTTACTTCCTCGCCACATTTTCCCGAGTGCTTCTTCTTGCACTTCTCGCACCATTTAAATTCATTTCCTCCCCTGAACTTCTTTGAACCGAACTTGCTCTTTTTGTTGGGTTTAGCAGACCCTTCAAATTTCCTCTTCTCGCTAACCTCGACTTTGCTGGCAGCTCTTCCCTTAATCATGTCCTCCACAGACTTGGCAGCCCAGATAGCTGCCTCCAAAGTAAGTGCCTGACGTACTGGCACCGCGTACTCCCATGGAAGTCCCTTTGCGTACCTATCTATTTTTGCCAACTCATCTGGGACAATACGCAAAGCAAACTCCATTTTATCTGTGAAGTTATTCGTATATTCGTCAACGGTCATACTCCTCTTCTGCAACGTTAGAAATTGGTTTTCTAACTCAAGTACGTTTTGAGCCGAGCAGTACTTGCGCTTGAAGTGCACCAAGAACTCTGCCCAAGTTAATTGCAGTGGCTCATTAGGGCTTAGGGTTTTCCCAAAAGTGCTCCACCAACGAGTAGCACTACCCCTGAACTGACATACTGCAAACGTAGTTTGTAACTTGCCTTGGCAATCACAAGTCATGAAAGCCAACTCCATTTCCGAGATCCAGTCCATTACTCCGACAGGATCTTCTTTTCCATTGAAGGTCGATGGCTTGCAAGTCATAAAGTCCTTATACTTGCACCCATTTCTCTCCACTCTACCCTCGTGGTTATTCCTCCCAACCACAAGCGGTTCACTATGACCAACCGATCTACTATTGTTCCCTTCTTCGGATCGATCGTCATTTAGTTCACGTTGTTCAATAGGAACTGAAGGTTCATCCCTGTCGTTCAGCAACATTTGCCTCAATTCCTCCCTCTGTTCAGCCAACATGGCCTGAATCATAGTTCGTACTCCAGCCATGATGATGGATTCGGGTGCAACTCCTACTATAGGCACCTGTTCCACCACTGGAGGTTGAGGTTGTTGGTTTCTGTTTGCATTTCCAGCTCCACTCCGAGTTCTTGCCATTACAATCTATATACGGAATAAGGCGAAATTTAGGTCGTTATCCTTGTTAGACATGTCAATTCCCTTATCACTCCGAAACGTTTACATGTTAGTTCTAATATCGTATTCATACGCTTAGAATCCTACACACATAAGGTTTCCAGATCCGGTCGGCAACAGACCATAGATCCGAACAAATAATGGCACACATGGAAAACACATAGCATTTAGCACAGAAGGGCATTTTAGGCATATTCCCTAAAATAAACTAGTTCTCGTGTCTAAAATATGGTAGACACTCATCTCACAATCATCACTTAGCATTCTAAGTTCAAGTCTAGAAAGTCTACAATTTCTTAGTTCGCTTAAACTAATGCTCTGATACCAACTGTGACATCCCCATATTTCTCGGCCAGAAAAGACCGATTTAATTTATCCTTTTTAAAATGAAATCAGAGAAATCTTTTTATAAGATATTGCCGAATTGGTCCCCAAACAATATATGATAAAAGTTTATCAAAATCCTTCATTAAGAAGGTATATATTTTCCATATATATATATATATATATATATATATATATATATATATATATATATATATATATATATATATATATATATATATATATATATATATATATCAAAACCTCGGGATGTCATGTTCCGATACAGATCAAAAGCATAAACAAGACATTATAAGCCTTTCAACAGTTATTTACAACTACTAGCCTATAATCCAAAAATCTCTCGTCATCCTCCGACTATGCTCGGGGTCCACTACCTGTAATCATAAAACTGAGTGGGTCAGGCTTGAGAGCCTGGTGAGCATATAGGGTTTTCAACCCACAATAATAATATACTTATTAAGTTCACCAATCAACAATAACCCTGATTACCCATTCCCGTTGTCCTCACTTTACGTCCCTAAACACCTATCACAAGGGACCTAGCCTAAGGATTATCATCGGGATGGACACTACTGCTAAGGGGATTCGTCAGCAATAAATGTCCTAAAGGCAACCATGTGGGGGATGGAGTACATCTGGTGAGCACACAGTTCAAATAAACACACAGTTCGAATAAACACCTACAGGTTGCTAGCCTGCTAGTGTTCCACTGGACTATCTAGAAAGTCCGTGGTCGTCATCTATACTCCGCTAGATGACTAGATCATCAATATCATCTATAACGAGGCCTCTCATTATTTCATTTTATCACACAGAAACTATTATATCTACTCATGTTCTACCCAACACATTTTGTAGATAAAAAGCATATACAATTTAAAACTTGTATAAAACATCAATTCAACAGTCACCTCGAATAAACAATTAGCATATTTACACATAACACGTATTTCAAGGTAAATACTTCATATCTATGTGTAAATTGAAAGTAACTACACACTCACATATTTTGGTGAAAATCGGGCAGCAATTCGTTTCCTAAAACGATCGTTTCTAATAAAACCGGGAGTTTTGTTGAGAAACCGGGCTCTGCGAAACGTCGGGCTTCGAAACCGAAAAGATAAATTTTCCGGGCTTCTCGGGCGCTTCGTGGGGTATTCCGGGCTTTACAATCGATACCGGGGCTTTGGGGGATTCTAAGATGAAGGAAATATGGGTTTAGGGGTTAAAAGTGACAAAATTCCAAAAGTAACCGGGAACCCTCGCAGGTACCCTTCTATTTATAGGGTCCGAAGTTCTGATCAAATGGCTGAGAAGTATCCTGCTCCGACGGCTAAGAAGGCTTGCAGGGGGTGGCTTCGCACATGGCTCGCACATGCGAGGGCTCGATGGCGGCTTCTAAGTGGACCGCGGCTTACTGGCGCACCTGCGAGGCTCGGAGCTAGGCTATGCGAGGCTCGGAGCTGGGTGCGAGGCTCGGACAGAAGGCTGGCAGCTTCGGATTGGGCCTCCTCCTCGGTCAAATCAGGAGATAACACGTGGCTCGCATGACTCAGCAGCCTGATGGCTCAGCAGCTAGGTGACTCAGCAGGACACGTGTCACATTCTAAGCGAGGGTGACGTGGCAATTGTGACTATGCGAAATTTCTCGGTTTTCGTGCCAAAACTTCTAAAATCCATAACTTTCGCATACGAGCTCCGTTTTTGACGTTCTTTATATGCACGCGTAGCTAAATTTACGATCTACAACTTCCGTTTAGACTTTGTCGGCTAATTTTAAATTTAAATTTTATATTATTATTTTTAACAGACCGGGACAGGAAATCCGTTAAAAATTCATAACTTCTTCATCCGACGTCCGTTTTCGTCAGACTTTTTACCGTTGTGCTCCTATTGACAAGACCTTCAATTCTCGTTTAGGTTGTGTCGGCTAAAAATCGCTCGATCTAAAATTCGAGTTTTTAGCTGTCTACTGCTACGCTGAAACTTCAAAAAATCATAACTTCCTCATACGAAGTCAGATTTGGGCGTTCTTTTTATCGAACTTCTCGGTTTAACGAATACTAAGACTTTCGTTTAGATTACTAAGGTTAAAAAGTAGTTTATCGAAAACTCACTTTTTACGACATTCAGCACCGTGCCCGTTTTGTCGCGAAACTTCGACAGGTCATAACTTCTTCGTTATAACTCGGATTTTGGTATTCTTTATATCCCCGAAATCCTTGTTTCGACCACTACAACTTTATGTAAAGATATCGGGCTTATCTCACACTTTAATTTTGACGCTTATTTTTATTCTTGATTAATTAAGCCCTAATAATTAAGCATAAAACACATAATTCACATAATATTCACATAATTCCTTTTCATTTCTTCAAAATGAGTTACAAAGGTCAACCTAGACTATCAACTCAATATAAATGCCTAGGCTAGAAACACGAGTGTTACACCCCGTGTTGCTCTCTGTGTGCTTATCCCAACTTGATTTTTCCAACTCTTCCGTTCTTCGCCTGATCATCCCGCAATCTTCACCAACACTCCCCAGCACCTCCAAAAACGCCCTCCAACCTCCGGTTTACCTGAAAACGACATGAAAGTTTGCAAATAAGGTCGTTCTAGAGAATAACATAAACATGATGAAATGCAAGACAAATGAAAAATAATTATACTAATTAGATGCATACTAAAGGACAAAAACATGTGCAAAAAGGTGCACAAAATGCACCTAACAAATCTCCCCAAGCTTAGACCTTTCTTGTCCTCAAGAAAGAACAAGAATTAGACGAAACAGGACGACTTCTAGATGGCAAAAAGAAACATAGAACAAAAAGGGACAGAAAAATCCTAAGGGCTAGGAATGAATGCATGCAATGCAAACCATGAAAAAGAACGATATCTACTTTTGTAAATAAGTAAAAATTCGATCAGAATTTACATCAATGGGGCTCCAATCATTAATACCTAGGCGACCATCCTGC
Organism: Lactuca sativa; assembly: GCF_002870075.4. Classification (NCBI taxonomy): domain Eukaryota; kingdom Viridiplantae; phylum Streptophyta; class Magnoliopsida; order Asterales; family Asteraceae; genus Lactuca; species Lactuca sativa. Next base: position 75,178,199 of record NC_056627.2, read on the forward strand.
TTCCTTCTCCATATCACACACTCTCAAAGTGAGGAAGACTCGAAACGGTGTAACCCAATAATCCAACCTCAATTTATTTAAACTTTATACCTTAATTAGCTTTATGGGAGAAAATAACATAGTCTGGATCTCATGTCCTTAAGACTAGATGGCCAAGAATAAGAATCGACGCATCCTTAAGAACCCGTCACGGCAAATCAGCTTTCGCTGAAAAAGCGAGCCCACCCGAAGGGGGCCAGATCCTATGCTTTCACTTTTTCGAGAGCCACAAGTATCATATCACACAGTTCTTCATTCACCAGATTTGACTTTGAGCTGGCTTTTGATTTTGATTGAACTTGGATTTGTATCTTCATTTTGAGCTTGAATTCTTCAACCACTTTTGAATTTATGATAATTTCTTCGTTTTGGCACTTGAAATTCTGATTTTGGGTATTGGATATGACAGTTGTACCCTTCCTTCTTTCTTGACTGTGTGGATCTGATACTTAAGCTCTCTGTTACCGCGAGGGTAACGCGTGTCAACAAATAGGTCCATGTTCCGTGGGTCCAGAGTTGTCGACAAAGATTCTTTTTAAACATTCAGAAGCAAATCATCCTAAAGCTGTTCTTACCGCCCATAAATTACGATGTTTGGGCCCCCTAGTTATGACAGCTGATTCTACACTTCCGGTAGCTATCCAGTCGCCTCATAATTTTTTTCGTTTGATTTCTCGTTTTTCCACTTCATGGAGCTATTGTATGTAAAGAGTGTCATCATCTCGTACATTTTTTTCCGATGAAGATGATGATGCATGAAAATGATGGAATGCAAAAACTTGAAATAAAAATATTTTTGGTTTTTATAAATGTAGAATGCAAAGAAAATGAAAATAAAAAAGTTAATTTAATTTAATTAATTTAATTTAATTAATTTAATTTATTTTATTTTTTTGAAAATGCATGTGTATGAACATGAAAATGCACCTAATATACAACTCTACCCTTCCCCAAGCTTAAAGATAAGCATCGTCCCCGATGCTTGAAGAGGGTGGAACGACCTATTGCGGAGGAGGAGGAGGAGGATAATATCCGGAGTTTCGGGTCCAAGCCCAAAAGTCCTCCTCATGCTTGCGATGACGCTCTTGATCCCAAGCGTGTTGGGTGGTGAAGGAAGAAAAACTTTGGGTGAGGCTCGCGAGATCTTGATGGTAAGTATCGAGGCGGGTATGGATCGACTGGAATGGATCCATATATTGTTGGTGATATGACAAGGGCTCAACATGATGGGATGAGCTAGCACCACCCGTGGAAAGAGGTATGGAGTGATTTGCCAATCAGTCATATAGGTGGGGCTTCGGAGATCAAGAATGCCTTTATTTTATGGTGTAATGAGGAGCTTCGGGTCATGATTTTGGCCCATGATCCAGTGGTGGGTGCCATCCGCTGCCGAACGGAATAGTCGCGTGGACTCAAGAACAGCTGTGGTAAGATAAGGCTCACCCTGCAGTGGCTGGTGGTCAGCGGGATATGGGGCTCAGACCGGGGCACTCTTGGCAAGCATGCTGACTATACCCCCACAATAAATTTTTCCCGATCGGGATGTGCTCAGGCGGAGGAGTTTGTTGCATAGAAATTAGCCATAATGAGGTACAATTTGTTTTTCTGGGTTAGCCATTGCGTAGAGGATTTTTAGCTCCAGCACGCTAATGGTGCTTCGCTCCTCTCTAGGGATGACGAGTGAAGCAATGATTCGGTGGGCCACCTTCATCACGGGATGGATGAGTGATGAGGCTTTAGCCGCGCTGGAGACATATGGATGCAGATGGGTGAGGTGGGTCGACCAGAACAGATCACTATAGCCTTCAATTGGGTCATTGGGGCCAGATGTGTTTTCAGTTAGGACCCTAACTATAGTGTTGATTTGATCCAAGGAAATGGCGTAGTCATGGTTAATGAGGCAGAAGTTGAGGAACCCATGGTCCAAATAGATCAAGGACAGAAACTCAGTTGTTGGAACTTTGTAGCTGAGTTCGTGGACCCTCAACAACCCGTGTCATCCGATGTTGCGAAACAGGGTGTGGACTTGCTTATAAATGTGCAACTCATGGAGGGATGGCACGTGCGCAAATTTTTGTATAGTGTGACTATGCTGGAGGAATGCTTCCAGTTTGGCCTCTTGAATTGGACCGAGACACACTACACCACCATGAGCCGGGTTAGGTGGTGGTGATGGGGACGGGGATGGAGGCCTACGATGGTGGGCGGATGACTTGGTGTGACTAGGTCTCTTTGAAGGCTCACCTTCCATAGTCAAAATTTAGGGCTAAGACAAAAAGTCAATCGGTCAACGAGTCAAAAAGTCAACTGTTGACGGGTCCGGTCAACACAAGTTTGGCCACCAAAATTTCGCAGGAAACTTGGTTTTGAATGATTTCCAAGTGATAATCAAGTCCAATTTGACCACAATTACATGCAATTTTACCTAAAGAACAAGTGAAGAATTGGAAGGATTGTACCGAATCGTTAGTGGAATGCGTTGTTGTTGGTGAGAAAGACCTTCTTCAACCACCCCAAGCTTTCCTACATGAAGATTTAAGCACAAAAACACCAAATTCTTTAGAAAATTTCGGACCTAGGGTTTGTCAAAACCCCCAATTCCACTATGAAAGTGCAAGAAAATGGTGTATTAGATGTAGGAGATGAAGTGCTGTCACACCCCCGAACCAGACGGCGGAAACGACCGGGGGCTCGTGTGACTAACAATTGAATAATCATCACAATGAATATACATGAAACATAAGACATTCATCACCAACATCACATAATACAACTAACATTGTTCACATCAAGTACATTGCTAAAATACATAAGTTCAAATTGTTAAAAGTACGATAAGTGTTGTTACATAAAACAAAACCTTACACACTTGACAACCTTCCAGCTTAACGATTACTTGAGCATACAAGTTATTTTGAAAACGGTCAACATATATAATGTTTGTGAGTTCATAAGTGTGTTTGAGTAAAAGTCTTTGTATCTTTCGTAAAAACCTAGAAAATCCGATATTTTCTGTAAAATGTTTGAAAATGATGTGAAAATGAAGTATAGATGCATGTGTGAATTTCATAGTAGTAACATATATGAATGAAGTTTAGATATCTTTGTGTTGTAAGTAAGTGATAATTGAATATTAATATTTCCCCAGAAAATCCGATATTTTCTGATTTGTTATTATGTCTAGGTTCTTGTATCGTTAAATAGATAGTTTTGTATTGACACCATCGAAGAAATTATCTCCGAAGTATCAATATTTTTGGTATAGAATCCTAACATGAGCCATTATAATCATACATGGTAATGACTAGGTTGCTTGTCTTGACATTTTTCCAAATGCCGGTATTTGCTCAAGGTTTTGTCACCCTAGATTGGCCTAGTCTAGCTGTAGCGAACAGCTAAGGCGTGGGCGGTCACCCTGTATAGATCTATACACAAACTCTCGCTCTCCCTCCAGGAGACTCTGATTATAACTACAATCTACGATCGTACACTCAAAGGTGCCAACTGACACGTCTCACTAGATTCTCAACCTTTCGTACTATGTTTAATATTTACGTGTATGTTGTATGTTATCAAAACCCAAAGGTACATATATAAGTATACGAAGTTCAATAGTTTCGTACAGGTATAGTTACGATCACTAAGCATGTGAATTTCTGTCCAAGCCCAATTAGCATGTAAATGGATTACAAAGGCCTAATAACATGTAAGTAGGTAATTTGGGCCCAATAGGCATGTCAATGCACCACAAAGGCCCAACAAACATGTGACCCATAACTTAGGCCCAAATTAACATGTAAATGAGTCGCAAGGACCAATAAACATGTCATGCAAATTATTAGGCTCAATATACACTTGAATGGACCCTTAAGTCCCATTGGCCACATAATATGAATATTAGGCCCAATAAAATTATTATCGATGTATTTTGTCCATTCGTTATTGTTTCGTTGTTTATTTTAGCTCGAGGTTTACCAAGTTTATTATAAAAAGTCTCCTTTTTGTAAAACAACATTTTTGGTCAAAAGCCTCAAATTTTCAATTAAGGCCCAATGTTTTGTAAAAATGACACTTTAGTCCATAATTTATAAAAATTTGTAATTTTGTCCCAAATGTCTAGAAATTCATGGTTTTAGTCCAAAAATATATATTTTGATATTTAAAGCCCAGTTTTGCAAAAAAGTGCATTTTTAGCCCATTGTTTGTAAAAATTTACACCTTCAGCCCAATTTTGATAAAAGTTACATTTTTGGTCCAATTTAGAAATAAATGTTATTTTCACCCATAAATTTGGTTTATTTACATTTATGCCTCAAATTTTGCTCAAATAACATTTTTAGTCCCAAAAATTTCCCTTTTTCGTAATTTTGGGCCCAAAACCGTGAGGCCTAAATGTTTGGCCGATTAAGCCAAAATTTATATTTTTGCCCCTTTGGAAAGCATGTTTATCATAAAAATCCATTTTTATACAAGTAGAACCTGTTTGGTCCTTATAAAAACATAAATGTCGCTTTTTCCTTGATCTTTTGCTTTCCTGACAATTTTGATCCTTAACAAGTTTTTGCCTTAAATTTTTATATCTTAAACATATAACACTTTTAACTTGATAATATGATGTGTAAGGTGTCTTAGTTCATGGATCTTAACTCAATGTTACTTAAGATGTCGAGATTTTCTAAGATCTAACATATTTTTACAAAATAAACTAAGAAATCACACAAGACATGCATATAACACATAGATCTACACATTTTACTTGTATTCTCCCCCAAAAATCATGTAAAAACCGAAAACAAGGGGTTATGAACTCACATTTGCTTTGATGTTTTGGTTTTGAAGAAGAGATGAAGAGATTTTTGGTCCTAGCAACACCTTGAAGTAGTTTTTGAGCTTAAGAAGTTTCTAGGAGTATGATCACCAAAATCTTGTTTAGAAGGAGTGATCTAACAAGAGAAAGAAGTTATATAACTTGGATATGTAACGACTTACCAAGAATGATGATTTTTGGTGGTGAAAACCTTCTTCAAGATGCTCAAGATCTCGAAAATTAGAAAGGAAAGGAAGGAGTGTTCTTGTGAGTGTTTGAGAGAAGTTTGCAAATGGATTGTGTGTGTCTGTGTATCTTCGGCCGAGAGGTAAAGAAAAAGAGAGAGAAGAGATGAGTTTGCATGGGAACATGAGATGGCTTGGTTGTTTGAGGTGTAATGTGCTTAGCTGTCCATCAAATAAAAATGAGGTGGCACCACCAAAGTCAACCCTCATTCCATTTCTTTTTTTTTTTACTCATGGGCCGAGAATTACATTAAGAAGGAGAAGATGAATCATTTTGGCCCAATCTTGATCCTTGCTCGAAATCATGAGGCCCATAGAGAAGTTTTCGGCCCATTGGGCCTTTAGGGTAGTTCACGGCCCAAAATGGCATAAAAGAATGGATTTTTGGCTTACTAGGTTTAATTGGATTAGCTATGGCCCAATAAGGCCCATTAGGGTTAGAATGAACCATTCTAGGCCCAAATGGTCCAAAATGTTATAGATTTGCGAATTGGGTCCATTTAGAATCCATATAGGGTTTCCAAGCCCAAAATAGTTAAATTGAATGCTTATTGGCCCTTTAGGCCCAATATGGAAATCCTAGTCCAATATAGACTTAAATAGGGATTCCTAGGGTTTCAGACTCTTGTTGAACATGAAAGGTGAATTTAAATGAGCACTGGGGTCATATTTACTTAGAGTATATGTTTTACAATGGTTGAATGATTACACAGGAATATAATTTTATAGCTAAAATGCTAGTTGTGACAAGTGGAGAAGATGAAAATCTAACCTCTTTGAAGATTTAAGCTAAAATCTTGTAGAAATTGAAGGGTTTTGAGTGAAAATCGGACCTTAGGGTTTTCTTCGGAGAGAGAGGCTGCTATGGAATGAATGTGTGGGTAAATGAGGCAAAATCCCGATTTTAATCATTAAAAACCACCAGGTCTGCTGTACGAACACGACCCGTGTTCCCATGGGCCAAATGAACATTCCCTATGTTGGAAAAAAATGTTGAGAATGCTGAACACGATCCGTGTTCAGTATAAGGCTAAATCGAACACGACCTGTGTTGCTCTCTGGATGTGACAAGGTGTTTTTTTCATGAACACGACCCGTGTCCAATATAAGCCAAAATTGAACACGACCCGTGTTCGGCTCTGGATGCTATTCCCCACTGTTTGAACTTAAAAATTCCCCTCTCATTCAAATGAAGTGTTTTTGCATCCCAAGGTGCGTTTGGTAATTTGAAATCATGTTTAAATGCATTTGAAACATTAAAAACCCAAAACTTCAAAGAAATGAAAATGTTTTTAAAGAAAAAGACAAAAATACCCCCGGGTTGCCTCCCGGGTAGCTGTCCTTGTTTTAAGTCGTTGGCTTGACTTTGCCCGCGAGTATGCTTCAGTCTTGGTATGTGGGGTTCCCAAAAACTTCTATCTTCTCATTCTTCACCTCGAATCCTTTGTAAAATGGTTTCAATCTATGACCATTGACTTTGAATTTTTTTCCCGTTTGTTGGCTCGTAATCTCCACCGCACCATGGTCGAATACCTTTTTGACCACGAAAGGACCGACCCATCTTGATCTCAATTTCCCTTAATTCAACTTGAAGCTCGAGTGATAAAGAAGAACTTTTTTTCCTTCTACAAAAGTCTTCCAGGAGATCATTTTGTCATGATATGCCTTTGTCTTCTCTTCGTAGATCATGTCACTTTCATATGCATCATTTTGAATTTCCTCTAGCTCTTGTATATCTAGCTTCCTTTTGTTTCCCGCCTCATCTTCACTCAACTTGAGTTTGTTTATGGCCCAAAAAGCTTTGTGCTTGAGCTAAACCAGGAGGTGACATGTTTTTTCCAAACACTAGCCTATATGGGGACATACCAATGGGAGTTTTGAAAGCAGTACGACATTCCCATAAGGCATCATCTAGCCTTATGCTCCAGTCTTTACAGTTCGGGTTGACCGTTTTCTCCAAGATGCTTTTGATTTGACTGTTTGAGACCTTGACTTGTCCATTGGTTTAGGGATGATAGGCCGTTAAGACCCTATGAGTCACCCCATTCTTCTTCAAAACAACTTCAAGCATTCGGTTGTAAAAATGGGTCCCACGGTTACTTATGAGAGCCTTCGGTGCGCCAAACCGGGAGAAAATCTGCGCTTTAAGAAAATCCACCATAACTTTGGAATCATTAGTACGGGTGGCTTTGGCATCCACCCATTTGGACACATAGTCCACCGCTAAAAAGATATAAGAACAACCAAAAGAGGGCAGAAATGGTCCCATAAAGTCAATACCCCATACATCAAAGATCTCACATACTAAAATGCGGGTAAGGGGCATTTGATTTCTAGAGCTTAAAGAACCGGATCTTTGGCACTTATCACAATGTGCACATAACACATAAGAGTCTTGAAAAATGGTAGGCCAAAAGAATCCGCTATCTAACACTTTTCTAGATGTCCTTTGGGGTCCAAAGTGACCTCCACAAGCATAGGAATGATAAAAGTTAAGGATAGATTGTACCTCTTTTTGCTCGACACACATGTGGATCATTTGGTCTGCACAATACTTCCAAAGGTAAGGCTCATCCCATACGTACTGCTCGGCCTCCTTCTTGATTTTATTCTTTTGCCAATGGGTGGAATCCGGGGGAATGTGCCACAGATTGGTTTGGTGTCTTCAGGTGGCACCATAATCTCTATCGATCCTTCACGATCGGGATGCGACTTTGCTTTGTACGCTTCACCTCCCTATCCATAATCTCTACTGGTTCTTCTACGAATAGGAGATTCTCGTTTATCTCAATCTCTTCCAAAGGAACGAAAAGGGTTTCATCTGATAGACACTTTTTTAGATTCGAGACGTGGAACACTGTGTGTACGTTGCTGAGCTCAGCGGGTATCTGCAGCTTGTAAGCCACTAGGCCAATCTGGGCAAGAATCTCGAACGGTCCAGTGTATCACGGATTCAGTTTTCCACGTTTCCCAAAGAGAATCATTCCCTGCCAAGGGGAGACCTTTAACAACACGCGATCCCCGACTTGAAATTCCAATGGATTTTGCCGCTTGTCAGCATAGCTCTTCTGTCGGTCTCGTGATGATTGAAGTCGAGCTTTGATTTGGACTATCTTTTCTGTTGTTTCGCGGATGATTTCGGGTCTTGTAAGAGCACTGGCTGGCGATGGCCCTTTTGCTAGTTGAGTGTCACCCACCTCGGCCCAACATAGGAGCGATCTACATTTACGACCATAAAGAGCCTCGAAGGGAGCAACCTTGATGCTCGTGTGATAACTATTGTTGTAAGAGAATTTGATCAAAGGTAAGTGGTTATCCCATGACTTGCCGAATCGATCACGCAAGCTCGGAGCATATCCTCTAGGGTCTGGATGGTGCGCTCACTCTGACCATCCGTCTGTGGGTGGTAGGCAGGGCTCATATCTAGTTGTGTTCCCATTGACTTATGAAGAGATTGCCAGAATCTTGAAGTAAATCTGCTATCTCAATCCGAGATAATAGATACTGGCACTCCATGGAGTCTCTCAACCTCCTTGATGTAAATCGGGTCAGCTTTTCCATCTTGTAGGATTCTTTTATTGGTAGGAAATGAGCGGATTTTGTTAGTCTATCTACAATCACCCATATTGCATCCAATCCGCCAGTTATCTTGGGTAATTTTGTCACGAAGTCCATAGTAATCCTTTCCCATTTCCACTCAGGTATCACTGGTTGCTGCAATATTCCCAAGGGCTTTTGGTATTCCACTTTCACTTTGGCGCAAGTAAGATACTTGCCCACGAAATTGGCTATCTCTGCCTTCATATTAGGCCACCAATATTGCTGCTTGATATCCAAATACATTTTTTCTGACCCTGGATGAATAGAATATCGCATCTTGTGGGCTTCATGCATGACTATCTCTCTAAATCCCCCAATTTTGGGAACCCAAATTCTATTCATGAAGTAGTAGGTTCTGTCGTCTTTGACTTCGAGCTCCTTCTCCATTCCTCGTAACGATTCATTAGCGACATTCTCTAGCTTCAATGCATCCGATTTGGCTTCCTTGATCTGTGAGGCTAGATGAGATTGGATGGTGATTGATAGGGTCTTCGCACGATGACTTGAATACTCCTTTCAGCTCAAGGCATCGGCTACCATGTTAGCCATGCCTGGATGGTATTTGATCTCACACTCATAGTCATTTACCAGTTCAATCCATCTTCGTTGCCTCATGTTTAGTTCCATTTGATTTAGAATGTGCTGGAGGCTCTTGTGGTCTGTAAAGATGGTGCACTCGGTACCATAGAGGTAGTGCCTCAAAATTTTTAAGGCGAAGACCACCGCCCCCAGTTCAAGATCATGCGTGGTATAATTTACTTCATGCATTTTCAGTTGTCTGGATGCATAATAAATTACCTTCCTGCGTTGCATAAGGACACAACCTAAACCCTGATTCGAAGCATCACAGTAAACTATGAAGTCTTCGGTTCCCTCTGGTAAGGATAACACTGGAGCACTACAGAGGGTTTGCTTCAAGGTTTGGAAAGCGATCTCTTGCTTCTCCATCCAATTGAAAGGTACGCCTTTCTGTGTCAATGTGGTGAGGGGTTTGGCTCTCTTAGAAAAGTTATGAATGAATCTTCGGTAATAGCCTGCTAGACCCAAGAACTGACGAATCTCCGTTGGCGTTGTCGGAATCTCCCAGCTTTCAATGGCATTGACTTTGAAGGGATCTACATGGATTCCATCCTAGCTAACTACATGACCCAAGAAATTTACACTGTCGAGCCAAAACTCACACTTGGAGAGTTTCGCATATAACTTTTCAGCTCGAAGGGTCTCTAAGATCTGTCGGAGATGTTGACTATGCTCCTCCTTGATTCGAGAGTATACAAGAATATCATCGATGAATACGATCATAAATTTGTCAAGAAATGGGCGGCATAATCGATTCATGAGGTCTATAAATGCAGCGGGGGCATTTGTTAGACCGAAGGGCATCATGACGAATTCGTAATGACCGTAACGAGTTCGGAAAGCAGTTTTGGGAATGTCCTCATCTTGGACTTTAAGTTGATGATATCTGGATCTCAGATCTATCTGTGAAAGGTAACTAGCTCCTTGAAGCTGGTCAAATGGATCATCGATTTGTGGAAGTGGATACCGATTTTTGATGGTGAGCTTATTTAATTCCCTATAGTCGATGCACATCCTGAAGGATCCGTCTTTCTTTTTAACGAAAAGAACCGGAGCTCCCCACAGCGAGAAGCGGGGTCTGATAAATCCTTTATTCAAGAGTTCGCTTAGTTGGCTTGATAATTCTTGCATTTCTGTTGGAGCCAACTTATAGGGTGATTTGGCGATTGGAGTGGCTCCAAGCACTAGGTCGATTCGGAATTTGATTTGTCGTTCTGGGGGTATTCCCGGAAGATCTTCTGGAAACGCATCCGGGAAAACACACGCCACTAGGATGTTGTGAATGCTCGCTTCCTCTTTGGTTTTATCCACCACGTGAGCAAGGAATGCGTAGTTCTTCTTTTGTAGACACTTTTTCGCCTTGATACTCGAGATAAGGCGGAGATTTGCGCTGGTTTTATCTCCGTAGATTATTAGGGTTTCGTGGTTAGGAAGATGAAGGCGAACGACCTTCTTGTGATACATAATATCGGCATGATGGGAGCTTAACCAATCCATGCCGATGATCGCATCAAAACTCCTAATATTTACAAGCATTAAGTTTATTTGGAAGTCGTGATTGTTTAGAGTTAGTGTACACCCTACATAGATATCCTTTGTTGATTCAGTCTTCCCATTATCCATTTCTACCGTAAAGGCTTCATTAAGCTTTTGGGGTTGTTGTTTTAGTAAGTATTTGAACTTATTACTCACAAAACTTCGCTCTACTCCGCTATCAAATAAGATGCATGCATACGAATCGTTAAGTAGGAATGTACCGGTGACAACGGCTGGGTCCTGAACTGCTTCTCCCTGACCCATTGTCAGCATCCTTCCTGTTGTTCCTACCCCTTGATTGTTCGTGTTGGGGCAGTTTCGCCTGAAATGCCCAGTTTTCCCGCATCCGTAACAAGTATAGTTGTTGAGACCCTATGAGTCACCCCATACAGACTACATAAGAGTGCATATATATAAGTCATATTTTAATTACTCTCATAGTATATTTAATTATTTGTGTTTGGATTCCCTAGAGTTATTGGAGAGTGGGGTAGGCTTTTGGATTTATTTTCCACTATGATTACTCCCGAACACATGTTGGTAATATTCTGAATAAATATAGTTTATCAGGCTATATTTGTCCCTAATATGACTACATAACTGCCCTGGTTTAATCATAGTGTTCCATTTCCTCCAGAAGCTTTTATTAGATGTTAGATTATTATCCTAGTATGCGCACATAAGTGTGAATTTTTTTTTATTTTTGTTCAGAGTCATTTAGTCCCATTGTGTTTATAGTTGCATATCATGTATGGTTATATATGCTAGTTCACTATAAACATTGCTCTGATACGAACCTATCACACCCCCGAACCAGACGGCGGAAACGACCGGGGGCTCGTGTGACTAACAATTGAATAATCATCACAATGAATATACATGAAACATAAGACATTCATCACCAATATTACATAATACAACCAACATTGTTCACATCAAGTACATTGTTAAAATACATAAGTTCAAATTGTTAAAAGTACGATAAGTGTTGTTACATAAAACAAAACCATACACACTTGACAACATTCCAGCTTAACGATTACTTGAGCATACAAGTTATTTTGAAAACGGTCAACATATATAATGTTGGTGAGTTCATAAGTGTGTTTGATTAAAAGTCTTTGTATCTTTTGTAAAAACCCAGAAAATCCGATATTTTCTGTAAAATGTTTGAAAATGATGTGAAAATGAAGTATAGATGCATGTGTGAATTTCATAACAGTAACATATATCAATGAAGTTTAGATATCTTTGTGTCGTAAGTGATAATTGTATATTAATCTTTCCCCAGAAAATTCGATATTTTCTGATTTGTTATTATGTCGAGGTTCTTGTATCGTTAAATAGATTGTTTTGTATTGACACCATCGAAGAAATTATCTCCGAAGTATTAATATTTTTGGTATAGAATCCTAACATGAGTCGTTATAATCATACATGGTAATGACTAGGTTGCTTGTCTTGAAATTTTCCAAATGCCGGTATTTGCTCAAGGTTTTGTTGCCCTAGACTGGCCTAGTCTAGCTGTAGCGAACAGCTAAGGCGTGGAGGGTCACCCTGTATAGATCTATACACAAACTCTCACTCTCCCTCCAGGAGAATCTGATTATAACTAAAAGCTACGATCATACACTCAAAGGTGCCAACGGACACGTCTCACTAGATTCTCAACCTTTCGTACTATGTTTAATGTTTACGTGTATGTTGTATGTTATCAAAACCCAAAGGTACATATATAAGTATACGAAGTTCAATAGTTTCGTACAGGTATAGTTACGATCCACTAAGGATGTGAATTTCTGTCCAAGCCCAATTAGCATGTAAATGGATCACAAAGGCCCAATAACATGTAAGTGGGTAAATTGGGCCCAATAGGCATGTAAATGGACCACAAAGGCCCAACAAACATGTGACCCATAACTCAGGCCCAAATTAACATGTAAATGAGTCGCAAGGCCCAATAAACATGTCATGGAGATTATTAGGCTCAATATACACTTGAATGGACCCTTAAGGCCCAATGGCCACGTAATATGAATATTAGGCCCAATAAAATTATTATCGATGTATTTCGTCCATTCGTTATTGGTTCGTTGTTTATTTTAGCTCGACGTTTACCAAGTTTATTATAAAAAGTCTCCTTTTTGTAAAACAACATTTTTGGTCAAAAGCCTCAAATTTTCAATTAAGGCCCAACGTTTTGTAAAAATGAAACTTTAGTCCATAATTTATAAAAATTTGTAATTTTGTCCCAAATGTCTAGAAATTCATGGTTTTAGTCCAAAAATATATATTTTGACATTTAAAACCCAGTTTTACAGAAAAGTGCATTTTCAGCCCATTGCTTGTAAAAATTTACACCTTCGGCCCAATTTTGATAAAAGTTACATTTTTTGTCCAATTTAGAAATAAATGTTATTTTCACCCCTGAATTTGGTTTATTTACATTTATGACTCAAGTTTTTCTTAAATAACATTTTTAGTCCCAAAACTTTCCCTTTTTCGCAATTTTGGGCCCAAAAATCGTGAGGCCCAAATGTTTGGCCCGTTAAGACAAAATTTACATTTTTTCCCCTTTGGAAAGCATGTTTATCATAAAAATCCATTTTTATAGAAGTAGAATCTGTTTGGTCCTTATAAAAATATAAATGTCGCTTTTTCCCTTATCTTTTGTTTTCTTGATAATTTTGACCCTTAACAAGTTTTTGCCTTTAATTTTTATATCTTAAACATATAACACTTTTAACTTGATAATATGATGTGTAAGGTGTCTTAGTTCGTGGATCTTAACTCAATGTTACTTAAGATGTTGAGATTTTCTAAGATCTAACATATTTTTACAAAATAAACTAGGAAATCACACAAGACATGCATATAACACATAGATCTACACATTTTACTTGTATTCTCCTCCAAAAATCATGTAAAAACTGAAAAAAAGGGGGTATGAACTCACCTTTGCTTTGATGTTTTGGTTTTGAAGAAGAGATGAAGAAATTTTTGAAGTAATTTTCGAGCTTAAGAAGTTTTTAGGAGTATGATCACCAAAAGCTTGTTCAGAAGGAGTGATCTAACATGAGAAAGAAGTTATATAAATTGGATATGTAAAGAATTACCAATAATGATGATTTTTGGTGGTGAAAACCTTCTTGAAGATGCTCAAGATCTCGAAAATCAGAGAGGAAAGGAAGGAGTGTTCTTGTGGGTGTTTGAGAGAAGTTTGCAAATGCAGTGTGTGTATGTGTATCTTCGGACGAGAGGTAAAGAAAAAGAGAGAGAACAGATGAGTTTTCATGGGAACATGAGATGGATTGTTTGTTTGAGGTGTAATATGCTTTGTTGTCAAATCAAATAAATATGAGGTGGCACCACCAAAGTCAACCCTCATTCCATTTTTTTTACTTATGGGCCGAGAATTACATTAAGAAGGAGAAGATGAATCATTTTGGCCCAATCTTGATCCTTGCTCGAAATCATGAGGCCCATAGAGAAGTTTTCGGCCCATTGGGTCTTTAGGGTAGTTCACGACCCAAAATGGCATAAAAAAATGGATTTATGGGTTACTAGGTTTAATTGGATTAGCTATGGCCCAATAAGGCCCATTAGGGTTAGAATGAATCATTCTAGGCCCAAATGGTCCAAAATGTTATAGATTTGCAAATTGGGTCCATTTAGAATCCAAATAGGGTTAAGCCCAAAATAGTTGAATTGAATGCTTATTGGCCCTTTAGGCCCAATAAGGAAATCCAAGTCCAATATAGACTTAAACAGGGATTCCTAGGGTTTTTAGACTCTTGTTGAACATGAAAGGAGAATTTAAATGAGCATTGGGTGATATTTACTTAGAGTATATGTTTTACAATGTTTGAATGATTAAACAGGAATAGAATTTCCTAGCTAAAATGCTAGTTGTGACAAGTGGAGAATATGAAAATCAAACCTCTTTCAAGATTTAAGCTAAAATCTTGTAGAAATTGAAGGGTTTTGAGTGAAAATCAGACCTTAGGGTTTTCTTGGGAGAGAGAGGCTGTTTATGGAATGAATGTGTGGGTAAATGAGGCAAAATCCCAATTTTAATCATTAAAAACCACCAGGTCTGTTGCGCGAACACGACCCGAGGCCAAATGAACACGCCCTGTGTTGGAAAAAAATGTTGAGAATGCTGAACACGACCCGTGTTCAGTATAAGGCTAAATCGAACACGACCTGTGTTGCTCTCTGGATGTGACAAGGTGTTTTTTTCATGAACACGACCCGTGTCCAATATAAGCCAAAATTGAACACGACTCGTGTTCGGCTCTGGATGGTATTCCCTACTTTTTGAACTTAATAATTCCCCTCTCATTCAAATGAAGTGTTTTTGCATCCCAAGGTCCATTTGGTGATTTGAAATCATGTTTAAATGCATTTGAAACATTAAAATCCAAAAACTTCAAAGAAATGGAAATGTTTTTAAAGAAAAAGACAAAAATACCCCCGGGTTGCCTCCCGGGTAGCTGCCCTTGTTTTAAGTTGTTGGCTCGAATTTTCCCCCTGAGTCTGCTTCAGTCTTGGTACGTGGGGTTCCCAAAAACTTCTATCTCCTCATTCTTCACCTCAAATCATTCGTAAAACGGTTTCAATCAATGACCATTGACTTTGAATGTCTTTCCTGTTTGTTGGCTCGTAATCTCCACCGCACCATGGTCGAATACCTTTTTGACCACGAAAGGACCGACCCATCTTGATCTCAATTTCCCTGAAATCAACTTGAACCTCGAGTGATAAAGAAACACTTTTTGTCCTTGTGCAGAAGTCTTCCGGGAGATCATTTTGTCATGATACGCCTTTGTCTTCTCTTTGTAGATCATGTCACTTTCATATGCATCATTTCGAATCTCCTTTAGCTCTTGGAAGTATAGCTTCCTTTTGTTTCCCACCTCATCTTCACTCAAGTTGAGTTTCTTTATGGCCTAAAAATCTTTATGCTCGAGCTCAACCGGGAGGTGATATGATTTTCCAAACACTAGCCTATATGGGGACATACCAATGGGAGTTTTGAAAGCAGTACGGTATGCCCATACTTTTGAGACCTCAGCTTGTCTATTGGTTTGGGGATGATAGGTTGTTGAGACCTTATGAGTCACCCCATACTTCTTTAGAACAGCTTCAAGCATTCGGTTGCAAAAATGGGTCCCACGGTCACTTATGAGAGCCTTCGGTGTGCCAAACCGGGAGAAAATCTGCGCTTTAAGAAAATCCACCACAACTTTGTAATCATTAGTACGGGTGGATTTGGCCTCCACCCATTTGGACACATAGTCCACTGCTAACAAGATATAAGAACAACCAAAAGAGGGCGGAAATGGTCCCATAAAGTCAATAATACCCCATACATCAAAGATCTCACATACTAAAATGGGGGTAAGGGGCATTTGATTCCTAGAGCTTAAAGACCTGGATCTTTGGCACTTATCAAAATGTGCACATAACACATAAGAGTCGTGAAAAATGGTAGGCCAAAAGAATCCGCTATCTAAGACTTTTCTAGCTGTCCTTTAGGGTGCAAAGTGACCTCCACAAGCATAGGAATGACAAAAATTAAGGATAGATTGTACCTCTTTTTGCTCAACATACCTGCGGATAATTTGGTCTGCATAATACTTCCAAAGGTAAGGCTCGTACCATATGTACCGCTTGGCCTCCTTCTTGATTTTATCCTTTTGCCAACGGGTGGAATCAGGGGGAAATTGACTTGTGACAAAGTAGTTGACGGTATCCGCATACCATGGAGCTTCCTTTATAGGAAACAAATGCTCATCTGGGAATGTGTCACATATTGGTGTGGTGTCTTCAGGTGGCACAATTCGACTGGGATGATCCGCGACCAAATTCTGTTTCCCACTTTTATCTTTGATTTCTATATTGAACTCTTGCAGAAGCAACATCAACCATATTAACCTCGGCTTCGAATCTTTCTTGAGTAGTAAATGCTTTATAGTTACATGGTCCAAATAGATAATCACTTTAGTTCCGAGAAGGTACTGTCGGAATTTCTCTAATGCAAAGACGATTGCTAACAAATCCTTCTCTGTTGTGGTGTAGTTGTTTTGAGCACTATCCAAAGTCTTGGATGCATAGTAGATGTCATGGTGAGCTCGGTCCACCTTTTGTCCCAAAACTGCCCCAACCGCGGTGTTGCTAGCATCACACATGATCTCAAATGGGAGATCCCAATTTGGCGGTTGGATGATTGGGGCAGAAGTGAGTAAAACCTTCAAACAATCAAAAGCATCCTTGCATGGTTGAGTACACTCAAATTCAACATCTTTTTGGAGTAATTGACACATTGGCACCATGATCTTTGAGAAATCTTTTATGAACCGCCGATAGAAACCTACATGACCAAGAAATGAACGAGCTTCCCGAACATTTTTCGGGTAAGGAAGACTTTTGATAATGTCAATCTTGGCCTTGTCAACTTCCAAGCCTCTTTGGGACACTGTTGGGCTGAAGTTTTATTTTGATGTTGCGTCTTTTGGGCTCGATAGTTTAGCCATGTACACTCCGGTTTGGGCCTGTCCAACCGAGAGCCTTTTATGTATTGTATATAAGTTAATGCTTGCATGCATATTAGGTTAAAAACGAGATAGAGGTTTACGATTATAGAGATTTACGAATTGCGATTCATCTAGAGTACAGCAGGTTTCTTTAATCGTTCTTGTAACCTATCAATCCTCTACAGTTGATGTTCTTAATTGAGCTCTTCTGAGGATTTTGTTTAAATCATTCGACACGTTTGATTCCATCTTGTCTTGTTCTTATTATTGCGTTCTTACTGTTTTATATTCATATACTTGTTCAAGATCTAATCGATCTTCATAGATTAATAGTTATTTTAATCCCATCAATTGGTATCAGAGCAGGAGGCTGTGTAATCGATACACATCTTTTCTGTGAAAAAGATTTCCATTAGGGTTTTTCCGCAATCATCGATATTTATTGAGCCGTCATCTTAATTGACGTATCTTGATATTTATTCTTTTGCCCTAATCTGCTTTATTACAAGTCTGATCTTTGAACAGGTTTTTACGATCATAATGGACGCGACGCAATCAAACCCTATTAATATTTCCAACAGCATCGGTTCGACGACAAAGATTCCAATCTTATACACCCATGACTATGAAGTATGGGCGCATCATTTTGAAGACTACGTGATTGGATCGGAGGACAATGGTTACCTCATATGGGAAGCCATCATCAATGGACCGTTTTCTCATTCTACAACATCCAGAATCATTAAGACTCAAAAAGAGTACAACGATCTGCTTAAGGACGTGAAGGATATTGCACAAGATGAAAAGGACAAATTCCAGTGCAATATTAAGGCGTTAAGGTTGATCAGATTCGCCCTTCAGTCCGACACATTCAGACTGGTCAGCTCATGCACAACGGCAAAGGAAGTATGGGATAGACTTCGCGAACTGTATTCCACAGACGAAGATCTTGAACTTTCTATCCAAACCTTGCTTCTATCTGAGTTTGGAGAATTCAGGCAAGGGGCCGAAGAAACGGTGACCCAGACGTTTGATCGCTTCAATCATCTTCTCAGCAAGATGATCAAACACGACATTGAAAGGAAGCTTATCGAACAGAAGGTTACTTTCTTGAACGGACTGAGGTCTGAATGGAGAGCAGTGGTTTCCACAGTCAAAGCCCATGAGCAGTTTAAATCATATTCATTGGCGAAACTAGTGGGTATTCTAAAGTCCCAAGAGAAGATTGTGGTGCAAGAGAAGAGCGTCGTTTCTAGTCTTGGTTCGTTGGCCCTCCTATCTAAAAGTAAAGCTGTAATGGAGGATGAAGAGCTCAACTTGGAGGAATATGACCTCACGTCTGAGGATTATGCCATGATGGTGTCCAATCCTAAGAGGTTCATAAAGAAGAGATTCCCCAGCAACAAAAACCGAAACTGGCAGGGGAGTTACAGCTCTGAAAAGGTGAACAATGAACCGAAGGCTGAGGAGCCCAAGAAGGAACCGAAAGCGGATGGCGATTCTGGAGTAAGCTGTTTCTACTGTGGTGGCAAAAACCACTATGCTAAGGACTGTGTTCTTAAGAAGATGGCTGAAAAGGACGATGGAAATGACGAGGAAGCCGTGCTGCAGAAAAGACTGGATGAGTTGAGAAAGAAGAAGTCTACCGCTAACCCTTCTATTAATGCTCTTATTGTGCAGGGTTCGGTTAATGACGATGAGTTCGGTAGCACAGAAGTTTGGTCTACCGACTCAGAAGACGAAGAAGTGAGGAAGCCTACCCATGGAAAGGCGTATGTGGCTAAGGAGGAAAGCAGTGGTGGAAAATGCTTTATGGTGACTGATGTATCTCAAATGAGGGGATACAACACCGATGGAGGAAGCGATGGACCGAAGGTACAGGAGGATATGTGCTTTACGGCCAAACCACTCAGCCAGCGGTTCAATGAGCTCGATGAACTTATAAAGAAGGTACAATCTGTTTTTATTTCATCTAAAGTACCACCATCCTCATATGAGAAAGAACTAAAAAATGTTAATACAAGAATTTCTCATTTAGATAGTAGCTTAACTCAAAGTCGAGTCACCAATTCTAACCTGACTGATCAATTAAGCAGGGTGGCGTCGAAGAGTGAGGAGCGGCGAATGTGGATTGAGTTAAAAGAGTCAGAATTAGTTAAAGTTAAAGACGAAAACATTTATTTGCAGAGAGACAATTTGAAATTGTTAAAACAACGAAATGTTTTTTGTTTAATTGCTAAACGTTTATATTCCAATATTACTCAACTTCACTTGGACTGTGAGATAGGCCAAAAGATCCATCGCATGATTTTGCCCTTCCTAGAGTTTAAGGAGGATGAAATCGATGCCGAAGTCTACAATTGTGAGAGTGTGATATCGTCTGATGATGTCAATCCGACCTACATGTATGGACTGGACAAAATTGAGTCCTTCATTAAATCCAAAGACCACAAGGACATGCTCAAAAATCTTTTGGATGAAAATGACAGACTTAAACTGAGAACCGAAACCATGCAAAAATTTGACTCTTTAAACGCCAACGTAAGCTCAGAAAACAAAATCGATGTTGAAAATTCATCTGAGCTTAACGAGGACGAAAACATGAGTGAAATTTCTGTAGAGGACACGGTTGACTGCTCAGAATTTTTTAAAAGCGAAACTGAAAACCACAAAAATCTAATTTCTGAAAATTCTGTGGAGTTCGCTCGATTGTCCCAACAAAAGTCCCCGAAATTAGTAGAGAAAGCTGTTGTGTATCAAAAGGTCAGGACCACTCCGAATCAAGTATACAAGGTGACTGGAGTAACCGAACATCAAACAGCCGAACTCACAGCTATTGTTAACGAAGACAATGCTGATGGCTGTGATGAGTACTTCTGGGAAGCTCCAATTGATAATGCAAACGAAACCGTTGGATTGTCTGAAAGAACCTCCTGGATGAGCAAAGGAAGATACATCCCTGAACCATTGAACAAGCCGGATAATTTCAATGAGCCAAGTACCAGTGGTACGAAAGATATTCCTCAGGAGGATGATCGTTCGGCAAAAGAAGACATTCCCTCTACTCCCTCAGCTCAAAGTGGAACTTCCTCAGATATTCCTTCTACTCCCTCAGTGCCAACTGGATCTTCTTCGGATATTCCCTCTGATCCCTCGGCTCAAAGTAAAACTCCTGAAGTTCAAAAGAAACCAGCCAAGGAGACAACGAAAACGAAAGCGAACGTTCATCATCAACCTAAGCAGATGAGGAATAAGAAGATAGAAAGGAACCAAAGATATAGGAAAAACCTTTCTGAAAGAAAACAATTCTGGCACTCCCAGAGTGCATACTACTCACACCAAGACAAGAATCTGAAGTATGAAAACACTCCTGTAAGAAAGCCTGAATGTTCCAACAACCGAAAGCCAAGGTTCGGTTCACAAGAAAATACCAACCGAAAGCAAAGGTTCGGTTCTGAAAAAGACTTCAACCGAAACCAAAGGTTCGGTTCCAAGAACAACTCCAACCGAACACAGAGGTTCGGTTCTGAAGTCAAAAGAGAACAAGACTCTAAGGTCAGTCCCTCCAATGATCAAAAGCAAAAGGGTCACCTAGAGTCACCATCCAGGAAGTCCTCTCTATCCAAATCCTCTCATTCTAATTCTTCTCGTTCTTCTAATTCTTCTACTTCCACCGATTCATCTCCATCTTGCTCTAAAGCTAATTCCGCTTGTTCTCAAAAATTTCATTCATCAGCTGAACAAAAGGGAAAGCAGAAGGTCAATGAATCCAAACCAGAGTCCAAAACGAACTCTTCCAATCCTAACAAAATAAAAGTTTTTACCATTAAAAAGAAAGATGAAACAACTCTCATAAAACGAACATATCTAGTTGACATCTCTCTTACAATTCCCGTTCCCATGAAAAGCTCACATGGACCCAAGAAACTTTGGGTTCCTAAATCTGCTTAAGTTTTGCAGGTTATAAGTGACAAGCAGTTTGACGAAGAATGGTACATCGATAGTGGCTGCTCGCGTCACATGACTGGGAGGAAAGAGGAGCTCAGGGAATACAGATCTCTTGCAAATGGTGGCAACGTCAAGTTTGGAAATAACTCTTTCGGCACCATAAAGGGATATGGAATGATAACAAATGGAGACTTCACTATAAGGAAGGTGGCTTATGTGGAAGGACTCCAACACAACCTCATCAGTGTATCTCAGCTTGTTGGAGGTACAGGTCTCAAAGTCTCATTCGATGATGAAGGTTCTGAAATCATAGAGAAAAGGACAAAGAAAGTGATTCTCAAGTCAGAGCGAAAGGGTGAAATGTTTCCTCTAAACATGAAACCCATCAAAGGAAACCCAGCCATATGCCTGTTATCAAAAGCTCAATCCGACGAAAGCTGGTTGTGGCACCGAAGACTCTCTCATCTCAATTTTAAAGATATCAACCGACTTGTCACTGGAGGTCATGTTAGGGGTCTTCCATTGCTTAAGTTCGACAGAGAGCATCTATGTGCTGCATGCGAAATGGGGAAGCAGAGTCGTCAAAGTCACCCATCTATAATCAACACAAAAGTTGTTGAACCACTCGAATTACTTCATATCGATTTGTGTGGTCCTTCATCTATCGAAAGCATCGGTGGTAGCAAGTATATTCTTGTTATTGTTGATGACTTTTCACGATTTACATGGGTGTTCTTTCTAAAGCTCAAATCTGAAGCGACTCAAAAGCTGAAAGTGTTTATCAAGCAAATTGAAGTACAGCTCAAGAAGGTCGTTCGCAACATCAGGAGCGACAATGGTGTTGAATTCAAGAACAGGGAGTTTGAAGAGTTTCTTGCAGAAAAGGGAATTAGTCATAATTTCTCAGCTCCTTACACTCCACAACAGAACGGAATAGTCGAAAGACGAAACCGATCTGTGTGTGAAGCTGCCCGAACTATGCTAAGTTTCGCTTCCTTACCTCTTTATTTTTGGGCTGACGCTATTTCTGCTGCTTGTTTTACACAGAACAGGTCCTATCTCAACAAGCGATTCACGCTCACACCATATGAGATAATAAAGAACAGAAAGCCCAATGTGAAATTTTTCCATGTGTTTGGCTCAAGGTGTTTCATCCTTAACTCTAAAGAACACCGCAACAAGTTTGATGTCAAAGCCGACGAGGGAATCTTTCTGGGTTACTCGCTCACATCCAAGGCGTACAGGGTCCTAAACAAACGTTCAAGAAGGATTGAAGAGACATACTACGTGACCTTTGATGATAGCTATATCACGAAGCTACAGGGCAAAGAAGACACTGCCGGGGAAATCTTTCCTCAAACTGGCCAAGTCACAGTTTCGATCGCCAATTTATATGAGAAATTTCTGGAGCTCTTTGACGAACCGGAAAAAGCTTCTCTCTCAGAAGAAGGTGCAGCTGACAACAAAGTTGATCATATGAAGCAAATTGTCGACGATGCTGCAAGAAGAATGCATGAAGGAGAATCGCCCACTGATGAATCTCCATCCAACAATGCTTCAGTCGAGGGGGAGCCAAGTTCTCATGTCGAGGGGGAGCCAAGCTCACAAGTCCAGGGGGAGCCAAGCTCTACAACTTCAACCGAAGGTCCTTCACCAACCGAAGGTGCCTCACCAACCGAAGATGCCTCTCCAAACGAAGGTGCTTCAACGCCTGAAAGCCCAGCACCACAAGAAACCCCTGAACCTCATGTTTCTCAAGACTCATCAATTGAGGGGGAGCATGATGATATGACGCTTGATTTCGATAGCCAATCTGAGCCAGAAGAAATGATCAACGCTAAACTAGACCCAACCTTTGATCCGAATTACCCTCCTCTTACCAAATGGACCAGAGATCATCCTATCTCTCAAGTAGTTGGTGATGTATCTGAAAAGGTTCTGACCCGATCTCAACTGAAGGCAAAACAGACATCCTTATTTTCAAAGGTTGAGTTTTGTATGTTTAATTCATTCGTATCAAAAGTTGAACCGAAGACAGTGAACACTGCCCTCGATCACTCTGATTGGGTTCAAGCAATGCAAGACGAACTGAACGAATTTGAAAGGAACAAAGTTTGGCGCCTAATTCCAACTCCTCCAGATGCTTCGGTTGTTGGTCTCAAATGGGTCTTTAGGAACAAAATGGACAAGGAAGGTAATGTCATAAGGAACAAGGCTCGTCTGGTGGTCAAGGGATACTGTCAGGAGGAAGGAATAGACTATGAAGAGACTTTCGCTCCAGTAGCTAGGCTAGAATCTGTTAGAATATTTCTGGCTTATGCTGCTCACAAGAACTTTGAGGTTTTCCAAATGGATGTCAAGTGTGCATTTCTCAATAGAGAACTCGAAGAAACTGTGTATGTGGAGCAACCTCCTGGGTTCGTGAACGAAAAGTATCCAAATCATTGCTATATTCTGGATAAAGCTGTGTACGGCCTCAAACAAGCTCCGAGAGCCTGGTATGAAACGCTTACAAAATTTTTAAAGATGTCTAAATTTAAACAAGGTTCGGTTGACCCAACCTTCTTTCGCAAAAAGGAAGGTAACCACCTTATGATAGTTCAAATTTATGTCGATGACATCATCTTTGGCTCCACGAATCCCAGCTTAACAGCTGAATTCAGAAAGTTGATGGAGACTAAGTTTGAAATGAGCTCAATGGGTCCTATTAACTTTTTCCTTGGTTTAAACATAAGACAGGGACCCGAAGGCATCTTTATTAATCAGGAAGCTTACACAAAGACTCTCCTAGCGAAGTTTGGCATGATGGGAGACTCAAAAGTCAAAGTCCCAATGGCATTCGGCACCAAGCTTACCCCATCTCTAGACAAACCGGCTGTCGATATCACACTCTATCGTCAAATGATAGGCTCACTGATGTATCTAACTGCTAGCAGGCCTGATATGATGTTTTCTGTGTGTTATTGTGCTCGATTTCAGGCAAACCCACGTGAACCTCATATGCTTGCAGTGAAGAACATCTTACGCTATCTCAAGCGAACCACCTCCTTAGGTCTATGGTATCCATCCAACTCAGGCTTCTTCGTTCAAGCCTATTCTGATGCTGACCTTGGAGGATGTGGACTCGACCGTAAAATCACAACTGGTGGCTGTCAATTCCTTGACGGGAAGTTGGTCAGCTGGCAATCCAAGAAACAAACGTGTGTGTCGCTGTCTACTGTCAAAGCGGAATACATTGCCGCAGCATCCTGCAC
The DNA here is from genome assembly GCF_002870075.4 of Lactuca sativa. Classification (NCBI taxonomy): domain Eukaryota; kingdom Viridiplantae; phylum Streptophyta; class Magnoliopsida; order Asterales; family Asteraceae; genus Lactuca; species Lactuca sativa. Next base: position 75,202,746 of record NC_056627.2, read on the forward strand.
ATCACAAGTGATTTGGATCCAAAGTCAACTTCGAGACTATGGACTCAATATGAAGAAGATCCCACTATATTGTGACTCTGAAAGTGCAATTAGGATCTGTCATAACCCAGTGCAACACTCTAAAACCAAACACATAGCACTGAGGTATCACTTCATCAAAGATCATGTGGAAGATGGAAATGTCGAAGTTCACTTCGTAAGAACCACTGATCAACTGGCTGACGTCTTTACCAAAGCTCTTCCAGAAGCATCATTCAATAAAATATTGCAAGGGCTAGGTATGATGGAATCAGAGTCAGTACCTCACACTACCTCTCAATCTCAAACGTAAGAAGCGAAACCAACCGAACGTTCGGGTTCGGTTCAACCATCTGACTCGCTCATTACTTCAAAGGTAGTTTTTCTGTGTTGTATATTTCTTGTACAATTTTGTTTTTCTTTGTGTTAAAAGGATTTATCTCTTGTTTATCTAAATTCCTTAGTTTCTCAAAATTTTCCAAAACCGAAACCTACCGAAGGTTCGGGTTCGGTTTTTCAAAATTTTGTGGAACCGAAACCAACCGAAGGTTCGGGTTCGGTTTTTCAAAATTTTCCTAAACCGAAACCAACCGAAGGTTCGGGTTTGGTTTTTCAAAATTTTCTAGAACCGAAACCAACCGAACGCTCGGGTTCGTTTTTTCAACTTTTTCCCAACCGAAACCAACCGAACGTTCGGGTTCGGTTTTTCATTTTCTCTCTCCAAAGTTTTTTTTTTTTGTCTTATTTTTTTTCTTCTAATTTTCTTTATTATTTTTTATTTTTATTATAAATTTCAAAAACTCCAAAAAAAAATATTTTATTTATTTTTTTTGTGTGCTAATTCGTTTATGGGGATATATTTGATGACTTACTTAAGTGTCCCTAGAAGCATGCTGCTATATGTGTTCCAAGCCTCATAAGATTTTGAATAATAGCCTTCATGACCTGGTATACACAAACCTTGTCTTCCCAATAAGGCTACCACATTTATTCACATCGTGAGCTACCTCACTCTTTTCTCACATGAGTTAAGAGTTTCCTGCTTGGTCCTTATTTTCGCAGCAGAGGTACTATATTTTCTTACAACATCTCCATAACTCTTCTCCACTACATTCGTTTCATTATCGTAACCCTTGAGACTCTCAGAAACTACCACTGAGTTTTATGGTTACACAACATCTGTGTTTATGATCTTAGTTTCGTGCCACTACGAGCTGAGTGAAACCCAAAATTCAACACCAACGAATTGACGGTGACCAATTAATTTGCTCAAGTTTTCACCAATGAATTGACGAATGTACCTTCATGAAATCTCAATTTTTCTTTTACGTGATTTCCATGAAATTGTTACACACCATAACATTTCTTCCCAAGGGATCCAGTTTTAAATTTTTATCTGAGATTTTATATTAATCCAAGCCAATACAAAATCAATTCCTACCTACTTGTTCAACAGACTACACCGGTCTCACAAGTACTTTGTTCACTTTCTTTCTTATATCAAGAATAGAATTGATGAATCAAAGCGAAACCACCCTTAATTAGCCTAATTAAAAGAAGCCTTTCAACATTTATTAATAAATTTTTGATCGTAATTCAACGGGATTCCACACAACGGGATTCAACGGGATCATCAGTTTCGTGTCATTATTGACATCACAGAATATCCTTAAAAGAGTTGCTTTATTTCTGTTTCTTTTACACTCTTTGCACGAAAATCCTAGATTTTCCAAAATTCCGTTACTAATTATTTACAGGCTGGATTATTACTGGATGGTTAATCATGAAGTTGTGGTCAAAAACTATCCACGTGGGTCCTTAATTCAAAATTGCCGTTTAAAAGGGATAAGACGAAAAGTTGCTGACTCGGCGGGAGTTAAAGGGATAAAAATTCAAATGACGGTAAAAAGGAGGCGCGCGTGAATTTGAAACGGCCGCGCTTTTCCTGACACTTATGGACGCGTGTGCGATATCGAAGCGTTATCACTCTGGCATTAAAGGCGCGTGTGGAAATGGAAACGGTTCCTCTCTCTGAACCGGCGCTTATTGGGCGGCGTAATCCTAGGAAACTGACACTCTCTCTCCTACGTGATCATCGCACGCCCCAACTGTCACCAATCAGTCACTCAAAAACCCGTTTCGTATATCCATAAGAGATTTGAAACGATTTTTCTCTCTCCTATCACCCACTATAAAAAGCCGTCTACACCACCATTTACCTTTTTACTGCCTCCATAATTTCCAAAGCACAAATACTCCCAAACACTCTCCCGTTCATCTTCTTCTCCAAACCTGCAACAATGGCTGAATCTTCCTCTGTTCATGCAACTTCATAGATTCTTCCCATCCGACCCCAACAATGTCTAGTCATTGATCTTAACCCACTGGCGTATGATTCCTACATGTCGCCGGTCATAGAATGCCTAAAGTACTCCCAGCTTGCACTTGCACTGTCCAGAATTGAAAGTGTGCCTATGGTGGCTCTATCACAGGTCTACGCGACGGCTTACTACGACAAGGCCGTCGACCGGGTATTTTTCGAGCTCGCAGAACATAAGACCTCCGTTTCACGACAAAGGTTCTGCACTATGCTAGGGTTTACCGTTGACCCTTCAAGAGTTCATCCGGATACGATTCCGATCGGCCATTTGTATAACATGTTTTACAACATGGGATACACAGAGGTTCTCACCTCTGTCGCCAAGTTTAAGAAGTCTTGCCTGCCGCCCCAGTGGAATGGTCTATTTACAGTTCTTTTCAAGGGCCTGTCAGAGAGGAGCTCAGGATCTGACGGTGCAAGTCGTCTTTTCCTATCGATAATGTATGGGGTATACAACGGGATAAACCTGGACTATGGGTTTGTCCTATGGAAACAGCTGATTCAGAGCCTCTCTTCCTCATCCCGACACTCTGAGGTGTCGTTGGCCCGGTTCTGGATCTTGATAACAAGATGGGCCATGGACAAGTTTGATGTTCCAACTGCTGATGGTGCATCGATGTCTTCTATTGGTACGTTCCATACCAAGAAGATCATCGTTTCAGATGCATCAAAATTTTCCTTCATTGGCTCCATCCCGGAGACAATGTATGGTAATGTGCCCTTCGACAGCAGACTGATCCGGACAATCAAGGAGTTTAGGCCAACTGGTCCGAGGGAACTGACACCGGACATGCTGAGATCAATTCATGATGCCGACAAACCGGTGGGCAGGGGCAAAAAGGCAGAGAAGGGGAAGAAAGCGTCCAAAGCTCCAAAGGGACCTTCTCCCAAAAAGCGAAAACAACCGAAGGCTGCTTCATCCCCACAGCCGAAGAGAAGGAAGACCCAACAGAAGCGAAAGCTAGTTATTCCCTCCTCTTCAAGCGAATCTGAGGGTGGAAGTTCGGACTCTGAAGGATCTCAAGGAGACGAATCTCCTCAACGAGGCAATACACCACCTCGGTCCCCAACCCCAGAGATGGAACTTCATCAATCTCCAGTTCCTTCACCTCCGCCAACTATTCCTATTTCCATTCCCACCATAAACCCCACTATACCCCAACCTCTTTCCCCATTCCTCCACCCATATTCACCACATCAACCGAAACACCACCAGTTACCGAAACCCCTCCAGTAACCGAACCACCTCAAACCGAAACCCATACCACCCAAACTACCCATACTCAACCACCACCCAAATTTAATCCCCCACCCACTCAACCTGAACAAACCAAACCCACAACACCCCCAGCTTCACCACCCCCTCCATCTCCAGAAGACGCCTCCGATGGCGATAACCAATACCTTGGTGGTGATCACATGAACTTCGATTCGGTCTACTATAGTCCGTTTCAAGTTCAAAGTGACGAGGAGGATGATGCTCCAGTGACAAAGAAGCATCTCCGAGAGCTAAACGAGAAGGTTGATCTACTTCTCGCCTCCTCCACCAACCAGCAGTCATCTCTTTCTGAAGCTGCCCTTCAGAAGATTGTTGACGCCTTCTCAAGGGCTCAACATGATTCCGTGGCCTCAGCAACTGCTGCAATCGATGCCTCCACCCGAGCCTGTGAGGCTGCGACCGAAAAAGTCGATAAACTATTCACCGACGCTTCCGTCCTGCTGAAGTCCTTGCAGGAGAGCGCCGACGCCACCAAGACAACTCTGGAACCGATTGTTCAACAATTGGCCAAGTTTGTCTCGACGGAGCTGTCTTCGTTCGCTACACTCCGACAACATATCAACGACGACAACTCGGCACTACGTGCCTCCATCGATGCCCGCCTGGCAAAGCTACAAGAGGATCTTGCAGCTGAAAATTCTCTGATGGACGTCTTGGCGAGTAAAACAACCGCCCTTAAGGTCAAGAGCACGCACCTTTCCAACTCTCAGCAACAATTGGAAGCTCTTCGATCCGAAAGGGAGGTAATAAAGACGTGTGTTTCGGATGTCCACGCAGCATTATCAAACATCCTGGAAGTACACGACCCCATCCTAAACCATTTAGTGAGGCGTACCCTCGCTGAAAAGCTCTCTCCAGTCATGGACCTTTTAAGCAAGATTGAAGGCCTACCGAGTTTCGTGTCCATTCCGAAACAAGGGGGAGATGAGAAGAAAGGATCAAAACCACCTCCTTCCTCCAAAGCTACTCACACAACCGAACCACCCTCTGCTGATCATGCTTCGGGTTCGGGTGTGAAGAACAAGGGTAAAAAGATAGCTGAGGAAGATGAAGACAAGGAGACCATTGTCGACATGTTAAAAAGAAAGAACAGTCGCAATGCTGAAGACGATGCCAGTCGTGTGGCGCGTGAGGCTGAAGAAGCCGAACGCAAGCAAAAAGAAGCCCACGATCTCCTTGAGAGCCGAAAGATGCTCTTCCCTGCCTGGACCAGGGAACGTATGATAAAAGAGGCCATAGAAACTCCAAGCATATTATGGCTCGAGCCGGTTATATCATTCGACTGCAGCAACACTGTCGATTCGCAGTTTGATATGCCGCTGACTCGAAAGGCGTTCATCTTCCACGCCTTCTCTAACATTTTTGAAGTCCCGCATCCGAACGATGAGCTTGACAGGGAGCTCATTGACTTCTACCTGGAGGCTGTTCGTCCTCAATATCTTACCTGGAGCGCCCAGAAGATTGTAAACGTTCGGGTGCTGAAGCCTTATGCCGTGGGGAGATTCACGAACGTTAAGTTCAAGCTCATCCGAGGATCTGCAAGAACTGCCCACATCATCTCCCTGGCGGATCTGCCTAATCTAAATCCTCATGATTGGATTGTCTTATACAATATCCTTTTGACTGATGAAACCGAATATGGTCCCATCATAGACCATGTCAAAAGGATGTTGGCCTGCTATATCATGGAGGTTGCCCTAATGGATCAGGAGGTCGCCATAGTTTTCAAAAGGAAACCGAAGATCGCACCTGTGGGATCGGCCAGTGATCTAAACCAAATGCTAATGGGCAAGATTGATCCGAGGCGTAACTCAGTAATGTTCACTAGAGCCGAAGGACAGAAATGTCTCTTCGCTTTAGCTGACAAACACCTTTACACCGCAGCTTGCTTGGAGCACGTCTTATCAATTATCAAGCGGTGTAAAGAGAATTCGGCTGATGACATCAAGTACTTCAATGATATGATCAATTGGTACATCCGGTTTAGACAGACCATCCTCTCCATAACCAAGTGTCTGTTTAGCACCGTGAAGAAGAAGGTACCAGCTTCAGCTGCCGGCCCAAGTAAAAAGTGAAGGTCTCGCTCCAAATTGACGCAAAGGGGGAGATTGTTGGGCTGAAGTTTTATTTTGATGTTGCGTCTTTTGGGCTCGATAGTTTAGCCATGTACACTCCGGTTTGGGCCTGTCCAACCGAGAGCCTTTTATGTATTGTATATAAGTTAATGCTTGCATGCATATTAGGTTAACAACGAGATAGAGGTTTACGATTATAGAGATTTACGAATTGCGATTCATCTAGAGTACAGAAGGTTTCTTTAATCGTTCTTGTAACCTATCAATCCTCTACAGTTGATGTTCTTAATCGAGCTCTTCTGAGGATTTTGTTTAAATCATTCGACACGTTTGATTCCATCTTGTCTTGTTCTTATTATTGCGTTCTTACTGTTTTATATTCATATACTTGTTCAAGATCTAATCGATCTTCATAGATTAATAGTTATTTTAATCCCATCAGACACTATATGACCTAAAATCAGTCCCTTGTCCACCATGAAATGGCATTTTTCATAGTTAAGCACAAGGTCTGTGTCAATGCACCTACGCAAAATTTTTGTTAGATTGCTTAAACATTCATCTAAGGAGTTTCCATAGACTGTGAAATTATCCATGAAGACTTAAATGATGTTTTCAACATATTTAGAAAAAATGCTCACCGTGCATCTCTGAAATGTTGCGGGTGTATTGCATAGACCTAAGGGCATACGCCTATAAGAAAATGTTCCAAAGGGACAAGTAAAGGTGGTTTTCTCTTGGTCTTCCGGGGCTACCAGAATTTGATGAAAACCCGAGAAACCATCCAAGCAACAGTAATGAGATTTACCCGCCAATCTCTCTAACATTTGGTCAATAAATGGTAATGGGGAATGGTCTTTTCTCGTTGAGGAATTCAACTTCCTATAGCCAATACAAACCCTCCACCCGTTTTGCACATGGGTTGGCACCAAATCTCCCTTAGAATTCTTGACAACCGTGACCCCTGCTATTTTGGGACTACCTGGACGGGGCTCACCCATTTACTATCTGAGATGAGGTAAATAATACCTGCATCAAAAAGCTTCATGATTTCTTTCTTTACCACCTCCATCATGGGTGGATTCAATCTTCTTTGTGCCTCTCGAGTTGGTTTAAAGTCCTCCACCATGAGAATCTTATGCATGTATAAGGTAGGACTCAACCCTTTTATGTCAGCAATTTTCCACCCAATAGCCTTCTTATACTTATTCAGGAAAGTCACTAAGTCATTCTCTTCTAACTTTGGTGCCTGCACAATAGAAGGAAGAAGTTTTGTGTTAGAAGTGCGCAATTTCAACTTAGTATTATCATACCTCATCATTTTCTTCTTTTCCATAATCTTTACAATTTCTAGTAATTCATCATCAAACTTGAACTTTGCTACAATTTCTTTGACTGAATTGTTATCAAAATTCCTGCTCAAAACTAACTCCAATGAATTGTGGTTAGTCAAATCAAAACACATTTTGGTCAAAGGTTGGATAACATCAACAAAATTTATACAATGAACATCACTTGGATACCTCATTGCTTCATAGATATTGAAGTTAATAACTTCCTCATTAAATTCCATAGACAATGTACCGTTGTAGACATCAATTTTTGTTCTTGCAGTTTTTAGAAATGGTCTACCCAAAAGTATGGAACTTGAGGTTTGGTTATCATCTCCCATATCAAGCACATAAAAGTCATCAGGAAACACAAGTTCATTAACTTGCACTAATACATCCTCCAATACACCTTTTGGGTGTACCAAAGATCGATTGGCAAGTTGAATTATGACTCCGGTTTCGGCTAGAGGTCCAATTCCTATTGTTTTATAGCTTGAGTAAGGTAAAAAATTAATTGATGCTCCAAGATCAAGCATGGCGCGTGGCACAAAAAGATTACCCATTTTACAAGGAACCGTGAATACACCCGGATCCTTACATTTCTTTGGTAACTATTTTTGTAACACGGCTGAAACGTTTTCCCCAACCTTCACAGTTTGATTACCTTTAAGCTTTTTCTTAGATGTGAAAAGTTCCTTAAGAAACTTAGCATATCTAGGAATCTGTGTAATGGCATCTAAAAGAGGAATATTGATTTCAACTTTTCGGAACATTGCCATGATTTCGCCATCTTCCCGTTCTCTCTTTGTGCTTGCTAGCCTTGAAGGAAATGGAGCTGGTGTGACTTTCACTTCGGTCTTTATTGGCTTCTTTGACTTTGAAGTACTTTTCTTTTTCTCTTCTTTGACAGCTTCTTCCACCTCAATCTCTTTCTCTCCCTCTTCTTCATCTGGCATCCTTGGACCTTCATAGCTTTTCCCACCTCTGAAAGTAGTGGCACAAGCATTGTGTTTCGGGTTCTTCTCAGTTTGAGATGGTAGCTTGCCTTGTGATTCCATCTTACTCACGGATTGAGAAATTTGTGACACTTGTTGCTCCAAGCTTTTTATGCTTGCCTTGGTTTCTTGTTGGAAGCTTTGAGTGCTAGTGGCAAGGCTTTTGACAATATCTTCTAGTGACATGTTTGATAAACCCGCTTGTAGAGGTGGTTGTGGTGGATGCCTTGGCTGGAAATTTTGAGGTTGAAAGGGTGGTATTTGTTGATTTTGAGGAAATGGTGGTCTTTGTTGGTATTGATGTGGTTGATTTGGTTGATAGTTTCCTTGTTGATTTCCTCCCCAACATTGATTGTTGTTTCATCGTTGGTCAACCCGTGGCTGCTCAAATCCCCTTTGGTTTGATCCGGAATACCCTCCCAAAGCATTTGCTTCCGCATAATCCTCATCTTGAAGTTGTGGGAATATATCGATTGGATGCCCCACTTAAGTGCAAATACCGCACAGGCGGGGTGTGGGCTGCACACCTTTGTCTTTAGGTAACATCATTACAACTTTCGTAAGCTTGGACAATTAAGCTTCAATTTGAGGAGTTTGAACCTCTTTTACACCTCGAGGTGCATCTGTGTACCATTGTTCATCATGACTTGAATGCTTAGAGTCTTCATCCATGTTCTTGATTAGATTGTCGATTTCAGTTGGAGTCTTGTCAGGTAAGGAACCCCACTTGAAGCATTAAGGAGCCTTCTTTCCATTGGAGTCATTCCTTCAATGAAGTATTGGAGGAGTTGGTACTCAGTAATTCCATGCTTTGGACAGCGGGCACAAAGTCTCTTGAATTTCTCCCAATATGTGTGGAAAGATTCTCTTTTATGTTGCTTGATTCCAATGATCTCCCTCCGTAGGGATGAAGCTTTCATCTCCGGAAAGTATTTGTCTAGAAAGAGTCGTGAAAGATCTACCCAAGTTGTAACCGTCCCCGGTGGGAGGTCATAGAGCCAGTCTTTAGCTCCGCAAAGGGGAATACCCTAAGCTTGATTTGATCCTCCGTGATATTGTGTGGCTTCATGCCCACATACACAACATGATATTCAGTTAGGAACTTGTGGAGATCTTCATTTTCCAGGCCTCTAAATGTTGGGAGTAAGTGGATGAGCCCGAATTTTAATTCCAAGTTTGTAGCAGTTGGATAGGTGATGCCAAGAGGTTGTTGTGTAACCTCCTATCTCGCCCATTGGTGAAGGGTTTGTTCGGGTGGTTGGTTTGGAGGATCTCGGTTCCCTCCAGGGTTGTCTTCCATTGTTTGAGCAGTGGTGGGTGATGTTTCTGTGGGTGTAGTGGTTAGGGTATTATAAGTAGGTAAAGATGGTGGAGTGGAATTTATGGGTGAGGATGGTTGTGGTGAGAGTGAAAGGCTTCTGTTTTTGATACGGCTACACATGAGAGGGGTATATCCTCCCAAATGTTGATGATCGGGGGACTAGATGACGAAGAAGTACCGAAAACTAGTTGCCTCTTACGAAGCTTGGCTTGCTTCCTTATTCTCCTTGCAGTCCTCTCTATTTCCGAGTCAATTGGGAATGGTGTACCTGTACAGAAAGATCTAGGCATAAACAATTAGTAACACGATGTCCCTAGCAACGACGATAATTTTTTAGGTGTCTCAAACCTAACAAATAAAGGGGTACAAATGACTCCAAAAGTGCACTACTATATTGCACTAACAGGTAGTACAAGGCAAGTAGGGTCGATCCACAGAGACACGGGATAATTAGTCTGTACCTCTTTGTACAAGGTACTATGGTCACAAAAGATTAGGGGGGGGGGATTTGGATGCAATGATTAAACAGATAAATTGAAAGCTCAAGTAATAAGTAAAATGAATGAATGAAGTTCAGATTTTTGTAAGGATTCCAACTTCATGGATGACAATTTAGCAGTGTGATTCAATGATAACACAATGTTTGCTCAATTCTATCTAAGTTGGTACTTGAAAGTGTTAACAAGCTCTAACACTTCCCATTCACCACATTAATCAACCAAAAGAAGCTCTTTGATTAATACTAACCTTACTAACCTAATCTAAACAAGCTCTTAGAATTAGATTAAAAGATTGCTTTAAGCTTTATGCGAATGTTCCCAACAACACCCAATGTTGCTCACAAGCTCGGGAGTGTAAGAGTGTATGAATAAGATTTACACTAGATTTATTCAAAAGAATTCAATTTAGTGCTTGTTACTTGTTCAATTTCACAAAACAATTACGGATTTTGCAAAATAGATAACTAGAATGACTTAACCCTAATTCAAATGGCCTATAAGAATCACAATTAGAATCAAACATTCGATTGAAGCAAAATCAAATTCATCAGATAGAAATTGAAAATAAACATCAAGTCATATGATTGAGATCACTACTAAGAAGTCAAAACATGAAATTGGAGAAACTAGGGTTCTTGCCACACATGGGTAGAACAAGATCACAAGTCAAAAGATGGAAATATTGTGCAATTACAACTTACAAATATGAGAAATAATGTTTCCAAATGCTAAACGATTAATCCCTTGCAAAAACCATTGAAATCCCCCTTCAAAATGTGCTCTGATATGTTGTGTGTGTCCCCCATTGACCTAATTCCCATCATATGAAAAATAGGAAAAACTGCTAAAAAACAGTTATTGGGTCAAACATGGCCTGTGTTAATATATAGTAAGTCAACACATGTCGTGTTGGGTGAGGACATGGCCTTCAATCCTTGATTCCAACTCTAAAGTACGATGCTCAAAAGTGCTCAGTCGGCCCAACACGCCCCATATCCAAATAGGCTGAATAGACACGGGTCGTGTTCAGTGAAGTCAACATGTCTTGATCTGGTCAAACATGACCAGTGTTGGCTTTGTAGTGTAAATCCAACGCGCCCTGTGTTGCTCTCTGTGTGCTGATCCCAACTTGATTTTTCCAACTCTTTCGTTCTTCGCTCGATCATTCCGCAATCTTCACCAACACTCCCTGGCACCTCCAAAAGCACCCTCCGACCTCCAGTTTACTTGAAAACGACATGAATGTGTGCAAATAAAGTCGTTCTAGAGAATGACATAAACATGATGAAATGCAAGACAAATGAAGAATAATTATACTAATTAGATGCATACTAAGGGACAAAAACATGTGCAAAAAGGTGCACAAAATGCACCTAACAAGGACCCTCCGGTCTAGTGGTTCGTTGGACCCTCCGGTCCGGTCTAAGTATCACACAACATAACATACATCACATATCACACATACGATGTATAACTCGATAAGCATATAAGACCCTCTGGTCACACATAATTACCACTCTAGGTAAAGTATAGTGAGAAGACTCACCTCGTAAGATAGCTAGTACAATCTCGTGCTCGGAATCCTTGATCTAGCCTCCGCCTCTCACAAGGTAATATTTCTAACTAATACTCTCCTTACACTCTTTGTCCTAGAAATAGGGTATGGACCATTATACCCTTCCTTGATCTGCTTTACCCATTTTGACCAGACTCTAAAGTCAAGAAAAGTCCAAACTCTATTCAACAGTCCAATTTGACCAGACTCACCGAGTGCACTTGTACGAATCGTCGAGTCCCATCGACTCTCAGTAACCTTAAGAAGATCCAATTCGTTGAGTTAACCCCTAACTCGTTGAGTTATTGCATGATTCAGCAATTCGGGAAAACCCTAAACTACTCGTCAAGTCAGCTTCTCAACTCGGCGAGTCCATTCAGACTCATATGTATTTAGACGATTTTAAGGCAGGATACTTTCCCAAACTCTAGATCCATACACTTAGGGCTCATATATCACGTAAACTCATGGACTTTACGTCCATGCATGGAACTTTGGGCAAGAAATACCATTAACATAATCTAAATGAGTTTTTCACTCTAACACTCCATTAATGTTGGATAAAGTAGGACCCTTCAGGTGTTAGGGACTTCCTAGAGTCCAGATCTGGAGTTCAAAACTCCTCATGAACCCCAAATCCTCAAAGTCCCAAAATATAAGGTAAAATAAGCCCTAATCTTCCATAATATGAGATCTACTTAAACAAAAATGAAATTTTGAACTTGATACCTCCAACAGAAGCTCTTTGAGTGAGTATTTACAGACCTAGCAACCTCCTTTTGCCCTCTTGCTTGAAACCTTTTTCTTCCTTGCAATATCACACCAACTTGCTCAAGATAACTCCCTCTCTCTCTCTCTATACGCTTTAGGCTCATCTAGGGTTACTCTCAGGAAGTGTAGCCGCAATATAAGGCCATAAGTGCCTTTATATAGGCCACAGGCCAAATAAATTTGGGTTTCACTCAACAACGCTGAATCGGCGAGTCGGCCCATAGACTCGTCGATTCCATTCATTAATCCACATCACCAGTCGCGACCCTACTCGTCGAGTCCCTCCAAAATTCTCAAATTTAAATAATTAAAATAATAAAACTAGGAAGGCGGATATTACAGTTCTCCCCAACTAGAATCAGACTTTGCCCTCGAAGTCGTGCTCTACAAATAGCTTAGGATACTGCTGCCGCATCTTTGACTTCGGTTCCCAAGTCAAATCGGACCCCCTCCGATGTTGCCACTGGACCTCAACCAGGGGCACTTCCTTGTTCCTCAGGACCTTCACCTTTCGATCCAACACTGCGATCAACCTCTCAATGAAATTCAAGCTCGCATCAACCTGAATGTCCTCTAGCGGCACTACTGGCGTCTCATCAGCCACCCACTTTCTCAATTCGGACACGTGGAAGGTGTTATGAATCTAACTCACCTCCACAGGTGGCTCCAGCTGGTAAGCTACCCTAACAACTCTGGAGGTCACTCTAAAAGGTCCGATGTATCGGGGTCCTAGCTTGCCCCGCTTCCTGAACCGGATCACCCCTTTCCATGGGGAAACCTTCAGGAGTACAAAATCTCCGACCTGAAACTCTAGCTCGGATCGTTGCCTGTCCGCATAACTCTTCTGGCGACTATAGGTCATCAGCAACCTCTGTCTGACCTGCTGAATTTGCTCGGTTGTCTTTAGCACTATCTCTGTGCTACCCATCACCCTCTGCCCCACTTCTCCCTAACAAATTGGAGTCCGACACCTCCTCCCATACAGGAGCTCGAAGGGAGGCATACCAATGCTTGAATGATGGTTGTTGTTGTAGGAAAACTCAACCAAAGGTATGTAGGTGTCCCAACTTCGTCCGAAGTCCATGACACAGGCACATAACATGTCCTCGAGTGTCTGAATCGTTCGCTCGCTCTGTCTATCTGTCTGCGGGTGATATGCCGTACTGAAATGTAAGCGCATGCCTAACTCCTCATGAAATTTCTTCTAGAATCTGGAAGTGAAACGCATGTCTCGATCCGACACAATAGAGATCGGTACCCCATGTCGTGCATCCAACTCTCTCACATATATCTCTGCTAATTTCTCTGCATAAGAGCTCTCACTAATAGCAAGAAAGTGAGCACTCTTCATCAGTCAGTCCACAATCACCCAAATTGCGTCGACTCCATGCGTACTTCTCGGTAACTTGGTGATGAAGTCCATCGAGATCTGCTCCCACTTCCATTGGGGAATCTCCAGAGGCTGCAATGGTCCATATGGATGCTGGTGCTTTGCCTAGACCCAACGACAGGTCAAGCACCTCTCAACTATCCAAGCAACATCCCTATTCATACAGGGCCACCAGTAATCTCTCTTCAGGTCCAGATACATCTTAGTGGCCCCGGGATGGATCGAGAATCTCGATCTTTGTGCCTCCTCCATCAATATATGCCGAGCTCCGCCCATATTGGGCACCCAAATCCGCCCTCAGAAGGTCATAAGTCCTCGACTATCTGTCACAAACTCGGATACTTGTCCATTCACCCGCTCCTTCTTGCGATTCTCCGGCCTCACGACCTCCGCCTGGGCCTCTCATATGGTATCCAAAACTGGAGTCATCACTGTCATCCTCAAACATATGTCTCGGATCAGGGCACACTCTGATCTGCGGATCAGAGCGTCAGCTACCACATTAGCCTTGCCCGAATGATACTTGATCTCACAGTCATAGTCTTTCACTACATCTAGCCACCTCCTCTAGCGCATATTCAGGTTGGGCTGATCCATGAGATACTTCAGGCTCTCTGGGTCAGTGTATATGGTACACCGAACCCCAAAAAAATAGTGGCGCCAGATCTTCAGGGTGAACACCACTGCCCCCAGCTCTAAATCGTGAGTGGGATACATCGTCTTATGAGGCTTTAACTGCCTCGATGCATATGCTATCACGTGCCCCCTCTACATAAGCACCGCATCCAACCCCAATATAAACGCATCGGAGTAAACCACAAAGTCCTCCATTCCCTCGGGAAGGGCTAACACCGGGGCTTCGCACAACTTCTGGTGAAAAATTTCAAACGAGGTCTGTTTCTCGGGACCCCAAGAAAAAGTCATGCCCTTCCGGGTCAACCTGGTGAGGGAAATCACAATCTTGGAGACATATCTGATAAATCTCCGATAGTAGCCGGCCAAGCCCAGAAAACTCCTGATCTCGGTAGGGGATCTCGACACCTCCCATCTCATGACAGCCTCAATTTTGGCCGGATCGACCAAAATCCCATTCTGATTAATGAGGTGTCCCAAGAACTGGACCTCCCGTAACCAAAAATCACACATGGAGAATTTGGCATAAAGCCTCTTCGATCTCAATATTCCAAGCATTTCTCTCAAATTCTCCTCATGCTGCTCTCTGGATCTCAAATACACCAAAATATCGTCGATGAACACGATCACCGACCGATCCAACATAGGCCTGCACACCCAGTTCATGAGATCCATGAACGCTGCCGGTGCGTTCGTGAGTCCAAAAGTCATCACCACGAACTTGTAATTCCCATAACGAGTCCTAAAGGCCGTCTTCTGAATATCCTCCTCATGGACTCTCATCTGATGATACCCAGAACTCAAGTCGATCTTGGAAAACCAAGACGCACCCTGTAACTGATCGAACAAATCGTCGATCCTAGGAAGTGGATAATGGTTCTTGACCGTCAGCTTGTTCAACTCCTGGTAATCAATGCACATCTGGTGTGAACCATCCTTTTTCTTGATAAAAAGGATCGGCGCTCCCCACAGTGAGCTGCTCGGTCGAATAAATCCCTTCCCCAATAGTTCCTGAAACTGTGAGGATAATTCTTGCATCTTCGTTGGCGCAAGACGATAAGGTGCCTTAGTGATAGGCGCCGCTCCCGGAATCAAATCAATCGGGAACTCCATTTGCCTCTCGGGAGGCACACCTTATAACTCCTCGGGGAAAACATCCGGAAACTTACTCATTATCGGAACCTCAACGATAGAACTTGGTCTATCAGTAGCAACTCGCGTATCCATCACGTACGCCACAAAACCCCTACAACCCTGATGTAGACTCTGTCTCGCTTTAGCAGCCGAGCAAAATGCTGACCTTGATCGGGTACCCTCGCCGTACACTGTAAGCACTCCCCCACTAGGGTCTCATATGGTCACCAACTGACGCTCATAGTCGATCACAGCCCCGAATCTACTCAACCAATCCATGCCCACAATGACACATACATCCCCCATCGCGATCGGAACCAGATCTATTAGAAAATCAACACCAAAAATCTCAAGTACACATCCCCGGATCACATCAGCAGCAAACACCGCACACTCATCGGCTATGGAAACTCTCAGAGGTCGACTCAACGCCTCTTGTCGGATGCTGATGTGATGACTAAACGCTAGTGATATGAAGGATCGACTCGCACCCGAGTCAAATAACACCAAGGCAGGTACATAATTCACAAGGAAAGTACCTATGCATATGGCAATATAAGCACAAAATAACTTGATTAAAATAAGTAAAAGAACACATACCGGCCACGACGTCGGGTGCTGCACGGACCTCCTCTGCCGTCAGCTGAAAGGCTCTACCGCGAGCCCTCGGTACCTCGGCCTTCACCAGCCAGCTCTCTGTAGCTCGTGTGGTAGAAGGTGCTGATCCCTGAAGCAGTTGGGGACATTCGGCCCTACGGTGGCTGGTCTAGTTGTAGTGAAAACATACCAAAAGTCCCTTGGGGCAATCTCTCACGATGTGCCCCTCCTTGCCAGACTTGTAGCAAACCCCCGCTCGACATACCCCATCATGACTCTTGCCACACTTCCCATAAGTGCGACCATTCTGGCCTCCAGATCTAGAATCAGCAGGCTTAGCCTGCTTGGCTGTCGGTTGAGACTGTGCCAGCCGCCGATCCCTCCCTTGAGACTCGACCTCCTTCCTGGCCCGAGTCTCCACCTCAATCTCTTACTTTCGGGCATTTTCCTGAAGCTCAACAAATGTCCGTTAAGACAAGTTCACCACGGAATCGCGGATGTCTCTCCTCAGAATACTCAGATAGCGGCTCGTACGTGCCTGCTCAATCGACACGTGCTCAGGGCAAAACAACGCCTTGTCATGGAACATCCTCGTGATCAACGTCACCGAATCTGTCCTCTGCTTGAGGGACAGGAGCTCCTGGGAAAACCGTTCCCTTTCCACCGGGGGAACGTTCTCATATTGAAACAACACAGTGTACCTCTCCTAGGTCACTACAGCTTGCTCTGCAGGAGTGAAATGAGCTGTCACAAACTTCCAATAGTCCTTCGCTCCCAAGCGAAGTTGGTTCAGCACGAACCGTACTCTCAAGTGTTCTTGATAGGAACAAGTGTAAAAACATCCCTTAATGTCAGAGATCCATCTCATCGCGGCAATCGGATCCTGAGTCCCATCAAAATCTGGTGGGTTCGTGTTGCTGAACTCTCGGTATGCAGCGAGTCACCCCTTGTGGCCTGGCAGCAGCGACAGTTGCGGTGGCTGCAGCAGCAGCCGCCTTAGTAACAGCATCATATCTTTCATCAAATGTCTTAATCAGTGTGGTCTTAATAGACCCAAACATCTCCAGGATAACCTCCCGAATAGCCGTGGCCACCTCCTCATGGATCATCCGGCGTATCTCCTCGTCACTGGTACCACTGGTACCGCTGCCCCTTGCGTTTTGGCGCGTAACCACCATGATGTCTCTGAAACACAACATAAAATAATCAAAGACTCGCTCGAGCATACTCACACTCAATTACTCGACCCTACCTGTTCCTTAGCATCCTAAGGATTTTTACTTGGGCTGTCTACTGATCCAGTGTCTCCAGTAGTACGGGCCTTATACTACCTTCCACACCGTATCTGTATTCACCCCAAGTCCTCCACCCAGGATCCCAGATCATAAGTACTCTATATCTTGCCGAACACAGGGTACCCTCTAGTAGACGTCTCATAAGCTCCTCTCTGCTACTTACTCACACTCAGGAAAATTCACAGTAGCAGTAACTCCTTGGCTAAGGCATCACAAATCAGGCCACTCAAATCCTAAAATATGAAATACTTAGCCTACTCTCTAGCATGCATAATATATCTCATAATCACATAAGTAAGGGTATTTTGGGAAATCATCGTTCGGGCGCTGGCTGATTGTACACACTGCTCTTTTCTGCTTTCTCTGAAAATCTCTTACTCATTTAAAAAATCGCTTCTTTTTGAAAACTTTTCTCAAATCCTCAGTTTGAGTCCAGACATGCCCGAAGGTATATCCGAATCCCTCAAACCAAGGCTCTGATACCAACTTGTGATGACGTAAATTTTTAACCAAATTTTCATTTTTAATTATCATAAAAACACATGTCACATTTCTCAAAACTCCAATTACCAATATTCAACATAGTTTTCAAAAACATTTATTCACAGTCTAGGATCCACAAAATATAACTCCAACTCGATAGTGTGTGTGTACAATCAAGCCAGTGCCTTCCCACGATCCTTTGAAGTACATGAAACACATAACATATAACACGATAAGCATGAATGCTTAGTGAGTTCCCCAAAATACCAATTGCATATATTAGTCACTCGAGGCTATAACTCTATAGGACCTTCCGGTCGATGTGTCTTAGTAGGACCCTCAAGTCGCATGGCTCGTTGGACCCTCTGGTCCGGTCTGGATGAGAACCCTCAGGTCTCACAATTCGTTGGACCCTCTGGCTCGGTCTTAGTGAGGACCCTTCGGTCTCATGGTTCGTTGGACCCTCCGGTCCGGTCTAAGTATCACACAACATAACATACAACACATATCACACATACGATGTATAACTCGATAAGCACATAAGACCCTCTGGTCACACATAATTACCACTCTAGGTAAAGTATAGTGAGAAGACTCACCTCGTAAGATAGCTAGTACAATCTCGTGCTCGAAATCCTTAATCTACCCTCCGCCTATCACAAGGTAATATTTATAATTAATGCTCTCCTTACACTCTTAGTCCTAGTAATATGGTATGGACCATTATACCCTTCCCTGATCTCCTTTACCCATTTTGACCAAACTCTAAAGTCAACAAAAGTCCAAACTCTATTCAACAGTCCAATTTGACCAGACTCGCCGAGTGCACTGGTGCGACTCGTCGAGTCCCATCGACTCTCAGTAACCTTAAGAAGATCCAACTCGTTGAGTTAACCCCTAACTCGCTGAGTTATTGCATGATTTAGCAATTCAGGAAAACCCTAAACTACTCGCCGAGTCAGCTTCTCAGCTCGGCGAGTCCATTCAGACTCATATGTATTCAAACGATTTTAAGGCAGGATACTTTCCCAAACTCTAGATCCATACACTTAGGGCTCATATATCACGTAAATTCATGGACTTTACGTCCATGCATGGCACTTTGGGCAAGAAATGCCATTAACATAATCTAAATGAGTTTTTCGCACTAACACTCCATTAATGCTAGATAAAGTAGGACCCTTCAGGTGTTAGGGACCTCCAAGAGTCCAGATCTAGAGTTCAAACCTCCTCATGAACCCCAAATCCTCATAGTCCCAAAATATAAGGTAAAATAAGCATTAATCTTCCATAATAAGAGATCTACTAAAACTAAAGGGAAAGTCCAGATCTAGTGATCTAGCAATCTCCTTGTGCCCTTTTGCTTAAAACCTTCTTCTTCCTTGCAAAATGACACCAACTTGCTCAAGATAACTCGCTCTCTCTCTCTCTCTCTCTCCCTCTCTCTCTCTCTCTACACGCAAGGCTCGTCTAGCGTTACTCTCAGGAAGTGTGGCCGCAATAGGAGGCCATAAGTGCCTTTATATAGGCCACATGCTGAATAAATTAGGGTTTCAAAAACAGCACTGACTCGGCGAGTCGGCCCACAGACTCGTCGAGTCCATTCATTAATCCACGTCACCAGTCGCGACCCTTCTTGACGAGTTGAGGAACCAACTCGTCGAGTCCCTCCAAAATTCTCAAATTGTAATAATTAAAATAATATACATGGGAAGTCGGATGTTACAACTATCACCTAGTCATTACCCATCATTATCACCAGCACCCGCCACTACGAGCAACCACCACCCACCAGCCATCACCACCACTCGCCACCACCACCCATCACCACTACCCATCACCACCCGACACTACCACTCGCCCCCATCACCCCCACGTACCACCCACCAAAACCACCTCCCGCCTACCTGTTGGATTAGATGTCTAAGCCCATAACTATTATTAGTATGTACTCGACCCGAGAGTAGCATGGTCTATTTGGGTTGCATATCATCATGAAAATTTGTTAGGATGGACTTTTGAGAGAAGGTTATTTATGGTTTATTAATATATTATAAGTTATAATATATTAATATGAAATCATATGTTTTAATTAGTATTGATCAAGAATTAATTTGGAATTAATTTAGTGATCAAAAGAGACTAATTAAATCTATGGGGACTAATTATGATAATTAGTTATATTTATATGTGTTGGGCTTATGATCCATGTTGGACCAAGTTTATGTATGGATACATAAAGAGTTGGGCCACATGAACCATGGATTATAAAACCCATGGGTATGGATTTGGGTTATACCCATGACCCTTGATTATCCTACATATAAATAGGTTACTCCATAGCCAAAATCACCACTTCTTTTCTTAGAGAAATATGGAGGTGTTTTTGGGTGCATGGAATTCTCTCTCAAGTTCTACCGTTGTTCATGATGTGTTGTAACTCCACTTGAGGCTTCCACACTATTAGGGCTAAGCTCTTTAAGGCCAAATACATCAAGACTTCAAGCTATATCAAAATGTATGTTATGCTAACTAGTATCTTATATGTTTTATGTCAAATGCATGCTGGTTGTAAGTTTAATACCTTGGAAACCAATTGCATGTATAATTAGTGAAAACATATATCCAAGGTATTTAGGGTTGTATGTGCACCATAGGATGTTGTACTATACAAAACCCAACAGTGGTATCAGAGCCATGGGTTGTTTTTCTATTATATTTGATGCAGATGTATTTTTTTCAAAGTTGAAAAAAAAGAAAAAAAAACATGAAGTTCGTCAAATTTTAAGATAATTTACTACAAGAGTTGAATTAGGTCATTTTGTTAATAGATATAATGATATGATTATTTTATTTGTTTTAAAAGTTTGATGTAAATGTTTTTAAGGAGTTAGAAATTTTGTCATAAAAATTTGGAGCTCAAAAGTCATTTTAAAAAAAGTTATGATCTTAAGAGTTTTGAAACTTCCATAAGTTATGGATGTGAAATATCTCATTCATTAACTCTTTTGGTTATGAATTCCAAGAGTCTTCAAAGGATAACTGTCAAAGTTTCAAGATTTGTATTAGTTTATATGATTAGCTAATTTCTTGAAAATTGTTGATGTGAATTATCCTTACTTATGAGTTTAATCTAGATCATAGAAAAATTATTTGATTATTGTCTTAATTGGAATATTTGATCTTAATTGTTTTTATGAACTCCATAACTTGTCCTCAAGTTATGGAATACGAAGAGTTTTTCCATTTAAAAGTTCATTAAGTTCATAAGTTATGAAAAATGAAAGGTCTTGTTTTAAATATTATCATAAAATGTTTTTTATGTCTTCCATAACTTGTCCTCAAGTTATGGAACTTGAAAAGTCTTCCATAAAAACCATATTAAACTTATACGTTATGGGAAAAAAAGTTATTGAATTGTTCAAAACTTGCCCTCAAGTTTTGGAATTTGTAAAGTTAACACCCATGTATACTTTAATTCCAACCCTTAGAATTTTTGAAAGTTAAAATTCAAACCTTATGGAGTTCATAAAATTAATTAAAGTGTTTAATTAAAAGAGAATTATTAATTCCATAATGACATGGTTTAAGTTTAATTAAATTAAGAGTATAGTTTAATTAACAGATTAAACAACTTAGTATTTTAAAAGTTTAAAATACACCCTTATACTATTATAATATTAAAAGTTTAATATATTATATGTATAAGATAAAGTCAATATTACCATTAGTAGGCCTCATTCACAAAGCCGGTCTATAAGGGGGGTATAAGGTTATTGCCTATAAAATTGCAGTTTAATGGGTGTCCACTCTCACCCACTGCTTCCTTGACTGGTAGAGGGTCATTAGCCGAACGGGTAGGAAATGTCTCTAATTCTCCCTTCATTAAAAGTATAATGATAAATACCAAGTAACTAAACGCTTATAAATTCCCAATCTTAGTTACTTAGGAAAATGTGAAATGGTGCTAACCCATGAAACTACACGTTGCACTTTTGTTAAGTCGTTAGTGGAGCGTGTGTGGTTAACCGGCACACTAACATGGGACTGCAAATGTGTGGCGAAGGGTAACTTAAGTTTATCATAGATTGGTGGAGCGCGTGTGGTTAACCGGCCCATCAATTAGGTGATAAAGTTGAGGGTACCAAGTCAATTTTCATGGTTATTCACACATTGTTTGTGATCCTCGGCATCCTAGTCATAAACTTGAGAGGGTAGAATTGAGATTCAAACATGCCATTGAAAGTTCAATGTATCTCAAAAGATCTAGGAGTTTCAAATCTAATTAAGACTTAATTATATTTCATTTTCATGGTGGACATTGGTAAATCGTCATTTACCTACCTTCAATTATTTTATAGCTTGGATTACGGCATCCCTCTTCCGTTTATAAATAGGTTGTTGGATCCTAGCCTTAATATTTCATATTGGGTGTTATATTAAGGACTTTAAATCAACTAAACTTGAATTTCTCCCATTATAGATGTCTAGTTAAGACAACTATGGTCTTCCCAAATCTTTAGGAACAAGCTTTCCTATTGAAGATGATATCCTACATGGAAATCAAGGTGAAAGATTAATCCCTTTGTTGTGCATTAATGGGAATGGAAATCATGCTTCACTTCCTCCACCTCCTCCAATTATTCTACCTATCCCAAAAGTTTAAATACTTGAAAAGTTCAAGGTCACTCAATCCCTATTGGTAAGCCGGGAGAGTCGGGTGTCGAAGTCTCGAGGTAGCTGGCTGTTGACTTGGTTCTTCAGTCACACCCTGATGACAGATCAAGACATGACCCTTAATAATCTTACCTATTTGCTTGATGCTGCTAAATCAAAAATGATTTGGGGTACTGGTAAAGCAAATTTGATTGGAAGATCAACTTCCCAAACTTCCATGGACATTGACAATGGTAAAAATAGAAGTCTAGAAAAGCTTTCTCTTCCCAATGGAAAGGGATCGGCCGTGGTCAAGTCATTTGACCTAATGGTAAAGAGAAAGAATGAGTCTGAGATAGTCTCATGTACCATTTCCAAAGAGTCCATATGTTTCTTTTGCCAAAACAAGGGGCATTTGTTACGAAGCTGCCCAATTTACCTGTAAGTACATAAGGATGGTAAAGTCAAAATGTATGACTCTACTTCAGGTAAAGTCGACTATTATTTTTATTTTTTTTATTAAGACTACATAATATATTAAATTTCTAAAAATATTATAGTTCAATACATATCGATTGAAGGCAAACAGGCAACAAGGTGCGCCGCTAGCCCTTTCTAGATGGCAAAACCAATTCTTTTGAAAACAACATTTGTGGATCTTGGAGATATGACATTAGAATGCATGACCCGTTAGACTCTAGTAAGGAGCTCCACCACCTCTGGTGCGGGAAAACCAAATGTATCGAATGCAAAAGGAACAAACACATGTTGATTTTCTCTACATGCGTTCTCGTGCTTTACCACTTTGCATGCAGCGACTTTCAAAGCAGCATGCCTAGCTGTGAAACCCCCGCTCCCCAAACCAGTGAGAGGAGAGACCCTAGTAAGATCCATGCACGCATGCTTCCCTCCTATCCATCCAAAGACCAATGTCAGCCGATCTAAGTGTAGACCTGCCATCCTGCGGGTCCGTCAAAAAGTTCACTGGCGCTTCTTTCTTCACCGAAATACCAGCATGCCGACAAACATCAAAGAGAACATCCCAAACCACATCATGTCTATACTTGAAACCAGGGAGCTCTCTACAATGAACCGCGTGTTTCCCAAAGGTATCCAAACATGCCTTGCGACAAACTGGGCATATCTCGTCAATTGGGAATATGGGAATCATGAGGCGGTAACGAAGGATAGTTCGGTACTCCACAGGAGACATATGATTGCCAAGACCATCAATAGGGATAGTTAGTAGAAAATCCTGAGCCTGAGGTGCCCACAGACACTCAAAGACTACTTTCTATCTGATAGTCATGTCGAAGTCGACTTCCATATCTTGGACGATTTTGCTAAAAAGGGCACACGCCAAAGCTTTTGGGATTTAGGGGAGGCGGTGTCCTTATTAGTGAAACGGCTACAGTCAAATCCCAGAATCGTATCGCGAAGAAGAGTCATAGCACATAGGTAATCCGAGTCCATACCACATATGCCACTGTCACATATGATGTGGTCTTGTAGTGCCCAAGATTGGGCCCTCGAGGCTACAGTCAAATCCCGGAATCGTATCGTGAAGAAACTAGACACATTAATATTACAGAAAACTAAGTCTCATGATTTTTAGGTGTCCTTATTGAATTGCACGAATTTTAGAAATTGGAGAACAAATTTGAGAAAATTGAT
Source organism: Lactuca sativa (assembly GCF_002870075.4). NCBI lineage: Eukaryota > Viridiplantae > Streptophyta > Magnoliopsida > Asterales > Asteraceae > Lactuca > Lactuca sativa. The sequence continues at coordinate 75,226,833 of NC_056627.2, forward strand.
TATAATAGCTTTTAAATCACTTTTGGTGTTTAATTAAGGACTTAATGGTTAAGCCTTAAGTTTATCACTTTTAACATGATTGTTGGTTACTTATTAGGCTATTGGATGTGAAATTAAATTTAACATCAGGGCCTTAATGCTTGGCTTGATAAGGGTTCAAAGTTATGGATTTTCACATAAAATTCTACTTTTACACTTATTAGGTTCTTTTAGACAATATGACAAACACCTTGTGTGCATGAAATCCTATAGTGATAATCTGCTCTCTAATAGACTCCAATCCATCCCTAGAGCTTACTATTCTCAATAAAAACAATCCAACTGTACACACAATTCTTCACAAAAGCAAAAAAATGAACAAGCAAGTTCATAATTCATCAAAAATGGGAAAACATACTAGAATTTCCCAAATAAAACATCTTCTTATGTGAAATCAAGTTTTAGACACTCGATTAGTCGTTCATTATAAGCTTATTTTCATGAATTTCATGATAAACCGAGTCAATTCAGGTTGAAAAACGCAGGTGTATAGACTTGAAAAAATACTACCTGGAAGCTCTCATAAATTGTGTTTAGAGACATTAACTTCACTGTGGCAACCTAGTTTAATAGGGTTACCTGCTTCCGATTTCTGTGGCGAGATTGTGGATTGTAGAGGAAGAAGATGAAGAATTTGTGTTATACTCCTTTGAAATGAAGAAATCGAGTTCAGTTGGAGAAAAGAGATGGACAGACATTGTTTCCGACTGTGGAAGGAGTAGAGGCGGCAGGAGGTGTAGAAAGGCAGCGATAGGTTATTCCGACGACACTCCAGTGACTAGGGCGATGGTCCGCTGGTCTCAGGTGTTCCATCTTCAAACGAGAGAAAGGGACTTCCAGTAGAGCGGGTGGGTGTGGATGGAGTTGAAATTTTTTATATGTTTGAAGGTTTAAATTGTTCTCAAATGTTCTCAAATTAAAAAATATTCTCATTTGAAAATATATATATATATATATATATATATATATATATATATATATATATATATATATATATATATATATAGGGTTAGGTTATTTTCTTTCTAGTAACTATTGTGTGCCAGAATGCACAGATTTGGACCATTGGATGGAATATAATCAAATGTCATGATCTGAGGGTCTATGATAGTAGAATAGGATCAGATGTACCATATAATCACACAAATTTAAGCATAAAGACATTTTAGTCAATTAACCTATATTAAAAAAGGAAATTTTCGGATTTTTAGGGATAATTAATTCCTTTATTTTTAAAATCTGAATATTTCAAATTAATTCAAAATTAAAAATCCGATTTTATTCTGTCAGAATGATAGAATGTTAACCATAATGTAGTAAACATATTTTTTCGGTTTTTTTTGTTAGAATGACAGAATGACAACCATAAACTAGTAAATACATTTTGAAAAGAATAATAAAATCAATTCTTGAACTAATAATATACCAAATAATTACATTGTATGATTTTCATTCATTGAATAATGACAACATTTTGAAAGAAAAAAGAAAAAAAAACATCAAAATCTAACAAAAACACTAATCTATTTTGAGAGAATATTATATTTAAGCAACACTTTATACATTGTAGCATAACACATTTTGGTATAACACACTCTCGTTCTCTATGTTTTCTTCCTTCTCCACATCAATGTTAGCCTCTTCAAAACCTAAATCCACAAAGAAAACATAATCAAGTTTCAAAAATTAAAAAATTCAATACATTCTAAGAGAATAAAAACTATAAATTCTGACAGAATGTATTAAATACTATAAAGTTTGACAGAATATAGTAGAAAATAAAAAATATAAATTCTGACAGAATGTAGTAGAGACTATAAAGTCAACCTTAAAGTATCACAAATTCATTACCAGTTAAACAAATATAATTGTTGTTAACAATTATTCTCAAACATTCTAACAGAATACATTTACATAAATAAATTCTAATAGAATAAATTAGAGAATTCAAGAGCTGTGATTGAATACAAAATTCAAGAGTTGTGATTGAATATAGAATTCAAGAAACAAACACACATTTGCAATAGAGTTGAAATTATTTTGCAAATAAATCACAAGGAGGGTTAAATGTAAATAAAATAATAATTAGTTAGGCTATTAGGACTAGTATAAAAATCATTTGTAGGAGAGGGTTTGTTTTGCACAAATTAAATGAAGTTTATTGAGTTAGGGACTAGATTTGTAGTAGATTTTGAAATTGGGTTAAACAAATTTATTTTGAATTGGGAGTTTGGTTCAGTTTATAAACAATTGAAAAACAGGAGGAGACTTTCCTCCTGTATCGACCTTTATGCACGACGAATAACAAAATAAAATCGTTTTGTGTTTTCTATTGATTGACGATGTATACAGGAAGCAAATAGAGGTATGTGAGGTTACCTTTAACCGAAATGGGTGGCTGGAGGTGGCAGAATAGCAACAGCCGGCGGGCGGCGGTGGTGGGGTGTTTAATGATAACGGTGGAGGCAAACAATCTCCTACTGTCGGATGAAGTCAAGGGACGTGGAGGACTTCTCAAAGCGGCATCATAATAGTAATGGAGAGTGTTAGCGATGCAATGGAAGAAGTCGGAGGCGGCTACAACTGTTGAGCAAGTCAGAGGCGACGACGAAAGTGGATCTGGAGGGAGACGATGAGACGAGATGGTGGTAGAGCAATGGTTGATAGAATTTCAATTAAATGTCTAGGTCAAATATATTTATTTTATTTTCTTAATTGTAGGATTTCAATTAAATGATTTCCTTAATTAAAAGTACAAAAGGTCCAAAATACCCTTAAATGACTTATTTAATTATTTATTATTTCTTGAATTCTCATTAGTGCATTTAGGCACACAATAGTTGCTACAAATATTTGAACCTAACTCTCTCTCTCTCTCTCTCTCTCTCTCTCTCTATATATATATATATATATATATATATATGTGTGTGTGTGTGTGTGTGTGTATAGGGTGAGGTTCAATAGAGAACCATAATTAACCAAGGAACCAAGGAACCAATCTTTTTTTCAACATTTAGAACTTATTTTTTTATAAAAAAAAAACTAAAAATACAGAAATTCATAACTTTTTATCCTGTTTCCAATGATATCAAATTCGAAAAAAATAAATTTTTTTTTTCGTCAAATTCACAATGTGAATCTTTGAAAATTCACAATGCGAATCTGGATTCACACAATGAATCCGAAAAATATTTTTCACATTCACAATGTTAATATATGAATTTAGGTATTTTAGATTTTTTTTTTCGATAAAGAATAAGCTATAGAACTTGAAAAAAAGATTTGGTTCCTTGAACCTTCTCTTTGAGGCCAATTAAAACCTTTTTTTTTAATCCACATGACATTCAGAGATGATATCCTAGGTTTTCATTTATTTATTTTTTATTTTTTATTTTTATTTTTTTATTGTGGATTTTTTTGGTTTTTTTGGTTTAGACTTAGTAATTGGGGTTTGGGTGAGGTAGATTCAGATAGAACGAAGTGCAAAGGGTTTCTGTTTTGCAGTATGACCGATTTCAGTTGAAAATTATATTTGAATAATGGTTTTTTTTAAACGAAGCAAGAGTCAGGAAAAAAATGGTCCCTTTTTTTGGTTAACTGTTGAGATTCTTAATTTTTTATAGTCTTTTTGTTGTTTTAAGCTGTTGAAATGAAGCTTCCTCTTGTTAGTTTGGCATAAGTGTTTATAAAACTCACAAAAAGCCTACTACGGAGTCTAGTAACACCTACGCTGCACCGACAACACCTACTATGGAATCCCATGTCCGCCCCTGTCTAGGAGATAATCAAGACTTTAAAGAATCCAATTTGTGTTCCGACTTTTGGTACTTTGAAATTGTCATTTTTGCCATTTTAACATGCATCAAAGGGTGACTTCCATGCTCAGACTTTGGGGACAAAGAACAATATAATGTGCCAGGTTACAGTTATACAAAAATGACATACAACAGGAGATTGATCAAGGTATATATATTGCAACATGGCTAATGGACCTTAAATTCATTCATAGGTTACAAAGATTTTTACGGTTTAAGAAAAAATACAGGAATTAGTTATTTACTTATTTTATTGACGTGGGATTTCATTTACATGGGGGAAAATCTGAACTGTGGCATGCTTGTGTGGGTACTCCTGCCTTTGAAGTTATTTTCATGTAATTTCAGAATCCATTTAACATTAACCCCAATCATTTTTTGGGAAAATTTACGAAAGGGCAAAACCATCATTTCATTTCATTGAAGACTGAAGAGCCAAGATAATCCTACAACATGAGTACATGGAGGTACTAATAGCTTAGTGGAATATGTATCATTACTCACTGTTGCAAATGCTGGGAAATTCCTCAATACCCAAGTCGATGTTTATCTTGTGACAGCATTAGCCCTAATCATTTTTTTGGGAAAATTTACCAAAATGGGACATGCTTTCTTAAGTTTTGACTGTTAGATATGGCTCAATTGAGGAGTAGATACTATTAAATTAGACCCATGGTATGTACCCAACAATTTGGATGGACAATATGGTAAATTTTATGACTTAATTACCAAAAGGTGCAACTTTAAACATAGAAAAGTTTCAATGTTAAACCACCTTCTTGATGTTCTTTCCTGTTTATGTACTAATCAAATGAAAGCAATTTCTATGCAACTTTAAGCAAAAGAACATTCTCTATGCCTTGATTTGCTTCACATATGTTTGGTGATAAAACATGTAGTAAATACAAGAGGAAATGTGTAACGCCCCGTTCTAAAAGTACTTATTTATGAATTTCCGAGATCAAGAGTAAGGGCGTTTCGGTCTTTTGTGGGCATTGGGTTTTATTTAAGAAGGTTTCGGACCGAGGTGTGTCGTTAGAAGCATAGGTCTTCTTGCCACCTTTTCGTGGATATAAAGTTCATCGGAAACGGATTTAGGATGAAGGAGTTATGACATTTTAAAGAAAGTTACATTTATGGCCCTTAATGAAAAAGTTGTGGAAGTAGGCCATGCATGCAATTAGGACACGCGTAGGTACGCCCAGTGTAGGCTGGGTTACACCCAATGTTGTAGAGCAAATGGTCGCGGGTGCAAGGACGCGTACGCCCAGTGTACACTCAGAGTCCTTAAACCCTAATTTGAGGGTGAGCCACTATATGAAGAACATAATGGCTCAAACCCTAGCCTCATTATCAGCCTCCCCAACCTCAGAGAAACCATAGAACACCTCATCCTTCCTTTTTGTGAGATCTAGACCTTGGGAGGCTCATTTTGGTGGTTTTAGCTTGGAAGTGGAAAAGAGGAAGTTGTCAAAGAAGGACTTGGGAAGTTGAAACTTATAGATCTGGAATAACATCATCTTCTGGAGCCCTTTTGTAGGATTTCGGCAGTTGCAAGGTGAGTTATCCTCACTATATCGACAGGGTCTATGGCACCAAGGTCGGCCGTTTATCGGATGGAAATACGGGTATTGTTTGTTAAGTTATTGTTTTGCTAGATCTGCATCCTGGTATTTAGGATGGTGTTATGTTAGTGACCTGGTTAAGGTCGGTACCCGGGATATAGGGTAATGTTATACTAGTGATCGGTTAGGTCGGAATCCTTGTTAGGATGTTGATATGCTACATGATCTGTTAGACTGCTTGTCTGGTTACAAATTTGTTATGTGATTGATTGTTTTATGTGTTCATGGTTGGTTGACAGGGATTGGGTTGAGGCGGGTCCTGCTTAGTGCTGTAGGCCAACATACCCAGGGCGGACCGGATATTCCGAAGGCCCAGCGAGCGGTCCGGATAGGCTGAAGGCCCAAAGTGGGTGAACCAGATGTGCCGAGGCTCGGAGAGTGGACCAGGACGACTGAAGGCCCGGTGCGGGAGGACCAGTCTTACTGTAGACTTAGAGAGTGGACCAGTTGGATTGAAGGCCCGGTGCGGGCGGACCAATAACACTATAGACTCGATGTACATGGCTAGACTCTGAGGGTGGACCAGGTGGACTGAAGGCTCAGTGCGGGCGGACCAGTCACACAGCAGACCTGATGTGAACGACTGTTCTATTTGTGATGTGATATGAGTATGTTATGTGTGGTTGGTATTTTGGGGGTAACTGACTAAGCTTTCGGGCTTACAGTTGTAGTCTTATGTTTCAGGTACTTCAGGAGATCGTGGCAAGGCGAAGGCGTGATCGTACCGCTCCTCATGTTTTATGATATAAGTGATACGGTTCTGGGGATGCTCTGATGTTTAAACTATTTTGAAAATGAAATGTACGAACTTAATGGTTTTTGAATGAAAGAAAATGTTTTAAATTTGGTTGAAATTTTTGGTCGTTACAAATATGTTGGGTAGATGAAATAGTTGGTGTGTGATAAAAAAATGTAATGAGAGATAGGTGAGGATATAACGGTGATGATAAATAGGTGATGAATTATGAGTCCAGACGATGTTGTGGCTACGTATTCATGCGATGATAGTCTAACCCTTATGATGAATTACGAGTCCAGGCGATGTTGTGGTTACATATTCATGCGATGATAGTCTAAACCTTATTATGAATTACGAGTCCAGGCGATGTTGTGGCTACGTATTCATGCGATGATAGTCTAACCCTTATTATGAATTACGAGTCCAGGCGATGTTGTGGCTACGTATTCATGCGATGATAGACTAACCCTTATTATGATTTACAAGTCCAGGCGATGTTGTGGCTGCGTAATCATGCGATGATACCCTAACCCTTGCTAGACACATATTGAGGGAGTAATCCCCAAATTAGTATTGTCTATGCAATGTAGGCGATGATCCTTAGGAAAAGTTCGTAGGAACAAACATATAAGGAAATACGATGAAAGGAGATGAGAAGTAAATATGATATAGAAGATGACCCTTGAGATAATATCTTTAGGGAACACTAAAAGAAGATAATGGGTATGGGTAATTGGGTTGATTGTTTGATTATTAAATATAATAATTATATTATTGTGGGTTGAAAATCCTATATGCTCACCAGGCTCCCAAGCCTGACCCACTTAGTTTTCTTTGTATCACAGGTATCAATACGAAGACATATTTCACTGAGAGATTAAAGGAGATGTAAATCATTAGTGTAAATAAATGTAAGCTCTGTTTATGCTTATGTGTCTGTATCGTAACATGACATCCCGAGATTTTGTTATATAATGAAAATACTTATCTTTAAGAAATGCTTTGATAAATTCTTATCATATTTTGTTTTGGGGACAAATTCCGCAACAATTTTCTTTAAACGATTACTCTGATTTTAAAAACAAAGCATAAACAAATCAGTCTTTTCTGGCCGTGAAATTGGGGATGTCACATCAGATGTCCCGATATCTGAGTATGCTAAAGAGGGATATTAGACAGTTTGTGTCTGAGTATGAATCATGGTATGATTGAGGACGTTAGTAGTTAGGAGTTGTATTTGGTTAGCGTTCAATAGGATTCTTGGTCGAAAGATAAGGTTTATGATCTCGTTGCTAGGAATAGCGACTGCGATGCAAGAAGTGTTCAGTCGGGGTTCGAACTCCCTTGGAGTTCGGGTATGTGATGGTGGAAAGGGTTATTCGGTGGAGGTTGCTCACTCCCGAGGGAGTCAATTCATGGATAAGAGGGAATATATGGATTAAGGGAGATTAAGCTATGCCGGTTTTAGGCATCGGTGGTTAGTAGTCAGTGCACTAAGTGGGGACAATTGGAAAATTCTCCAATAAAACAGCAAGTATCCAAGGTTGGTTAGATGTTTAGATTTATTAGCGTGGTTAGCTGAGAGTGTGGCATGATTAGAGCAAGTGATAGACAGGTGGGGTAGGGAACAGACCATGGTTTTAGTTAAGGTAGCTGGTTGACATGAGGCCTGGGTTTAGGCCATGGAAAGGATTCCGGGAAGGGAACTGGAGTTTGGAACCCCAAGAGGGCTAGAGCAGACTGCATGAGAGAGGTTCCCGGGAAGAATGGATCAAGGTGACGTGCGACAGTCTTTGAGCGGTCCAGATAGACTGAAGGCCGGTGGGCGTACCAATCAGGACGAAGGCTCGAGGAACGGTCCAGATAGGCTGAAGGCCCGGGAGGGCGGTCCAGACATGCCGAAGGTTCTGAGAGTGGTCCAGATAGGCTGAAGGCCTGGAAAGGCGGTCCAGTCATGCTGAAGACTCTGTATGTGATAGTGGATCAATATGAGGAGAATGAGTAAATATGTTGCCATGCAATAGTAATCGATATGGTCTGGCCCCAAGTATTGATCATGATGTTGGAGATGCGTGGAGGTCGTGCGTGGGCCTTGTTAGTTATGTGATCGGATTTAGAGTATATGGGAGATAGAGAATAACGGTTGCTCTACATGGATAGTGTAGAGTAGAGTTTAGCTCTATGACACGAATAGGTATGGTAAGGGTTGTTGAGTAGACTTCCTGGAAAGGAATGGTATGTAGCTCCGAAGGGAGTATGGGTCCTCTGAGAGGAAGGTAGCAGAGTAAAAGGACGATCGAATATGCTTCGGTTATTGATAGAAAGCTCTAGGATTGTACCAGATATATGGAAGCATATACGGGTTGGATGCCCGTTGAGGTTGTGGCAATGTCGGACGATGCGCATGCATGTTTTGACTTTCCTTGGAAGAGGAGAAGGAAAGGGATTCCCGATTGGAGATTGGGACAGAGGAAGGTGAGACAGCAGGTTAACAGACTCGACAGTAGTCTGGATCGGTGTTGAGGGATGTAGTATCCTGTATGAACATAAGGGATAGAACCCAAGGATGGAACAGGATTCGTTCCAGGTTGCAAGTTATCAGGGCTATCGCCAATTTTGGGCGAAGGAAGATGGGTTAGTGCCTTGACAAGAGCTCAGTGGGTGTTGTTGTATCCAGGTGTTGTGGTATCCAGTTTTCGCAAGTTGCAAATGAATGCGTGGGACGGAAGTAAGGTAGTGCCCTCATGTGGCACTCAGTTGATGAGCATTGTCATCAGAGAAAAGAAGCCGGTGTCCGGCTTGAAGCAGTTGATCGGGACCCTGCAAGGGAAGAGATCGATTTTAGAGATTCGATACCTGTGTTTGAGGGAATCTGAGCCGGTTTGAGATCAGAGGCACTAGGAGTATCATCTGGAAGTTTGTGTTGCCACAGGATTCGAGGACGAAGCCTAATTTAAGTGGGGAAGAATTGTAACGCCCCGTTCTAAAAGTACTTATTTATGAATTTCCGAGATCAAGAGTAAGGGCATTTCGGTCTTTTGTGGGCATTGAGTTTCATTCGAGAAGGTTTCGGACCAAGGTGTGTCATTAGAAGCATAGGGCTTCTCACCGCCTTTTCGTGGATATAAAGTTCGTCGGAAACAGACTTAGGATGAAGGAGTTATGACATTTTAAAGAAAGTGACATTTATGGCCCTTAATGAAAAAAGTTGTCGAAGTAGGCCATGCATGCAATTAGGACACGCGTGGGTACGCCCAGCGTAGGCTGGGTTACGCCAAGCGTTGTCGAGCGAATGGTCGCGGGTTCAAGGACGCGTACGCCCAGCATACGCTCATAGTTCTTAAACTCTAATTTGAGGGTTAGCCACTATATAAAGAACATAATGGCTCAAACCCTAGCCTCATTTTCAGCCTCCCCAACATCAGAGAAACCCTAAAACGCCTCATCCTTCCTTTTTGTGAGATCTTGACCTTGGGAAGCTCATTTTGGTGGTTTTAGCTTGGAAGAGGAAAAGAGGAAGTTGTCAAAGAAGGACTTGGGAAGTTGGAGCTTATAGACCTAGAATAACATCATCTTCTGGAGCCCTTTTGAGGTATAAAGTCTCTTGCTTGACATTTATTTTGTGGAGATCTTGGTGTTATGAGGTCTTGACACCATTTCTTGTCCCAAAAACCCCAAAGTGATTCATGATGCAAGCTGGTTGAGATTAGCTGCCCTTTCAGACCTTATGAGAGGTCTTGAGTGAGAAAAATGAGGTCCTAATGGCTTTGGTTGTCTCATGTGTGATATAAGTAGGTCTTAATGGATTAAGACCTTGGGTTAAGAGCTTATTGGACGTCCCAAGTAATAAAGTTTGAGACTTTATGAATCCTAGGCATATTTGGTCTATGGATCTGATGTTTGGGCTTTAGAGCTTAAGTCATTAAGAACTTATGTGGGATTTGAGTTCAGCGAGAGTACACCCCGCAAAAATGGATGTACGCCCAGCGTAGTGGGTCTGTGTCCCGACTCCAATCCGCGAGCATCGATGTATGCCCAGCGTACCAAGAGGGGTATGCCCAACGTACTCCCTCTATTGGGTTTTTGATTTTGGGCCTTAAGTGATTGGGCTGTTGTTGGGCTAGTGGGGCTTGGGCCGTGACTGCACATTATGGATGGAATAATTTAGACCCAATAATTATTATGGACCTTGGATCTAGGCGTATTGGGAAAGGTGGGCCCAATTTAGTAAATTGGGCCAATAATGGGTTTTGCATGAGGATTTGGTTTTGGGTCTTGGCCCAATAAGAGGATGATGGACTTAATGAGTGTTGTAGGCCCTTGGTCTAGAAAGTCATGATTGGACTCTAACTTGGTGATTATCATGTGATAGCTGGGAGTCCCAGTGAGTCAACGGTTAGAGATTTGTAGGATTTCGGCAGTTGCAAGGAGAGTTATCCTCACTATATCGACAGGGTCTATGGCACCAAGGTCGGCCATTTATTGGATGGAAATCTGGGTATTGTTTGTTACATTATTGTTTTGCTAGATCTGCATCCTGGTATTTAGGATGGTGTTATGTTAGTGACCTGGTTAAGGTCGGTACCCGGGATATAGGGTAATGTTATGCTAGTGACCGGTTAGGTCAGAATCCTGGTTAGGATGTTGATATGCTATGTGATCTGTTAGACTACTTGTCTGGTTAGAGATTTTTTATATGATTGATTGTTTTATGTATTCATGGTTGTTTGACGGGGATTGGGTTGAGGCGGGTCCTGCTTAGTGTTGTAGGCCAACATACCCAGGGCGGACCGGATATTCCAAAGGCCCAGCGAGCGGTCCGGATAGGCTGAAGGCCCCAAGAGGACGGACCAGACGTGCCGAGGCTCGGAGAGTGGACCAGGCCGACTGAAGGCCCGATACGGGCGGACCAGTCATATTGTAGACTCAGAGAGTGAACCAGGTGGATTGAAGGCCCGGTGCGGGCGGACCAATCACACTGTAGACTCGATGTACATGGCTAGACTCAGAGGGTGGACCAGGTGGACTGAAGCCCCGGTGCGGGTGAAACAGTCACACAGCAGACCCGATGTGAACGGATGTTCTATTTGTGATGTGATATGAGTATGTTATGTGTGGTTGGTATTTTGGGGGTAACTCACTAAGCTTTCGGGCTTACAGTTATAGTGTTATGTTTCAGGTACTTCAGGAGATCATGGCAAAGCGAAGGCGTGATCGTACCGCTTCTCATGTTTTATGATTTTAGTGATATGGTTCTAGGGATGCTCTGATGTTTAAACTACTTTGAAAACGAAATGTATGAACTTAATGGTTTTTGAATGAAAGAAAATGTTTTAAATTTTGTTGAAAATTTTGGTCGTTACAAAATGATATTAATAGATAGGTAAGCACTTTCGTAGCTGACTAATTTAAAACCAATTATTTTTTGGTTTTACATCCATAGCAGGAAATACAAGATTTACTACTAAAACGGCATACAATTTAAGATGTTATCTTTATGTTTGGCACAAGTGTTTATAAAACTCACAAAGAACCTAATCTACTACAAACAAGGGTTCTTATTCACAAGTGTGGTTCTCATATGAAAAGTAAGTTATCATTGATTAATTAGGTTTTATCTTTTCATTTAACTAAAACCCTTTTCACATCACATTAATAAGTATTCACTTTTTTTATTCTCCCACTCAGTGAACTTGGTTCATTACTATATCATATATATAATTATAAAAAATATACTTATATATCACTAATAAAAAAAATTTTAAGTTAATTCTAAGCACTTTTAAATGGTTTGTCATTTTCTTTTTTCGATATTTTCTTTTATTTGTATAATTTGATGATAACTAACCAAGAAAAAATAATTTTATAATTAATTTCCCATGTTATTTTTATGCAGTAGTTAAAGTTTCATATTGATTATTGGGATTGGGAAGTAAGATGACTAGCTTTGAGCTGCGCTTTTCTTATGTTTGGTTCCTGTCATACAATGCATAGCTTGTGCAAGGTTTGTTTTAACCTCAATAATGAAAATGGTATCGCATAATATCATATTAAAACCGACTATTATTACTTTTTTCTTTTTTCTTTTTGTAAATATGTATGCAATACGTACTCTACATAAATGACCATTTGGACAAGTTCATTACATCCAAATTTTGTGTTTTCCTATCAAAATCTGCTTAGAACAAAGAAAATAACCATAAAAAATCTGATCTCATCTTGTTCGGTGGTAACCATTGATAAGTTAAAAAGTAGATGCAAAAAGAGAAGGAAGTAAAGTTTTCCCTCAATGCAAAACCTTACATTTCACATCATTTTTAAAATTCCATAATTACCCTTCATGGGCCATGTTCAGCTTGGCCGAGTAAAAATCTCATTCAAATTTTCATATTATTTTATTCAGGATTAGTTGTACTTTACATTTAAAGACTTGAACGACTTAAAAAAAATATTATTATTATATTGAATCTATTTATGGAAATAGTAGGATTTCTTTTATAAGTTAGTGTATATATATATATATATATATATATATATATATATATATATATATATATATATATATATATATGAGGCACCGCCTTAGTTGCGTTTCTCCACCGTCTTGCCTTGAGGCATGCCTCACACGATTTTTTAATGAGGTACTACCTTTTTCATTTTTTCTTCCAACTAATCTAAAAAATTACTTATCTGAAAGTCCCCAAATCTACTTGTGTATCAATCAGATCCATTTGATGGTGCGGAATCCCAATCAAACGGATGATTTCAGATCTAATAGAAGAGAAGGAGAAGAAGAAGATGATGAATCTATGATGTATTCAAGATTGGAATGATGAACAATACACAAGATTCACACACCCTTTCTTCTCTCTTGTTTCTCTCACACCTTAGAATGCACACACTTAAGCTCCTTGCACTTACCCTCACATGCACTCCTCACCCTATATATATATGGACCTAAGGCTAAGCCCAAAATACAAATAATCCAATGCTAGACTGAAATCACATGAGTTTTTGGTCCAAGCTACAATTAATCCTATACTATTTTCGGCCCAAATAATTAAAACAATAAATGCTTAGAAAAGCAAAGCATAAACCATATTTTTGACCCAACAATCTCCCCCTTGGTTTATAGCTTTCTTTTCTAAATGACCGAACAAGCTCCCTCTAAAAAGGTTGTTGGCACTTCTTGTCAATCTTCATTGGGAGCTTGGCTTCAGCTATTATCTTCAAATTCTTCACAACATCAAGATTATCTTGATGAATCTTCAATGAATGACTTCATCTGGAGCAGTTGGGCTTTTCTTCAAGATTTGACATTGAACGCACACTAGGTGAGGAAGCTTCATGTACTGATTCTTGAAAGATAGCGCTTTCAGCTTGAGAATCTTCAGAGATAACTAACAGAGAGAAATAATATTATGGATCACTTTATCAGGTACAAAGATAGCAGCAGACTGATTGAGGAGGTTTCAATACAATCCGTCACATAATCTTCAATTATAGCTTCACCATGCTTCTGGGGTTGAAAGATTGAATATCAAAATAAAAATCTTCATTTCTTGCTCCTTCGAATGAGAATTCTTTGATGATCACGGATAAAGCCTTGGCTCAGAAAATCCTCGATACAGTCTCCATGAGTCTTATCTACATCTGAATTCATTTTTTCAAGATGAAACAAAACTAAAAGAAAAACTTAGCACACAATATTTTTGGATTTTTGATTTCTCTGAACAAGAAATAAAAATGGAATATAACACTATTTTTGGATTTTTAATTTTCTGATTTTTGTTTGATTTTTGAATTTTTTTTAATTAATACTCCCCCTAAATTTGTGCATAGAGGAAAACTATGAAAAAATTTAACAAAAATAAAAATATTTGGGATCAAAGTTGTTAGACACTCTTAATCCGTTTGTCAGTACCTTCCCCTTCATGAATAGATATGGTCGATCGTTGGTATTGTGATCCACTTAAGAACAAAAAATTATGACAAATTTTGGACATGCTATAAGTGACAAGACAAGTTGATCCTATGTTCTTAGATAAAACTTCCTAAGGACCATTCATCTGACGACGACCAAGGATATTGTTGTCCACCTAAGTTGAGCAGCGAGATCTACAGACAATCTATAATTGTTCAATTTTAGTTGTATTAGAACGTGTTTCCCGGTTCCTGATATACCCCAATAATCAAGAACTTCCGAGATACTCCTTACTTTAGGTGAGCAGACAATTATTAGGAGAGAGAATTGATTTAGAGTGCATATGCTGTACACTCAGGTTGGATCTTTCAATCACGCAAAGAGTGAAACATATGACTGACTAGTATTTCAGAGGGATTGAGAAGTAGAAGGTTGCATATGCTATGTACCAGGTCGGATTGTTAATCACGCAAAGGAGACAGCATATGGCTAACAGATAGAAAGAATAGCATAGATAGAAGATGCAGAGAGACAGATTTGCATATGTTGTAGTCCAGGTAGGATCTTTCGATCACACAGAGGAGGCAACATATGACTAACAGTAAGAAAGAAAGAAAATAATTTTCTACAGACCTACTTTATCGGAATTCCCCAGTCGCCCCGTCAATACCGGAATTAAGGACAGAATTCGTACATCGAGGAAAAGTTAAACCACAGTTCTAGATACGGGTTCTTTAATGTAACTAGTGGATTCTCCTGTATATCTTCCTGCTCAACCTATCCAAGCATCGTATTGTCAGGATAAATGGAACTATCTAGGTCAGAATTTATCAAGTCTCTAGATTCCTTAAGTTCATCTGCATCTAGTCAAGTCCATTAAATTTTTCATGCCTACCAGCGCATCGAACATAGAGCCTAGACAATTCAGCTTTGGTACTTTACACAGACTCAGATTGTCTGTTTTCACTTGTTGATATCACTTCCCAATAATACCTACTAATGAAAAACTATAAAAAAATAAAAGATTATCTTCAAAATGAATCAGTGTAAGATAAACTCAGGAGTATCAAGAAGAAAACTCAAACCGTAAGTCACCGATTGAATTTGCATCAAGAAGGTCTGAGAACAGCACGCATAATCTCATAACATATCTGAAAATTCTTCACGTCGATAAGCACAAAACCCCAAGAGTGATCCTTTCCTTTCTTCCTTTCCCGCAAAGGACACATACTCTCAAATAAAGTTCTGAATGTTTGTGCACTTGAGAGATGTCCCCTATCATGTACCAGGAGTAGCCACTATCAACAAACCGAAGTCTGATGATATGCCTCCATAGCTGCTCTGACACAGAGCGGGATCAGTTGGTCTTTGGAACCCAATCCATTTTGAAACTGGGTCGACCTTTGTCATCTTTGCAAGGAACTCTCCCCCACGACATATCTTGCTTATCACAAACAGAAGGTGACAAAATATTAGAATCATTAGAAGATTTGGGAGATTGAACCTTTGGTACCCATTTGTAGTTGGGTTTAACACATTTCTTGCTCGCTCCTATGGGTGCCTCGACACTTGATTTTAAACTTGAAACCGATTGCTGAGATGACTTTGATTTTGGATTAGACTATTTGGCTGACATTCCCTTCTTGACCTTGGGAGTTGGATTCTTGGCCTTGTGGGTTTGATTCTTGGCTTTCAGCGCATTCCAATCACCATTCCTCGATTGTGACCTTGAATGATTTCCTTTGTAGAGTCTCCCACTTTGCGCGTTCTGCCAGCCTTGTGCGTAGTAGGGAACATATGCGCGACTTGGACAATTTCTAGCAATGTGACCAGGTGTTCCACAATGAAAATATGTCTTTTTCTTCACTGTGAAGTTGTTTCTTCCTGCCCCTGGTGGCGTGTCCTTGCCTTGTCTCTGGTTGTTCCCACATGCACACTTGCAACAAGCCGTCGGTTTCGCTTGTTTTGGTGGCCTGTATTTCTCAACAACAGGTTGATCAGAAGCAACTAAGTTCGAAGCAACAGATTAAGAGTTCAATGAGTCATTGGATTGATCAATTTTTTTCTCCTTGTTCTCATCTTCTGCTAGTTTACTTGCACATGTAACAGAATCATTAGAAACGTTCATCTCAACACCCTCAGTTGCCTATTCAGCAGCTGGTTTACCATATACCATATATGGTTCTCTATCAATCTCTTCCTGAGTCAAGGGATTAACATAATACGGATGGTTAAATGGAGGAGGGGCACTATCATACCCTAGACCCTTGTTTTGAGTATCTTTGAATTTTAATTGGTTTTCAAATAATGACTCGATTGCCTTACTTGATGCAGTATAATTTTAGAAACAAACATATGTTTTTCCACACTTAATTTTCAAAGCGTCAAGTTCTTTAGTTACAACAACAAGTTTTTTCTTAATGTGATCTTAATTTTCACACTTGTTGCTGTAATCTTCTTGTAATTTCCTAAAGTCCTTAGTCTTGGCCTCTAATTGAGCTTTCAGAGGTTACTGACCTTTCCTAAGAGTATAGCCTTCGTATTTGAGGTCCTCATTTTCTCTTTTTAATAAATCGATTTGATCTTGGAGAAATTTAATAGTTTTAATGCAAGTTTGAGAACAAGAAACTTCATTGACCGGATTGTTTGAGGAACCCATTTTTATCAAAAATGCCCTTTGACTATAAACCTCAAAAGTCAACCCTAAAAGTCAAACTTAAAAGGCAAACCGAAAAGCTAAATTTGAAAATTCAAAGTTAAACGAAAAAGTCAAACTTTAAAGTCAATGGTCAAACTTGAAAGTCAAAAGCAAAATTTTAAGGTCAAAAGATAAAAATAAAGTCAAATTAAAAACTAATTTTTTTTTGAAAATGGAATTTTAAAATAAAAAAAATTGATTTTTGGGGTTAAAAGTGCCAATTTTCGAAAGTTGAAACCGAGAAGGACAGCTTTTATTTTAAATTTCAAAGGGATGACACACAGGGTCTGCTAGTCGAGTTGGTAAAGCGCATACTTGATCAACTAGAGGTCTCGGGTTCGATCCCCGGCACCCCCAAATCCGTTTCCCCCCTTTTTTAATATGCGAAGGAAGATGTGCAATGCGAGGACTTCTACTGCTGCTGATCGAGACCGAAGCGAAGACGTTGGACCGAAAACGTCGGACCGAACACGTAACCGAGAACCTCGGACTGAACATGTGTCTTTGGACAGAAAACTCCAACCGAAAACTCCGACCGAAAACTCCTCGAAAATCGCTGGTTATGACGAAAACAACGTTTTTTTGCTCCTCTTTGATCCAAAACTCGATCAAAAACCCATTTTTATGAAAAAACGCAAAGAACAAACCCCCTTTATTTTGCCAAGATCTATCAAAAAACGCAAAAATCTCTTCAAAATAATATCAAATAAACTCCATATCTGAAAAAAATTGATTGATATAACCAAGCTCTGATACCACTTGAAAGTCCCCAAATCTGCTTGTTTATCAATCAGATCCGTTTGATGGTGCGGAATCCCAATCAAACGGATGATTTCAGATCTAATAGAAGAGAAGGAGAAGAAGAAGATGATGAATCTATGATGTATTCAAGATTGGAATGATGAACAATACACAAGATTCACACACACTTTCTTGTCTCTTGTTTCTCTCACACCTTAGAATGCACACACTTAAGCTCCTTGCACATACCCTCACTTGCACTCCTCAACCTATATATATATATATATATATATATATATATATATATATATATATATATATATATATATATATATATATATATATATATATATATATATATACCTAAGGCCAAGCCTAAAATACAAATAATCCAATGCTAGACCGAAAACACATGGGTTTTCGGTCCATGCTACAATTAATCCTATAATATTTTTGGCCCAAATAATTAAAACAATAAATGCTTAGAAAAGCAAAGTATAAACCATATTTTTGACCCAACATTATCATTCCCTACTCTTGATTATTACTGTAACTTTCATTTGTGTTGCTAATCAACTTCTTTGATTCATGGTCATTGTTTTTAGTAAATTGTGTCTCTTTAGTTGCTAGGTTGACATTTTATTTTGCAACCACGACTACAGTTAACTGATTTCTTTATGATGGAACTAATTCCCCAAACTAACCAATGAGAAATATAACCTGAATCAAAAGGGATCGAATGATTATATTACTGAATAAGAAAAGGAGAATAAGAGAAGAACACAACATTGTTCTCTCATTGCCCATGCAACTACTGAAAGTTACCATACCTAGCCAAAAAACATAAAACATATTAAAAAGTGACCTAACTGTTGGTTCTTCATTAATAAATAATATTCTCTTACTTGGGCATAATTACCCTCTCCATCTGTGTTGTGACACCTGCCATTCTTAGTAGCGGAGGTCATGTGACGTGGTTTAGATTAGACATGTTTTAATTTCATAAATATGCTCTATCTGAACTAGACTATTACACACCTTATGAAAGTGAACATAATTGTGTAATAGTATATCAATGGTAAGACGAGGTTTTGAACTCAATGGGAACGGCTATGATTCAGTTTATAATTCTATGAATTGATTAAACTAGACAATAATTCCTTCAGGCTAATTTTTTATCAGCCTCCAAACTCTCATATCATCCTTTGTGAACCCTAATAATCATTCCCTCTCATATTGTGAGCTAGTGTGGCATTTTGGAGCAAAAGAAGGAGAAGGTTGGGAGAAAGAAGCAAGGATCTAGCAAGCAAAGCTCTTATATTCGGTTTGAATCTCTTTTGGACCTTTGTAAGTGTTCAAGATCCGATTTTTGTCTATCTATGTAGCTAGATCTTGAGTTTTGTCCCTTTTTCTCCTTATTCTTGGATGTTGCAATCAATGGACTTCATAAAGTTTGCAACTTTATGAATCTCTAGGTCAAGGTGACCTTATAGTGGGTTAGATCTGGTCTTTAGCCAAGCCCTGATGCCATGCATGGAGTTTCGGTCATATTTTCTCTTTTAGACTCATTTTGGGTTCAAAACATGCATTGTACATGCATGTCTATAAAGCACCAACCTTTGGGATGTTTTTGAGGCTAAAATCTCTTCTAGAAAAGTTGGGTTTCAGATCTCAAGGATTTTGTGCTTAATTGTTAAGCCCTTGGGTTTTCAAGCCTTATGGATGGGCTTTGGAGCATTTGGAGTAGCCTCAAAGGATAAAGTTGGAAACTTTATCCTTTTAGACACATTTGGAGTTTAGATCTGAGCCTTAGAGTCCCTAAAATCGAAGAATCAACCGAATGCGTTAAGCTGGGGAAAACTCAGAGAGTTGTCCAGTCAACTTGGCGAGATGGTTAGGGTTTTTTTCCGACCTTCTGAGTACCATAGAAACTCGACGAGTTCATTGGTGCACGCGACGAGTTGGGTCAACATGGACTGTTGACCTCAACCGTTGACTTTGACTTTGACTATGGTTGACCAAGTTGGACTTTTGAGGATATTTTGGGTATTCCGGGATTTTGATGAGATTGGTCATGATGGTTGTAGGCATTGAGTCGGGATTCGAGATTCGGAGTCAGACCTTATCAGTTTTGCACTACTTGTGAGGTGAGTTTTCCTCACTATACTAATTATAGAAATATTGCAAGTTAGCAATATTAATTATAGAAAACAAAAGTTTTAGTTTGCAAAGTCGCAAGGGTCGAAAAGTTGTTTTGCTATAATTAAGGGAGAGAATATTATATACTTCATTTCAAATCTAAAAGCTTAGATTGTGAGATGTTAGTCAAATTTAGTCAAATATATATAAATGTTATGTTGGAATGGTTTAAAATAAGGAAATTCTATATATGGAAAGGATATTTGCGTTCTAAAAAAATTGGTTATGATTACGACATCCCTCTTCATAATCAAAATTATGAGAATATGGCAAATAGAAATATTATAGCAGGAGACTGGTAAAGTATCATGCCTTTATATAAGACATTATGAATCGTGTCCCATACGCTTTGGGTCTAGGATCGATTGCATATGCTATAATATCTGACCGTTCTAATTTTCCAAATGCCTAGGGCATTAAGAGGGAAAAGGACCAGAACCGGACTTGACTAAATTAATTAAACAACTGTCAAAGGATGATCTGAGGTTCGTTAAGGATTTGTCGCTTGTGAGTAGTTGGAAATACAGTATTGGATAGACCATATCGACATTATTATGAATAGAAAAGATTCTATTTAGAATGAGTTGTCATATGGCAAATATGGAAATGTTTCCATATTGGGAGTTGGATATTGAGAATCTATGTTAGAAACTTTTATGCATGAAGGATGTTCAAAGGACTGTACTTTGAATTTGAGACTTCACAATATAGTACTTTTTAATTTCATTGGCCGAGTCTTGGTGACTTTTGTGCTGTAACATTACGAAAGGATCGTTGCATAAAATGTTAGAATCTAACATATTCTAGTAGTGGCAAGAATTTTGTATTCTTACACTTACGATAAGGATTAGGAACTCATTGGAAAAGTTTTCAATTGATCTAATTCATAAATGAAGGACCATGGTAAACATAGTGTGCATGTTTGGTGCATGAGACAACTATTGTTATAATTCAAGTGCCAAGTTGATTATCCGAATCATTATACAATGAATAATGAGTAATCAATATGGTGACTAAATAAAAGGTGTTTTTATTTATACTCAAAAGTTTTGAGGCCATATAGGATTAAGTATTATTATTGTGTTTCATTTTGCATGTTTTGACTTCCAGAATAACTAGGATATTCAAACCTCCACAGTCGGTCATACGTTGGAAGTAGGTATGAAGCAAGACTATCATGAATCTGTCTGTAGATTGTTTAAAGTGTTTAGACAAAGCAAAGTTTTGCTGCAGAGTTCATGAGTGCTTTAATAAGATTAGAGTATTGGATTAAACCCATGATCACTTGAATCACTTCATGGATTTTGTCACGAGTGATTAGTGAGACGATAATATTATATATTCTTGAAACCAAGACGTGTGAGTTGTTATTTACCTGTCGGTTGCACATTGATAATTGGTAAACGCACCAGTAACTTGGTGTTATAAAAACTATTGTTGTGTGTGATTTGATAAGTAAATGCAAGCGAGCATTTGAGTCGAGGTTTATCCGTTCCTTTTACCCAAAGTTGGATAAAAGCGATATCTGTGGGCCCGTCGATGATTTAGTGATGACACCCTAAAGCGCTTGGCTAAGCCAGGACTAAGTTGATGTGTTCAATTGTAGTCTGTTGTTAGTCGTCATAAATCGGAAATCAGGAAACAACATATAGACAAAAAGAATGATTTCAATCCATGTCTCAGTCTATACGATATCAAGAATAGAGGAATATATGATCCTTTATCTAAAGGACAAGCTTCTGGTAAGATCAGAGTTGACAGCGGCTTTTGAATGCTACGATTGCTGATCAGGTTCTGAAGTCATGAAAATAGTTAATAGACTTATCCAAGTGGGAGACTGTTGGATTAGTGTCTAAGTCCATAACTATTTTGGTATGTACTTGACCCAATTGTGAGCATGGTCCTTTTGGGTTGCCTTCACACGGGTGACTAGTCAGGTTAACAGTTGAGGAGAGAGGTTTATTGGGGCATAAGTATGATTTATTTATTATATTATAAGAATAATATAATAATTTGGAATCATATTATTAATTAGTATATAATTAGAAATTAATTTAGAATTAATTTTGGGATTAAAGGAATTGATTAATAGTATAGGGGCTATTTTGTAATTATTCAATAGTTGAGGCTTTGGGCCATTGGATCACCTTTATCAAGGCTTGGCCGAAAATCCTAGAAGGATCTAGGAGTTTTTGTCCAAGTGCTTAAGGAAAGGAGTCCATGGATTTGCTTTGGCCCTAAGCTAAGGGATTAGGGTTTCCACCTTGAAACCCTAGCTAGCCTCTAGTATAAATAACACCCTAAGGCACTAGAATTCGTCCAAGCCTTGGGAAACCCTAAAAGGGACGAATTCTAGAGCAAGATAACCTTCTCTCCTCTCTCCCATATTCATCCTTTCACCTAGTGTGTTTGTGAGCCATTAGAGGTACTACACTTATGGTACTTGCTTTCAAGAGCTAAGGAAATTCAAGGAACTAGTTGTTATTGCTATATTACAACAAAAGGTATGTATTCTATTCTCCTTTGTGGATTTCGATAATCATAGGAGTATTCCAGGTTTCTTTTTGTGTTCATGAAGTTGTATGTCTAATAGTGAAAACATAGATCCAATTAGGGTTGCATGCACACATAGGATTGTTTGTATAAAACCTATAAAAAATACCATACTGTTATCTGCTATTGTGATATGTTAGAACATCATGCTAGAGATAGGCTAGGGATCTTCAGGGATTACATGATAGAATTGTACTAGATTACATGATTTCTGATAGCCTAGGGCCTTTTCTTTTATGGAATTGACATCATTATTGTAGTTGTTTAGTGTATGCATATTGTTGTATATAACTACGTCTTATAGCCTGAGAATGTGTGGTCTGGCCTTATTTCCTACTCTTGTTTGATGAAGGTCTTCGGGTAGGATTAGATATTCAAATGTATATAGGGTCCAACGTTATGTATGGCTAGCATACACGAGTGCTACAGGGGTGGGGTCAGCCGGCCAGTCGTGAGATGTTTAGCCTTCCTCTAGGGAGTGAGGATTGAGTGTTCGACTATGCTTATGAGTGTTGATAGGGCATTGTGATGACCCTTGAGACAAATACAGGTAGGTGTGGAAGGTAGTGTGGGCCCGTACTACTAAAAGCATAGGACCCGTACGCGTAGCAAGGAAGTCACAACCCCTAGGGCTTTGTTGGGAGTTGGTTCCCCGTTATGATATGTGGCTTATATGATATCTTCCTAGTGTATTTTCAGTATGATGACTACGAGACGAATTGAGATCGGATCCGGGGTGATCATCCGCTAGGGGGTGGTTGCTATCGTCCGGGGTCAGATTCTGGAGACGTTCGGGTCTATCAAGACCGCAATGATAGAGTTCTTTGATGATCGCTACGTAGCCATTGCTGAGACAGCTTCTGTTGCAGCCTCCGCAGTCGGGGCAGCTGCAGGTGTTGGGACAGGGCGAGTCTTTTAATATCGCGACTTCAATATTACGAAGCCCCCGAGTTTCGATGGAGTTCAGGACCCGGTCATGGCCATGAGGTGGCTATCTGATGTGGTGGGATGTTTCTTCACGTGTTTATGCCATGCTGACTAGAAGGTCAGGTGTGCACTGAACCTTCTGAGGTCCGAAGCGAAAGATTGGTGATGACTTTTTACAGGATCGTTTTCTGTAGAGCAGAGGGCTACGATATCTTTGGATCTGTTCATGGAGATGTTTTGTACTCGCTATGTTCCTCGGCTGGAGCGAGATAGGTTGGCTTAGGAGTTTTTAGACCTGAGTCAGGGATCGGAGTCGGTGACGGAGATCACCCAGATGTTTACTGAGAGGGCTATGTTTTGCCCTGAGTTTGCTTCAGAGTAGGCTCAAATGACCCAGTATCTGAGCATGTTCAAGACGGATATTAGACAGTTTGTTTCTACTCAGCGATGTGATTCTTTGTTGGAGTTGCAGGAGGTTGCCAGGCGGCGTGAGCTTGAGATAGAGCTTCAGTTGAGAGAGAGCAGAGGCAGGCCCCGACACAGTCGCAGCCGGCGCCAAAGCGGTTCAAATCCGCTGATTCTAGGTCTGGAGGTGAGTGAGGCCGCACTTGTAGGAAGTGCGGAAAGGTTCATGATGGAGCATGTCGATCTAGTAGTGTGTGCCACACATGTGGGAAGGAGGGGCATTATGCGAGGGACTGCCGCCAGTCAGCCTCGATTCAAAGTATGAGGATTTGCTATCATTGTGATCAGGTTGGCCATGTGAAGGTCAACTGTCCGTTCCTCGCCGCCAAGTTGGCGCTGGCCCCCGCGCCAGCTACTTTGAGGATCGCTGACAGGAGTCAGGGTAGAGTGGAGCCCTCGAGGGCTCGATGTCACACCCCTAAACCTGAACGGCGGAAACATTCAGGGGTGGAGGACTTCATGTTCAGTATCATAACAATTGAATAGTAAAGAAAGTACACACTACCATCATATATATATATATATATATATATATATATATATATATATATATATATATATATAATTGAAAATCTTACATGATTGTAGTATTACATGTTTCAAAAACTTAATCACAATATGATGTTCCAAAAACTGTTACTAACGCCAGAGCATTAATCTTCAAAAGTAGTTGCTAACCTGGTTTAGCGATTTCCTGAGAATACAAGTTATTTCAAAGAAAAAGTGTCAACAATTAAGTTGGTGGGTTCATAAGTAGTGATTTGAGTAAATGTATGTCATTCGAAAGTTGACGTTTGTTTTCCAGAAAATCCGATATTTTCTTGTAAAATGAGTTATGAATCATTGTTTGTATAAAATGGATGTATTGAACTAGGAAAATCCTATGTTTTCCTAAAAATGAGAAGCAATCTTAATGCTCCAAGACTGTAATTTGTAAGTAATGTGTGATACTTAAACTGATAATGTATAGTTTTATTAGTGAGCAAAACTATAGGAAGCTTGTATTTTTACATAAAAATAACTGTAATATTACTTTTCCCATAAAACATAATACCATTAGATGTCTATCCTATGAGTTTTCATAACCGTACTATGATGGGTTTTCTTGTGGCGACATTCTTCAGGCATCGAAATGTTATGACACTTGTCACCCTTAACCTGCCGGTCCGGCTGTAACTAACAGCCAGGGTGTGGGATCATCAGTCCCGTATAGATCTATACACACTTATCATGTTTTCTGGATAGAGACTCTAGTTATAAAACAGGGCTTTCTAGTGGTACCTTGATAGGTATAATGAAGACGAATGCCTCACAGATTCTCAATTAAATCACGTACTCTTGAAAATGAATGTGTTTTTGTACCAAATGATTACCCTTTTTACAGTTTTGATAAAGGCATAATAATGAGTAGTATTTTCTTATATATACCTAATGTTATAGATGAAAATGGTTACCCTTGTCATGATGTGTTATGCAAACATATAAATAAAGCATGTTATTATTTATAAACATATTTCCTCCCGAGAGGGTAAAATTGTATTGTAAGATGTTTAGCGTACCAACATTTTCGTATGATAGTTATAACAACATCATGAAAAGCATAACAAAAGATTGATGTTTTCACACGATTTTAGTCGTGTGTTTACTTGTATTCCCCCCTAAAAGTTTTTAAAAATTATTCAAAAAGAATTTGAAAGTGTAATGATAGGGGTATGAACTCACTTGGTAGAAGTGACGATTTGATAAAAACGATGCTTTGGTTGGGCAACACTTCGACCATAAAGAAGTCGATTTCTTAGGAATCTCGGGACTTCGAACTTCCTTCAGAGCTTGGATATGAAATCGGGGCGTCGGGGTAGTCTCGAGAGGGTTGAAGTATGAAATTAGAGGAGAAAGGTGGTGAATTAGCAAACATAACCCGTAACCCTCGCACCCTTTTTATAGGGTTGGAAAGAGCCCTGAACGAGAGGGTGATGGGACTGGCTATGGGCTGCGAATGTGGGGCGTTCCCTAGGAACGCAGGGCATTCCCTTCGGACCACCCTCGAAGTTTCTGTCCCGATCTTTAAATATCCATAACTTTCGCGTAAGAGCTCCGTTTTTGACGTTCTTTATATCCACGCGTAGGTGAGAATATTCTCTACAACTCTCGTTTAGGCTTCATCGGTAAACTTTGAATTTATTTTTAATATTATATTTTGAATAGGCCGGGACTGGAAAAGTCCATTAAAAATTCATAACTTCTTCATCCGACGTCCGTTTTCATCTATCTTTTTACCAATGTACTACTATTGTCGAGATCTTCGATTCTCGTTTAGGTTGTGTCGGCTAAAAGTCGCTCGATCTCTATTTTGAGTTTTTAGCTGTCTACTGCTATATCCGAAGCTTAGAAAAATAATAACTTCCTCATGCGAAGTCAGATTTGGACGTTCTTTTTTATGTAATTTTACAATTTAATGATATCTACAACTTTCATTTAGAAACCTAAGGCTAAAAAGTATTTTATTGAAGATTTGCGTTTTACGCTTAACAGTGTTTTACCGAATTCATCGCGGATCTTTGATTGGTCATAACTTCTTCGTTATAACTCGTATTTTTGTGTTCTTTATATTTATGAAAACCTTGTTACGATATCTACCACTTAATACATCCCAATTGAGATTTTTGAACATTTCATTTTTGACGCTATTTTTATTATTTCCAAAAATAGGTTACAATACTTGATTTTAGATTATTACATTGATTTGAAATATCATGTTATTACATCATCCCCCCGTTAGAGGGAATTTCGTCCCGAAACTTATGTTCTAAATGGGACATCATTGGTTTAGGAAAGATGTGTGCACTTCTGTTCCGTATAGGTAGTGCCTCTAAATCTTCAGAGCGAACACTACTGCTCCAAGCTCTAGGTCATGAGTGGTGTAGTTGACCTCATGTGTTTTTAGCTGCCGTGAGGCGTAAGCGATAACCTTTCCTCTCTGCATTAGTACACAACCTAGTCCTTGATTGGATGTGTCGCAGTATACTATGAAGTCTTCTGTTACCTTTGGAAGAGACAAAATGGGTGCGCTGCACAGGGCTTGCTTTAGAGTTTGAAATGCAACATCTTGCTTTTCTCCCCAGTTGAAGGCTACTCCCTTCTGAGTCATGGCGGTAAGCGGTTTTGCGATATTGGAGAAGTTCTGTATGAATCTACAGTAATAGCTAGCCAGACCTAGAAATTGGTGAATTTCGTTTGGCATCTTTGGTGCTGACCGATTCTTGATTGCCTTGATTTTGGAAGGGTCCATGTGGATTCCCTCTTCGCTTACTACGTGACCTAGGAAGTCTACTTTCCTAATCGAAAACTCGCACTTCGAGAACTTTGCGTAAAGCTTCTTTGCTCGTAATGTCTCCAAGACTTGTCTCAGGTGCTGGCAATGTTCTTCTTTACTCCTTGAATAAATGAGTATGTCATCAATGAACACGATCACAAATTTGTCCAGGAATGAATGACATACCCGATTCATTAAGTCTATAAACATGACGGGTGCATTGGTTAGTCTGAATTTCATCACTACAAACTTGTAGTGACCGTATCTGGTTCGGAATGCTGTCTTAGGAATATCACCTTCCAGGACTCGTAGCTGGTGATATTCGGATCTCAGATCGATCTTTGAGAAGTAATTTGCTCCTTGGAGTTGATCAAACGGATCGTCTATGTGTGGCAAGGGATACCGGTTCTTAATGGTGATTTTGTTTAGCTCCTGGTAGTCGATACACATTCTGAACGATCGGTCTTTTTTCTTCACGAACAACACTGGTGCTCCCTAAGGTGAGAAGCTCGGTCTGATGAATCCTTTGCTGAGCAGTTTGTTCAGTTGACTGGATAATTCTTGCATCTCCGCTGGGGCTAACCGATACGGTGCTTTGGCTACATGGGTGACTCCAGGAATTAAGTCTATTCTGAATTCAACTTGTCTTGTAGGCAGCACTCTTGGAAGATCTTCGGGAAAGATGTCGGGAAAATCACAGACGTTAGGCACGGTCTTGATGTCTTCTACTCCTTACTTCACATCTACAACGTGTGCCAAGAATGCATGTCATTCCTTGAGTAAGTATTTTTGAGCTTTAATGCAAGAGATGATACGAAGATTTGTACTGGGTTTATTGCCATAAATAACAAGGGTTTCGTCATTTGGCAAATTAAGGTGAACGGCCTTTTCGTAACATAAAATGTCCGCACGATGAGAACTCAACCAATCCATGCCTATGATAACATCGAATCTTTTTATTGAAACCGGCATGAGGTCGATCAAAAAATAATAGTTGTTTAGTGCGAGGGTACAATTTAGGTATATTTCTTTAGCGGCTTCTATTTTTCTGTTAACAATTTCTACTATGAATGTTTCATTTAATGATTGCGGTATTTGTTTGAGTATATTTTTAAACTTGTGACTCATGGAACTCCTCTCCGCTCCACTATCAAATAGAATTCATACATAAGAGTTATCGACGAGAAACATACCCGTAACCACCGTGGGATCTACAATGGCTTCCTCTTGGCCCATTGCGAATACTCGGCCCCTACACCAGCATTCCTATAGTTTGCTTTTAGGCAGTCCCTTCTGAAGTGCCCCGTTGCTCCGCACACATAACCAGTATGACCCACTCCGACATTTGTGGCTGGAGCGGCCGGTTGGGTTGGTTCCTTGCAGAAGCGGACAATGTGTCCCTTCCGGTTGCACCTAGTGCGCCGTATTTCACGGCAGGGTCTGTGGTGATGGAAGTTGTATCTATTGCACTTCGGTAGGTTGTCGATGTACAAATTTGTTGGTGCTAGGGTGGTAGGGATAGTAACAGTGCGAGCCGTCACAAACTGTTTCCTCTTTGGGTTTTCTTGTGTGGTCTGCCCCTTTCTCTTGTTCCAAGGTTTCCTTCGATCCTCTATCTCCTTTGGTGAATCAGAAGTAGCTGTAATTGTACCCTACTTAACCCCATGGTCAATCAATCGTTGAGCCAAGCACTTCACGCTGTCAAACGTGATTGGGTTAGAAGCCAAGACATGCCCTTAGATCTGGGGTGACAATCCCCATATGTACCTCTCCACCTTCTTTGGTTCCGGGTTCATCATCCCTGGGCACAAAGCTGCCAAATCACTGAACTTGGATGCGTAAGTGGCTATATCAGATCCAGTCATCCTCATATTCCATAGTTCCTGCTCTAACTTTTGGATTTCGCCCCTCGGGCAGTATTCCTCCAGCATCAGGACCTTGAGATCTTCCCAGATCATGGTATTAGCAACTGGGAGAGATAGGGCTTTAACATGGCCTTTCTACTAGGTGAGGGCTCAATCAGAGAAAGTGCAAGCAACGAACTTGACTTTGCTTGCTTCTGGACAAGTACAGATCTCGAAGACAGTTTCAGTCTTCTCGAACCACTACATAAGTGCAATGACTCCTCCTATTCCATTAAACGTCTTTGGCTTCGAATTTGAAAATTCCTTGTATGTGCATTCCCTGGCATGGCCATGACCGGTGCCATGGTTCAAGTGGTTGGTAGTACTTCCGGCTCCACCAGCGCCGTTAGTGTTTATTTGCGTCAGAGCAGCTGCTACTGTCGCAGTTATTGCAGCTTGTACCATAACGGGGTCATATTGTGGAGGTAGCGGCAGTGGTGTCGGTGTTGCATTGTTGACGCGTCAAGCTGATCTACGAGGAGGCATCTTTCTGCCAAAGAATTAACAATGAAAGACAATAAGTCTTTGATTATTGAAGTCGAGTGTTAACAAGTTAAATATTTTGGGATTCTTCATGTATTAAGATTTGACTTAGACAGTGATTTGTGTTTGATTCATAATAATGTTTTATATAATAATAGATAAACTTATGAATTTTGAGTGATATCCAAGGAAATAACACGCAAAGCAATTACTTATATATATATATATATATATATATATATATATATATATTGTGGATACATCGAAATGTTGGAAAAAAATCACCTTATCTAAAGGTCAATAGTACAGAAAGTTAATAGAAAAGTAATACATTTAGTCGTGGTCCTAGTCTATAACAAAATTTAGGAGTTGTGCAAGCACTACATGCGACACGTACTGCGCTTAATGCTAGATTACGTGTCTGAGTGTTTGGTTCCCATTAGTCGCCTTTCAAGGGTGGACCGTTGCTCCTTCATTTCTTGTATTTCAGTGAGGGCCGCATCCATTTGGCCTTGTAGTATCCCGATATGGATTCGGGTGTCATTATACAGTTCGTCCAAACGATGAATATCTGTAGTATTACCTTGTGATGTTGCATTGACCTCCTGAATTCGGGTTATCAAGATCCTTGATTGGTTGATTTGGTTAGCTATCTTATCAACGATGATAGGGAGTGCCCTGTCAGCTAAACCTCCATTGCTAACGTTGTAGAAGTCTCGGCACATCCCGTATGGAGGGCACACTTTTTTTTTGTCGGATCCAGTGGTGAATGAGGTTTCCCCAAATGGGAGCTGGTCCTTGAAAACCTCTCCTGTTTGTAGGAGATCGGACGGCTGGTGGGGGATTGTACACTTCGGGTTCTATTTCAGTCCCCTCAGACTCCTCTTTTTCTTCTTCCTCCATGGGTTCCTCTTCTTCCTCATCGTCTACGAGTTCTTCTAGATCCTCTTCTGGATCATCTTCTATCCATCCCCCATTGCATTGGTTCGGGAAGTACGGGTCTCCTCGTAAGTGAAATCCGGCCATTGTGTCTGTACGAGAATAGGGATATAAGATTGAATGAAAACTAAAGCATATAAATTTGATCATGAAGTTTAAGCTACTGCATTTACAAAATACTCTTATAGCATTCTAAATTTTATGTTTGATTCTAAAGTTTATATGTTTGTTAAATTTTAGACTTGTTGTCCACTGCAGCCATTCCTGGACATATATTAGTCGACTCCCGGATAAATATAGTTGATCATGCTATATTCATCCCAGTCCCGATCACATATCCCAACGCATACCTGTAGTGCACAACTCATCTATAATACTTATATATTGTTTTTATTACGATACTGTTCCAGTTATATAATGTATGCATGTATACTTTTTTTTTTTTATAAAAAATTATATTTCTAAAAAGTATAACTCTTAATTAGAGTATTTTTGTCCAGTTGTGTTTATAGTTGTATATCAAAAATGGTTTTGATATACTTAGTTCACTATAAACAATGCTCTGATACAAATCTGTCACACCCCCAAACCTGAACGGCGGAAACATTTGGGGGCGGAGGACGTCATGTTCGGTATTATAACAATTGAATAGTAAAGAAATTACACACCACCATCATATATATATATATATATATATATATATATATATATATATATAATTGAAAACTTTACATGATTGTAGTATTACATGTTTCAAAAACTTAATCACAATATGATGTTCCAAAAGATGTTGCTAACGCCAGAGCGTTAATCTTCAAAACTAGTTGCTAACCTGGTTTAGCGATTTCCTGAGAATGCAAGTTATTTCAAAGAAAAAGTGTCAACAATTAAGTTGGTGAGTTCATAAGTAGTGATTTGAGTAAATGTATGCCATTCGAAAGTTCACGTTAGTTTTCTAGAAAATCCGATATTTTCTTTATAAAATGAGTTATGAATCATTGTTTGTATAAAATGGATGTATTAAACCAGGAAAATCCTATATTTTCCTAAAAATGAGAAGCAATCTTAATGCTCCAAGACTGTAATTTGTAAGTAAATATGTCATACTTAAACTAATAATGTATAGTTTTATTAGTGAACAAAACTATAGGAAGCTTGTATTTTTACGTAAAAATAACTGTAATATTACTTTTCCCGTAAAACATAATACCATAATAATTGTCTATCCTATGAGGTTTCATAGCCGTACTATGCTGGGTTTGTGTGTCGCGACGTTTTTCAGGCATCGAAATGTTATGACACTTGTCACCCTTAACCTGCCGGTCCGGCTGTAGCTAACAACCTATCTGTGGGATAATCAGTCCCGTATAGATCTATACACACTTATCACGTTCTCTGGACAGAGACTCTGGTTATAAAACAGGGCTTTCTAGTGTTACCTTGATAGGTATAATGAAGACGAATGCCTCACAGATTCTCAATTAACTCACGTATTCTTGAAAATTAATATGTTTTTGTACCAAATGATTACCCTTTTTAGAGTGTTGATAAAGGCATAATAATAAGTAGTATTTTCTTATATATACGTAATGTTATAGTTGAAAATGGTTACCCTTATCATGATGTGTTATGCAAACATATAAATAAGGCATGTTAAACATATTTCATCCCGAGAGGGTAAAGTGGTATTGTAAGATGTTTTGCGTACCAACATTTTCGTATGATAGTTATAACAACAGCATGAAAAACATAACAAAAGATTGATGTTTTCACACGATTTTAGTCGTGTGTTTACTTGTATCCCCCAAAGGTTTTTAAAAAGCATTCAAAAAGCATTTAAAAGTGTAATGATAGGGGTATGAACTCACTTGGTATAAGTGGCGATTTGATGAAAACGATGTTTTGCTCGGGCAACACTTTGACCGGAAAGAAGTCGATTTCTCAGGAATCTCGGGACTTCGAACTTCCGTCAGAGCTTGGATATGAAACCGGGGCATCGGGTTAGTCTCGAGAGGGTAAAATTATGAAATTAGAGTAGAATGGTGGTGAATTAGCTAACAAAACCCGTAAGCCTCACACCCTTTTTATAGGGCTGGAAAGTGCCCCGAACACGGGACGTTCCCTAGAGGAACGCGGGGTGTTCCCTCGTGTGTCATGGATTACGAAATTCAGACTCGCTGGGTGATGGGACTAGATCTGGGTTACGAACGCGGGGTGTTCCCTAGGAACGCAGGGCGTTCCCTTCATACCAACCTCGAAGTTTGTGCTCCGATCTTTAAAAATCCATAAGTTTCGCGTACAAGCTCCGTTTTTGACGTTCTTTATATGCACGCGTAGGTGAGAATATACTATACAACTCTCGTTTAGACTTCGTCGGCAAATTTTGACTTTATTTTTAATATTATATTTTTAACAGGCCGGGACTGGAAAAATGCGTTAAACATTCATAACTTCTTCATCCGACGTCCGTTTTCGTCTTTCTTTTTACCAATGTACTACTATTGTCAAGATCCTTGATTCTCGTTTAGGTTGAATCGGATAAAAGTCGCTCGATCTCTATTTCGAGTTTTTAGCTGTCTACTGCTAAAAGTCGCTCGATCTCTATTTCGATTTTATAGAGAGGGCACCAAGATGGGTTTAGGGTTTTGTTCGGCAACCAGGGCTGGACAGTATATTCAACACGGGTGTGCAGGTTATTTGGCATATGTAGTGGATACGTAGGTTGGGGATCAGATGTCGGTTGCTGATGTTCTAGTTGTCAAGGAGTTCGCTGATGTATTTCCAGAGGAGTTACCCGGTGTGCCTCCTGTGAGGCAGGTCGAGTTCAGGATTGACCTCGTGCCAGGTGCGACCCCGATTGCAAGAGCGTCGTACTAATTGGCACCGCCTGAGATGCAGGAGCTATCATCTGAACTGCAGGAGCTACAAGGCAAGCAATTCATCCGTCCGAGCAGTTCTCCATGGGGAGCACCAATTTTATTCGTCAAGAAGAAGGATGGTTCACACCGCATGTGCATTGATTATCGGGAGTTGAACAAGTTAACAGTGAAGAACCGTTATCCCCTTCCGCAGATTGATGATCTCTTTGATCATTTGTAGAGAGCATATTGATTCTCCAAGATAGATCTGAGGTTTGGGTACCATCAGGTTAGGGTGCGAAGGAGGACGTGGAGAAGACCGCGTTCGGACTCGTTATAGGCATTACGAGTTCGTTGTGATGCCATTTGCTCTCACCAATGTGCCTGGACTATTTATGGATTCGATGAATCGGTATGTAGGCCGATGCTCGATCATTAGGTTATCGTGTTTATTGCTGATATCTTGGTATATTCTAAGACCCGAGAGCAGTATGAGGAGCATCATCGTGAGCTTATTGGGGTTTTGAGATGAGAATGAATTTATGCTAAGTTCTTGAAATGCGTGTTTTGGTTTCCAGATGTTCAGTTCCTTGGATACCTCATTAACCAACATGGGATTTGATGGGTTTTGGTATACTACAACAACCTATGGTGTGCATACAACCATAAATACCTTGGATCTATGTTTTCACTAGTTATACATGCAAATGGTTTCCAAGGCATTAAACCTATAACTAGCATGCATTTGACATAAACCATATAAGATACTAGTTAGGATAACATACCTTGTGATGGAGCTTGAAGTCTTGATGTATTTGGCCTTAAAAAGCTTAGCCCCAATTGTGACGTCCCCATTTTTACGGCCAGAAAAGACCGATTTTGTTTATGCTTTGTAAAAATCAGAGTACTTCTTTTCATTAAAATGTTATGTAATTTGTCCCCATAAAAACACGATAAATACGTTATTAAAACATTTTCGAAGAAACGTATTTTATTCATTTAAAATGTTTAGGATGTCATCGTCAATATAGAAACATAAGCATAAACGAAACTTACATTTATATACACTAGTGATCTACATCTCTTTAATCTCTTAGTGTAATGTGACTTCATATCAACACCTGTGATATAAATAAACTGAGTGGGTTAGATTGGGAAACCTAGTGAGTACATAGAGTTTTCAACCCACAATAATATAATTATTATGTTTAAACAATCAAACAATCAACCCAATTACTCATCCCCATTATCAACTTTACTCTTAAGGATCTACCCTAAGAATCAACTACTCCTCGTTCATTCATTCCTAAGGATCATCCTAAGGAATCGGCACGAAATCCATCGTTGCCAGGGTTTACTCAACGGGCACTAAATCCATAGCAGCCAGGGTTTGCTAAACAGGCACTAAATCGATAGTTGCCGTGGCTATTTCGTTTATCGACGGTATCCACTCGCAATACATGTCAATGGGTTCTTTTAGAGTAGACCGGTGAACACATCGTTCACAACACCTATAGGTTGCTAGCCTGCTAGTGTTCCGCTGGACTATCTAGAAAAGTCCGTGGTTGTCATCCATACTCTTCTGAATGACGGGGCCATCATTTGGGAAAAAGACTTCTCACATCGTCCACCTCTCACCCTCACCTCGTGGTCTATAACACCTCTCAACTCATCATCCAACTCATACTCCATCTATTACATCTACCCATGTTTTACCTCAACATTATCGTAGATATAAAATGCATATACAATTTAAATCATTTAAATCGTGTATAAAATCGTTCATCCAGCATAGACAGCAAGTGTTCAGATAATAAGCACACATAGCATGTAATTCATATAAAATACTTCATATCTATGTGTAAGCTGAAAGTAACTATGCACTCACCTGATATGGTGGTGACTCAGTACTCGGACATCACTTCGTTACTCTTAAAACAATTTCCCTCGACAAAACCTAGTATCATTATCACTAGGGTTTAGTTCAGTATTTACAGGGAATAATTTAAAAGTCTACCTGTTATTATTATATAAGCGTTAAACGACACTATATAACTCATAATAATAGTCCAAATAATTATTTTAAGATCCTAATAATGTTACTATAATTAATTAGAAGCTATATTAAAAATAGCATAGACGTAGCTCACTTACAGCGGGTTTTATCGAAAACTGGGCTTTGCTGTTGCAGTGTTCCCAAGCTGAAAGGCTCCTCCTCTCGGAGCTTCCCGGTGCTTCGGGACTTGCTTCTAGCACCTTGGAGGTGCTAGGGAAAAACCTTGAGGGTTTGGGGGTATTTGGGAGGAAAGAACTGGAGAGTTGTGAAGAAAATGGGAGGCTCCTTCTTTAACAAACTTCCTGACCGCAGGCGGTGCCCGATCTTGGACTCGCTCTCTATCTCATGATCTTCATGTCACGATCTCGATCTTTATTGGAGGCTCCTTCTTTAACAAACTTGAGATAAGTTTCTTCCTTTGATTATCATAATAGATCGGTGGGTCATGTTCTAATGACCTCTCATCATATGATGTATCGCTTGGACTCAGGTCTTTTAGAGTCAAATTTCAGAACAGACTATACCTTCCTTCATGTTCTAATCACATCTTAAAAGGTAGCATTCCTAGCAACCATCACGATACCTCTACTGATAACTTCTATCATCTTTTACTTCAATCCTATGGCTTAGGTCAGATGTTACATCGAACTTGGTTCTCTGAACCATGTAACATACTCATCGTAGTCGGACTCAATGTGATATGACCACTAGGGTCGGGATAACAACAATCTTCTTAGTCATTACCGAAATAATGGTAAGGACATATTTGAATAAATCGGAATCAATTATTGGCTTCTTGGTAACCTTCTAACTTTCCCTAGTCCAAGCGTGAGTCCTGTGCTTCAGGTAGTATAGGCCTCTACTACCTTTCACACCTACTCATACTCGTCCCAAGTATTGTCTCGCAGTTTATCCAAGTCACCATGCAAGAAAATCACACAATCATTCAACACATCAGATAACAAAACGAAGGTTTTATATTATTTCTTAAAACGATTACATAGGTGTTCAAGTTCACCCTAGACTATGCTTCTAATAGGCTAACCCTACGATACTATGGGTACTTCATAACCCGATCCTTGGATATTAAGCCTTCACTCCTGAAAGCTTGCATTGTTAGTAGCTTCACCAAGGATCCTCTGGAATGCTCTTTCCTTCGGCTTTGGTGGCACATTCGGTCTTGCTGCTTCATTTTAACTTCAGGCAGTCCCTAGACATGTGCCCTTATCTTTGCATCTGTAACATACTTTATCCCTATGTTTACAGTCCTTGGAATAGTGACCGATTCTTCCGCACCTGTAACAAGTCACTTCTTCGTCGCATCCCTCATAGTGCATCAGCGGTACATTTGGCGTTGTAGCCCTTATCGGAAAATCTTGCTTGAAGTGTCCCTTTCCACTACACTTAAGACAAACTTCCTCCTTGGTTGAGCACCTGGGGGCATAGTGACTAGTATTTCCGCATTTGAAGTAGGTCACTTCCTTATGGCATCCCTCGTTGTGTTTCCTTCCATACTTGTTACACCATTTTGCTTCACCTCTTCCTTCTCCAAACTGTGAGAATAAGTCTTTCCTGTTGGACCTTGAAGATCCCTCAAATTTCTTCTTCTTGCCAATCTTAACCCTGATGGATGCCTCAAGAGTAGGTGCTTGACATATTGGCACCGTAAGTTTGTCCTTAATTTGTTGAAGTAAGCGCCTTGTTTCCCCCATATGTTGATCCAACATCGTCTGCACCATTGCTTGTACTTCTGCCATCGTGATTGGTTTAGGTGCAACTACTAATTGTGGTGCATGCTTAATCACTAGTGGCTTAGGCTGCAGGTTACTATCTCCGAATCCACTTTGAGTGTTCATCATGTCGATCTACACATCAAATTTAGATGTCCAGTGTAGAGTGACGAGAATTTAGATAGAGAAGATTTTATTTATGATCGACGTATAATTCTCCATATCACTTCAAAAAGTTATATGCCAGTTCTAATATCGTAATTAAACGTTTAGAAACCTGAACACATAAAGTTTCAGATCCGGTCGACAACAGACCATAGATCTGATCGAACTATAGCATAACAAATCATTTAGCACGTAAAATCAATTTAGGCATTGTTCCTAAAATAAGCTAGTGCTTGTGTCTATTTAAGTGCATTACCTAAATTTTATTTAGATACACTCCTCACGATCATCACTTAGTATTCTAAGTTTAAGTCTAGAAATAAATCCATATTCCTAGTTCACTTAAACTAATGCTCTGATACCAACTGTGACATCCCCATTTTTACGACCAGAAAATACCGATTCTGTTTATGCTTTGTAAAAATCAGAGTACTTCTTTTCATAAAAATGTTGTAGAATTTGTCCACAGAAAAACACGATAAATACGTTACTAAAACATTTTTGAAGAAACATATTTTATTCATTTAAAACGTTTAGGATGTCATCATCAATACAAAAACACAAGCATAAACGGAACTTACATTGATTTACACTAGTTATCTACATCTCTTTAATCTCTCAGTGTAATGTGACTTATTATCAACACCTGTTATATAAATAAACTAAGTGGGTCAGGTTGGGAAACCTGGTGAGTACATAGAGTTTTCAACTCACAATAATATAATTATTATGTTTAAACAATCAAACAATCAACCTAATTACCCATCCCCATTATCTACTTTACTCTTAAGGATCTACCCTAAGAATCAGCTACTCCTCGTTCATTCATTCCTAAGGATCATCCTAAGGAATCGGCACGAAATCCATCGTTGCCAGGGTTTACTCAACGGGCACTAAATCCATAGATGCCAGGGTTTGCTCAACGGGAACTAAATCCATAGCTTTCAGGGCTATTTCGTTTATCGACAGTATCCACTAGCAATACATGTCAATGGGTTTTTTAGAGTACACTGGTGAACACATCGTTCACAACACCTGCAGATTGCGAGCCTGCTAGTGTTCCACTGGACTATCTAGAATAGTCCGTGGTTGTCATCCATACTCTGCTGAATGACGGGGCCATCATTTGGGAAAAAGGCATCTTACATCGTCCACCTCTCAACCTCACCTCGTGGTCTATAACACCTCTCAACTCATCATCCAACTCATACTTCATCTATTACATCTACCCATGTTTTACCCTAACATTATCGTAGATATAAAATACATTTACAATTTAAATCATTTAAATTGTGTCTAAAATCGTTCATCCAGCATAGACAGCAAGTGTTCAGATAATAAGCACACATAGCACGTAATTTATATAAAATACTTCATATCTATGTGTAAGCTGAAAGTAACTATGCAATCACCTGATACGGTGGTGACTCGGTACTCGGACAACACTTCGTTACTCTTAAAACAATTTCCCTCGACAAAACCTAGTATCATTATCACTAGGGTTTAGTTTAGTATTTACTGGGACTAATTTAATAGTCTAGCTGTTATTATAATTATATAAGCATTAAACAACACTATGTAACTCATAATAATAGTCCAAATAATTATTTTAAGATCCTAATAATGTTACTATAATTAATTAGAAGCTATATTAAAAATAGTATAGGCGTAGCTCACTTACAACGGGTTTTATCGAAAACCGGGCTTTGCTGTTGCAGTGTTCCCGAGCTGAAAGGCTCCTCCTCTTGGAGCTTCCCGGTGCTTCAGGAATTGCTTCTAACACCTTGGAGGTGCTAGGGAAAAACCTTGAGGGTTTGGGGGTATTTGGGAGGAAAGAAGTGGAGAGTTGTGAAGAAAATGGGAGATTTGCGCCACTATCTATAGGCTGCCAGTGCCGAGTACGCCGAGCATACTCAAAAATTACGCTAAGCGTAATGGTTACGTTGAGCGTACTCAAAATTACGCTGGGCGTAATGTGCCACGTGTCACCATCTGGTGGCTAGACTTGGGGAGGAAACAACGGCTGTGATCGCGCTACGTCACCCAAACTCGCACAGCACCCTCCCGACTTAGAAAAATCATAACTTTCGCATAAGAGCTCTGTTTTTGATGTTCTTTATATCCACACGTAGGTGAGAACTTTTGGATTGGTGTCTAAGGCTGCAACTATATTAGGCAAGTATTTGACCCGGTTGTGCATGGTCCTTTTGGGTTGCCTTCACCATAGCAACTTGATAGGATGATTTATTAAGAGAGAGTAAATATTATAAAGAATAATATATAATTATTTGATT
The DNA here is from genome assembly GCF_002870075.4 of Lactuca sativa. NCBI lineage: Eukaryota > Viridiplantae > Streptophyta > Magnoliopsida > Asterales > Asteraceae > Lactuca > Lactuca sativa. The sequence goes on from NC_056627.2 coordinate 75,266,300, forward strand.
AATATAAGTCATAGAATTAATTGGAATTAATTAGGTGACTTAAAGAGATTAATTAAATAAAGGGGTATAAACTGTCAATTGTTTAATAGTTAAGCTTTAGACTATAAATCCTTATAGATATACAAGGGACGGATTCTAGAAGCTAGGATAGCTTCAAAATCATCCATGACTTATCTAAGGAAAGGATTTGGATAGCCTTAAGAGAAGATTATCCAATTAGGGTTTAGACTGTAACCCTTAAGGAGTCTACAAGTATAAATAGACCCCATGGGTAAGGGAAATCGGCATCTCACCTAAAGTAAGAGAACTCTGGCCGATTTCCTCCCCTCTCCTCTCCTCTCTCCTAAATCATCTTCCTTGCTATTGGTGTTTGTAAGCCATTAGAGGAGTGACATTTGTGACTCTAGAAGCTCCAAGACAACAAGATCAACAAGGAATTCAAAGGTATGGTTCTAGATCTGTTTCAATGTTGTTATTTAACCTAATTAGCTATTAGAAGTCTTGGATTCAAAGCATGTTTAATTAGAAAGCCTAGATCCAAGCATTAGGGTTTTGCATGCACACATAGGAAAGTTCTTATGGCTAAAACCCATTAGTGGTATCAGAGCCTAGCTTGGTTTTCTTTTAATTATTGCTTGATTAACTGAAACAAACCTGCAAAATTCGATTTTTTGGTTTCTGAGTCATGGACTCGGCGAGTTCCAAAGTGGACTCGGCGAGTAGGCCTGACTCGGCGAGTCCCTTTGTGCACTCGGCGAGTCCAGGCGTCAGGAATCGCCAGATTCGGGATTTTTTCATAATTATCTTATGGAAACTTTCCTTAAACTAATTAGATCAACCCTAATCCGATTTTTTGATATATTTGACTATAATCTTGATCTAATTAAAGATATTTATCATCTAATAAAATATTTAATTTCCTTATATGATAATTAGTTAATTATTTTGATTATTTTGGTAATTATCTTAAAAGAAATCTTGAATAAATCAAATATAGATAATTAGGATATTAATTGTTAATTGGAATTATTTGTTATTTGATCCTCCATGTTTTAAATGTTTAAAACTTGTCCTCAAGTTTTGAAATTTATATTTGTGATTAAAAGTTTTAATTTAGACAACTTAAATTTCAAACCCTAGATTTTAAAAGTTTAAAATACAACCCTATACTAATATGATATTACTAGAATAATATATATATATATATATATATATATATATATATATATATATATATATATATATATGTATAACTAAATGCAAGTCTTACCGTTAGTAGGCCTCATTCACGAAGCCGATATATAAGGTGGGTATAAGGTTGCGGCCTATAAAATGGCGGCTTTATGGGTGTACACTCACACCCACCGCTTGCTTGATTGGTGGAGGGTCGTTAGCCGAACGGGTAGGATAGGGCAACCTCATCCTCTCATTAAAAGTATAATAAGTAATACAAAGTAACTACACATTTTTAAAATTTTCCAATCTTAGTTACTTTAGGAAAAGTGAATTGATGCAATCCCATGAAATTACACTTTGCACCCTTGCTAAGAAGTTAGTGGAGCGTGTGTGGTTTACGGGCACACTAATTGGTTCTAAGCATAGGTGGCAAAGGGTGATTCATTGTTTATCATAGTTCGATGGAGCGTGTGTGGTTTACCGGCACATCGAATAGGTGATCGTTACAATGAAGGCACCATGTGAATTTGCATGGTAATTCACACCCGCTTTGTGATCCTCGGTATCCCAGTCACCAACAAGAGGGGCATATCGAGATTTAAACATGCCATTGAATAGTTTCAATGAATCTCATCCGAACCTAGGAATTCTCAATACACTTAGGACTAATAGTTTAAGTTTTGTGATGGAGAATTAGTGAATCATCATTCACTTACCTCCAATCTATTTACATGTTAGATTACGGCATCCCTTTTCTAGTATGTAAATGTTATTGTTGGATCCTAGCCCTAATTTTCTTATTGGGTGATAATTAGGGATTCTTATTCTAATCTATCTTTGTCCTTTCTATTTGTAGATGTCGAACGCTAACAATGCTGCTGCTAGTTCTTTCACGTTGATGAGCCTTTGCCAAAAGGTCACCTTCGATGGAACGAACTTTAGCGAATGGATAAGATACATTCGCACCATTGCTTGCTATGAGGATAAGGAGTATGTCCTCGATGAGAAGCTCGAGAAAATCAACCCCGAAATCGCTACTCCGACCGAAATCACCGATTTTGAGACTCACGAGCGTGATGCAACGAAAGTGCATTGCATCATGATCGCGACAATGAACTCCGAATTCCAAAAGTCCTACGAGGACATGTACCCGTACGAGATGCACCAAGACTTATTGGAGAGATACCACCAAAACGCGAGACAAGAGCGTTATGAGATTTTCACTAACATGATTTCTGCTAAGATGGGTCATGGAGAATCTCTTACCGTGCACCTGCAAAAGATGTAAAGGTATGTCGACCGCCTTCGCAAGTTAAATGTTGACTTTGGAGAAGACTTGGCGATCGACATGGTGCTTCACTCATTGCCTCCGATGTACAACCAATTTAGGATGACCTACCACATGAACAAAGAGGAGGTCACCCTAAGCAAACTCCAAGGTCTCTTGAGGGTCGCTGAGAGCAACTTCAAAGACAAGTCTGTTGCACCAACTCCCAATCCGCCTGCTGCTCCTGTCTTGGCTATTGGTCAAGGAAAGGGAAAGAAGAGGAAGGCCTCGTCTAAGAACCATCGCAAGGTTAAAGCCCGAGATGGTGCCTCTTCTAGTGGGACCAAAGTTGATCCCGCTAAGCCCTGCCCTAACCCGAAGGAGGCAGAGTGCCACCACTGCCACAAGATAAGACATTGGAAGAGAAGCTGCCCAGATTACCTGCAAGCAATCAAAGAAGGAAAGATCAAGCCATCTTTCGCAGGTATATACACAATCAAATCTAACGATTCTAATCATGCTATTTCTTGGGTTCTTGATACCGGTTGTGGTTATCACATTTGTTCTAATGTGCAGGTACTAAGAAGAAGTAGGGATGTGGAGCAAGGAAGGATCAATCTAATCATGGGGAACAGAAGATCGTCGCCTGTGACCAAGATTGGTGTGTATTCTTTAGTGCTTAGGAATAATTTAGTTTTAGATTTGAACAATTGTTGCTATTCGCCAGAAATGGCTAGAAACATCATTTCATTTCATGGTTTATATAGACAAGGATTTAGATTTTCTTTTAATAATGAGAATGGTTCTATTTTGGCTTATCTAAATGGTGTCTTTTACTTTGAAGCTATACCATGTAATGGAATATATGAAACTGTTATGATTGTTGATAACTTAGGAAATGATGCCTTGAATATTGATTCTTCCACTAGTATGGATAAAGCATCCTTGTGGCATTGTCGTCTTGGACATGTCAACAAGAAACGCATAGCCCAACTCCAAAAGGATGGAGTGTTGGAGTCATTCGACCTTAGGGAAGATGACACATGCGAGTCTTGTTTACTTGGAAAGATGACTAAATCACCCTTCACGAGTATATGTGAAAGGGGTGAGGATCTATTGGACCTAATACATATCGATGTATGTGGACCATTTAGATCAACCACGAAGGATGGGAACCGCTTCTACGTGACTTTTACTGATGATTATAGTAGATATGGGCATATCTACTTAATCAAGAAAAAGTCAGAAACCTTTGAAAAGTTCAAAGAGTTCAAGAATGAAGTGGAGAATCAATTGGGCAGGAAAATCAAGATGCTTCGATCCGATCGAGGAGGAGAGTACCTAAGTCATGAATTCCACGATTATCTCAAGGAGTGTGGAATAGTTTCGCAATTGACGCCTCCTAGGACACCGCAGTTGAATGGTGTGGCAGAAAGGCGTAATCGAATCTTATTGGATATGGTTCGCTCTATGATGAGTCGTGCTTCACTACCTATCTCTTTTTAGGGGTATGCCTTAGAGACTGCCACCCATATCTTAACCGAGTCCCTACTAAGAAGGTTGCCAAAACACCTCACGAGATGTGGACAGGGAAAGCTCCCTTGTTGGCGCATATCAAGGTTTGGGGTTGCGAGGCTTTCGTAAGACGAGATACTCACAACAAGCTTGAACCTCGAAGTGAGCGATGTATTTTCATCGGCTACCCGCAGACATCCTTTTGATATCTCTTCTATAGACCGAAGGACAACGTTGTCTTCGTTGCGAGGAGAGGAGTTTTCCGAGAGCGAGAACTCATAAGCCAAGGAGACAGTGGGAGGCAAATCGAACTTGAAGAGATTCAAGAATCGATAGATGAAGGAACCTCTACCGCTGGCACTCAACCCGAGGAGGAAACTCCGGTTGAACCGATTGACGAATCCTTACCTCTTAGACGTTCCGAGAGAGTTAGAGTTCATCCCCAGTTTTATGGTTTTCATATTACTACCGAAGGGGACACGTATATTAGTGATGATACACTAGTAAATCTTGATGAACCTAATAGCTATAAGGAAGCCATGTATGATAACCAAGTTTGGAATTTGGTCGATTATGTGCCCGAACGTAAGACCGTTGGGTGCAAATGGATCTTCAAGAAGAAGACCGACGTGGATGGTAAAGTACACACATATAAAGCGCGATTGGTTGCGAAGGGCTTTACTCAAACTCCCGGAGTTGACTATGATGAGACCTTCTCACCAGTTGCGAAGATTAAATCTATTAGAGTGATGCTAGCGATTGCCGCATTTTATGATTATGAGATTTGGCAAATAGGTGTCAAGACCGCTTTCCTTAACGGAAAGTTGGCTGAGGATGTTTACATGGCTCAGCCAGAGGGGTTTGTGGATCCGAAGCATCCAAATAGAGTGTGTAAGCTTGAGAAGTCCATTTATGGACTTAAGCAAGCATCTCGCAGATGGAATCTTTTCTTCGATGAGAAAGTCAAAGAGTTTGGATTTGTACGAAGCGAAGACGAATCTTGTGTATATGTCAAAGCCAGTGGGAGTATAGTAAGCTTCCTCGTTCTATATGTCGATGACATATTACTCATAGGAAACGACATCCCGACTCTACAGGAGGTTAAGTCCTGGCTCGGGAAGTGCTTCGCTATGAAGGACCTCGGAGAGGCTTCTTACATTTTGGGAATAAGGATAGTAAGAGAAAGAAGTAAGAAACTAATCGGACTTAGTGAAAATACTTACTTAGAGAAGGTACTAAAACGGTTTAGTATGGAAAACTCAAAGAAGGGAGAACTACCGATACAAAGTAATGCCAAGTTGAGTAAGACTCAAAGTCCGAGTACCGAAGCTGAAATAGCATAAATGAGCCGAGTACCATACGCTTCCGCAGTTGGCTCAATCATGAACGCTATGACCTGTACTCGCCCTGATGTAGCCTTCGCTTTGAGCATGGGAACCCTGGCAAAGCACATTGGATTGCGGTGAAGAACATTCTTAAGTACGTTCGGAGGACGAAGGAATGGTTCTTAGTCCTCGGAGGGAGTGATGATTTGAAAGTGCGAGGGTATAGTGACGCCAGTTTTCAGACCAACAGGGACAGCTACCGTTCATAGTCGGGCTGGGTCTTTACCCTAAATGGAGGAGCAATGACATGGAAGAGTTACAAGCAGGAGACTGTAGCTGATTCAACGTGCGAATCAGAGTACATTGCAGCGAGCGAAGCGTCGAAGGAGGCAATATGGCTGAAAAACTTCATCGGTGATCTTGGAGTTGTACCTGCCATAAAGGAGCCCATGGAGATTTTCTGTGATAACGAAGGTGCGGTTGCCTTGACCAAGGAACCGAGGGATCATGGTAGATCAAGACATATCGACAGAAAATATCACTTCATTAGACATCGTGTAGAGGAAGGACAACTCATAGTTAAGAGGATATAATCAGTAGATAACCCAGCAGATCCGCTTACGAAGGGACCGAGTAGGGTTAAACACTTGCAACATGCTAGGAGTATTGGGCTGAAGGATGATATTAGCATAGATTAGATAGTATTAGAAACGTGTAATAGATAAATGTAATTAACATTTTATGATTAAATAAAGGAGTTTTATTTATGAGTAATGTTACTGTCTTATGTTAATCGTTTAACTATTGTTTCACTTTGCATGTTTTGACTTCCAGAATAATTGAGTTTATTAGGAATAATCGAATTGTTCAAATTGTCCACAATCGTTCATATGTTTGAAGTAGATACGAGTGAAGATTGTCATGAATTGGTGTGTAGATTGTCTAAATGGTGTTAGACATAGCAAAGGGTTGCTGCAACGTTCATGAGTGCTTATGAACTAGTTTTGAGCATTGGAACAAACCCGCGCTTGCTGGAATCACTTTATGGAATACGATATAAAAGGTGATCGCAAGACGATAATATCATATAGTCTTAAAACCTAGGTATATGGTTTGTTATATATTAATTGATTATACATTGTTAATGCGAAAACGCATCAGTAACTCGGTGTTATAAAACGCATTGTTGTGTATAGTTGGTTAATGAATAAGTAAATGCATATAAGTCGAAGTTTATCTGTAACTTTTATCAAAGAAGGTAAAAGCGATATCTCGGCCGCTCGATGATTTGTTTTGACTTATGTGCCGGGCCCGGTCAGAACTGAATTGATGTGTTCGATTAAGTTCTATGTCAAATAAATCAGAGATCGAAAAACCTAAATGTTTGACTAACCATTCCATAGGATTGTCAGCATGATATCTAACAAAGGACTGTACGATCCCTTATCTAAAGGACAAGATTGATTAGATCAGAGTTTGACAGCGTCTTTGAGAGCTACGATTGCAAACTGAATTGTACTTGTGCATATAGTTACTATACTTATCCAAGTGGGAGACAGTTGGATTAGTGTCTAAGGCTGCAACTATATTAGGCAAGTATTTGACCCGGTTGTGCATGGTCCTTTTGGGTTGCCTTCACCATAGCAACTTGATAGGATGATTTATTAAGAGAGAGTAAATATTATAAAGAATAATATATAGTTATTTGATTAATATAAGTCATAGAATTAATTGGAATTAATTTAGTGACTTAAAGAGATTAATTAAATAAAGGGGTATAAACTGTCAATTGTTTGATAGTTAAGCTTTAGACTATAAATCCTTATAGATATACAAGGGACGGATTCTAGAAGCTAGGATAGCTTCAAAATCGTCCATGACTTATCTAAGGAAAGGATTTGGATAGCCTTAAGAGAAGATTATCCAATTAGGGTTTAGACTGTAACCCTTAAGGAGTCTACAAGTATAAATAGACCCCATGGGTAAGGGAAATCGGCATCTCACCTAAAGTAAGAGAACTCTGGCCGATTTCCTCCCCTCTCCTCTCCTCTCTCCTAAATCATCTTCCTTGCTATTGGTGTTTGTAAGCCATTAGAGGAGTGACATTTGTGACTCTAGAAGCTCCAAGACAACAAGATCAACAAGGAATTCAAAGGTATGGTTCTAGATCTGTTTCAATGTTGTTATTTAACCTAATTAGCTATTACAAGTCTAGGATTCAAAGCATGTTTAATTAGAAAGCCTAGATCCAAGCATTAGGGTTTTGCATGCGCACATAGGAAAGTTCTTATGGATAAAACCCATCAAGAACGTACTCTACAACTTTCTTTTAGACCCAGTCGACTAATTTTGACTTTATTTTAAAAGTTGTATTTTTAACAGGCCGGGACAGGATTGGTCCGTTAAATTCTCATAACTTCTTCATCCCACATCCGTTTTGTCCATCTTTTTATCATTACGCTACTCTTAACGAGATCTTCGATTCTCGTTTAGGTCATGTCGGCTAAAAACTGCTCGATCTATTATTCGAATTTCAGGCTGTATACTGTTAAGCCGAAACTTCGAAAAATCATAACTTCTTCATACGAAGTCAGATTTGGGCGTTCCTTTTATGGACGCTCTCGGTTTAACGTATTCTACGACTGTTGTTTAGATAGCTAAGGCTAAAACTCGCTATATCGTAAATTCACTATTTACGCTTCTCGGTGTCGTGTCGGTTTTGCCGTAAAACTTCGACGGGTTATAACTTCTTCGTTATAACTCGGATTTCAGCGTTCTTTATATGTACGGAAACCTTGTGACATATACTACAACTTGGTTAAGATTATTAATTCTAAATAATCTTTTGTTGAAAAGTCATTTTCGACCCCTATTATCTCTAAATTAACTAGCCCGGATCTACGGGCGTTACAATTATCTCCCCCTAAGGATGATTACGTCCCATAATCATCAATGAAACAGGGTTTACATGTAGACTCCATACGTTATCTCTTCATCCTAAGTAATAACCGTAACTTTGATGTTTCTTCGAAAGAGTATCTAACTCTAAGACCTCCTGATGCCAGGCGGTGCACGATCTTGGACCCGCTCTCTATCGCATGATCTTCATGTCATGGTCTCGATCTTTATTGGAGGGCTCCTTCTTTAAGAAACTTGAGATAAATTTCTTCCTTCGATTACCATAATAGATCGGTGGGTCACGTTCTAACGACCTCTCGTCGTATGATGTATCGCTTGGACTCAGGTCTTATAGAGTCAAATTTCAGAACAGACTATACCTTCCTTCATGTTCTAATCACGTCTTAAAAGGTAGCATTTCAAGAAACCGTCGCGATACCTCTACCGATCACTTCGATCATCTTTTACTTCAATCCTATGGCTTAAGTCAGATGTTACATCGAACTTGGTTCTCTGAACCACGTAACATACTCATCGTAGTCGGACTCAATGTGATATGACCACTAGGGTCGGGATAACAACAATCTTCTTAGTCATTACCGAAACAATGGTAAGGACATATTTGAATAAATTGGAATCAATTATTGGCTTCTTGGTAACCTTGTGACTTTCCCTGGTCCAAGCGTGAGTCCTGGGCTTCCGGTAGCATAGGCCTTTACTACCTTTCACACCTAGTCATACTCATCCCAAGTATTGTCTCGCAGTTTATCCAAGTCACCATGCAAGAAAATCACACAATCATTCAACACATCAGATAACAAAATGAAGGTTTGATATTATTTCTTGAAACGATTACATAGGTGTTCAAGTTCACCCTAGACTATGCCTCTAATAAGCTACCCCTACGATACTTTGGCTAATTCATAACCTGATCCTTGGATATCAAGCCTTCACTACTGAAAGCTTGCATTGTCAGTAGCTTCGCCAATGATCCTCTGGAATGCTCTTTCCTTCGGCTTTGGGGGCATACTCGGTCTTGCTGCTTCATTTTTCTTCAGGCAGTCCCTAGACATGTGCCCCTTGTCTCTGTATAGTCCTTTGAATAGTGACCGATTCTTCCGCACCTGTAACAAGTCACTTCTTCGTCGCATCCCTCATAGTGCTTCAGCGGTACATTTGGCGTTGTAGCCCTTATCGGAGAATCTTGCTTGAAGTGTCCATTTCCACTACACTTAAGACAAACTTCCTCCTTGGTTGAGCACTTGGGGGCATAGTGACCAGTATTTCCGCATTTAAAGCAGGTCACTTCCTTATGACATCCCCCGTTGTGTTTCCTTCCATACTTGTTACACCATTTTGCTTCACCTCTTCCTTCTCCAAACTGTGAGAATAAGCCTTTCCTGTTGGACCTTGAAGATCCCTCAAATTTCTTCTTCTTGCCAATCTTAACCCTGATGGCTGCCTCAAGAGTAGGTGCTTGACATATTGGCACCGTAAGTTTGTCCTTAATTTGTTGAAGTAAGCGCCTTGTTTCCCCCATATGTTGATCCAACATCGTCTGCACCATTGCTTGTACTTCTGCCATCGTGATTGGTTTAGGTGCAACTACTAATTGTGGTGCATGCTCAATCACTAGTGGCTTAGGCTGCGGGTTACTATCTGCGAATCCACTTTGAGTGTTGATCATGTCGATCTACACATCGAATTTAGATGTTCGGTGTAGAGTGACGAGAATTTAGATAGAGAAGATTTTATTTATGATCGACGTATAATTCTCCATATCACTTCGAAAAGTTATATGCCAGTTCTAATATCGTAATTAAACGTTTAGAAACCTGAACACATAAAGTTTCAGATCCGATCGACAACAGACCATAGATCAAAATCGAACTATAGCATAACAAATCATTTAGCACGTAAAATCAATTTAGGCATTGTTGCTAAAATAAGCTAGTGCTTGTGTCTGTTCAAGTGCATTACCTAAATTTTATTTAGATACACTCCTCACGATCATCACTTAGTATTCTAAGTTTAAGTCTAGAAATAAATCCATATTCCTAGTTCACTTAAACTAATGCTCTGATACCAACTGTAACATCCCCATTTTTACGGCCAAAAAAGACCGATTTTGTTTATGCTTTGTAAAAATCAAAGTACTTCTTTTCATACAACTGTTGCGGAATTTGTCCCCATAAAAACATGATAAATACGTTATTAAAACATTTTTGAAGAAACGTATTTTATTCATTTAAAATGTTTAGGATGTCATCGTCAATACAGAAACATAAGCATAAACGGAACTTACATTTACTTACACTAGTGATCTACATCTCTTTAATCTCTCAATGTAATCTGACTTCATATCAACACCTGTGATATAAATAAACTGAGTGGGTCAGGTTGGGAAACCTAGTGAGTACATAGAGTTTTCAACCCACAATAATATAATTATTATGTTTAAGCAATCAAACAATCAACCCAATTACCCATCCCCATTATCTACTTTAATCTTAAGGATCTACCCTAAGAATCAGCTACTCCTCGTTCATTTATTCTTAAGGATCATCCTAAGGAATCGGCACGAAATCCATCGTTGCCAGGATTTACTCAACGGGCACTAAATCCAAAGCTGCCAGGGTTTGCTCAACGGGAACTAAATCCATAGCTGCCATGGCTATTTCGTTTATCGACAGTATCCACTCGCAATACATGTCAATGGGTTTTTTAGAGTACACCGGTGAACACATCATTCACAACACCTACAGGTTGTGAGCCTGCTAGTGTTCCACTGGACTATCTAGAATAGTCCGTGGTTGTCATCCATAATCTGCTGAATGACGGGGCCATCATTTGGGAAAAAGGCTTCTCACATCGTCCACCTCTCACCCTCACCTCATGGTCTATAACACCTCTCAACTCATCATCCAACTCATACTCCATCTATTACATCTACCCATGTTTTACCCCAACATTATCGTAGATATAAAATACATATACAATTTAAATCATTTAAGTTGTGTATAAAATCGTTCATCCAGCATAGACAACAAGTGTTCAGATAATAAGCACACATAGCACGTAATTTATATAAAATACCTCATATCTATGTGTAAGCTGAAAGTAACTATGCACTCACCAGATACGGTGGTGACTCGGTACTCGGACAACACTTCGTTACTCTTAAAACAATTTCCCTCGACAAAACCTAGTATCATTATCACTAGGGTTTAGTTTAGTATTTTCCGGGACTAATTTAATAGTCTAGCTATTATTATTATTATATAAGTGTTAAACAACACTATATAACTGATAATAATAGTCCAAATAATTATTTTAAGATCCTAATAATGTTACTATAATTAATTAGAAGCTATATTAACAATAGCATAGGTGTAGCTCACTTACAGCGGGTTTTATCGAAAACCGGGCTTTGCTGTTGCAGTGTTCCCGAGCCGAAAGGCTCCTCCTCTCGGAGCTTCCCGGTGCTTTGGGACTTGCTTGTACCACCTTGGAGGTGCTAGGGAAAAACCTTGAGGGTTTGGGGATATTTGGGAGGAAAGAAGTGGAGAGTTTTGAAGAAAATGGGAGATTTGTGCCTCTATCTATAGGCTGCCAGCGCCGAGTACGCCGAGCATACTCAAAAATTACGCTAAGCGTAATGGTTATGCTGACCGTACTCAAAATTACATTGGGCATAATGTGCCACGTGTCACCATCTGGTGGCTAGCCTTGGGGAGGAAGCAATGGCTGTGATCGCGCCACGTCACCCAAACTCGCACAACACCCTCCTGACTTAAAATCATAACTCTCGCATACGAGCTCTGTTTTCGACGTTTTTATATCCACACGTAGGTGAGAACGTACTCTACAACTTTCGTTTAGACTCCGTCGGCTAATTTTGATTTTATTTTAAAAGTTATATTATTAACAGGTCGGGACAGGATTGGTCCGTTAAATTCTCATAACTTCTTCATCCGACATCCGTTTTCGTCCATCTTTTTCTCGTTACGCTACTCTTAACGAGATCTTCGATTCTATTTTAGGTCGTGTTGGCTAAAAACTGCTCGATCTATTATTCGAATTTTGGGTTGTATACTTCTAAGCCGAAACTTCGAAAAATCAAAACTTCTTCATACGAAGTCAGATTTGGGCATTCTTTTTATGGACGCTCTCGGTTTAACGTATTCTACGACTTTCTTTTAGATTGCTAAGGCTAAAACTCACTCTATCGTAAATTCATTATTTACGCTTCACAGTGTCGTGTCGGTTTTGCCGTAAAACTTCGACGGGTCATAACTTCTTCGTTATAACTCGGATTTCGGCGTTCTTTATATTTACGGAAACCTTGTGACATATACTACAACATGGTTAAGATTATTATTCTAAATAATCTTTTTTCGAAAAGTCATTTTCGACCCCTATTATCTCTAAATTGACTAGCCCGGATCTACGGGCGTTACACCAATATTCTGGAAGCCTCAAGTGGAATCACAACACACAATGGACAGAGGTGGAACTTGAGAGAGAATTCCATGCACCCAAAAACACCTCCATATTTCTCTAAGAAAAGAAGTGGTGATTTTGGCTATGGAGTAACCTATTTATATATAGGATTTCAAGGGTCATGGGTATAACCCAAATCCATACCCATGGGTTTTATGATCCTGGTTCATGTGGCCCAACTCTTTATGTATCCATACATAAACTTAATCCAACATGGATCATAAGCCCAACACATATAAACATAACTAATTAACATAATTAGTCCTCATAGATTTAATTAGTCTCTTTTGATTACTAAATTAATTATTGATCAATACTAATTAAAACCATATGATTTTATATTAATATATTATAACTTATATTATAATAATAAATCATATATAACCTTCTCTCAAGAATCCATCCTAACAAATTGTCCTGATGATATGCAACCCAAATGGACCATGCTACTCTCGGATCAAGTACATACTAATAATAGTTATAGGCTTAGAAATCTAATCCAACAGTCTCCCACTTGGATAAGTCTAAAACTATTATTGCAAATACAACTCCAAAACCCGACTAGCAATTGTAGTTCTAAAAGCTGCTGTCGACCTTTGACCTAGTCACTGACATGTCCATTAGATAAGGTATCATATATTCCTCCATTCTAAATATCATATGGACTGAGACATGGATTATAATCATTCTCTCTGTCCATTTGTTGTTTCTCGATTTTTGATTTATGATGACTGACTAATTGAACAAATCAAATCAGTCTAGGCCCGGCCGAGCACTTATATTTTGTCATCACTAAATCATCGAGGGGCCCACAGATATCGCTTTTATCCCTCCAAGGATAAAAGGAATGGATAAACTTTGACTCATATTCTTACTCTATTTCCTCATTAAATCACACACAAAAATGCGTTTTATAACACCAAGTTACTGGTGCGTTTTCACATAATCAATGTGTAACCGACTTGTAGACTACAACTCATATCTCTCCATTTGAAGAATATAAGATATTATCGTCTCATGATCACTCGTGATAAAATCCATGAAGTGATTTAAATGAGCGTGGGTTTAATCCAATACTCGAATCTTATTCCTGGAGCACTCATGAACACTGCAGCTATGTCTAAATGTCTAAAACACCTAGACAAACCATAGACCCATTCATGACAGTCTTGCCTCAATAACTACTTCCAATGTTTGATCGACTGTGGATGGTTTGAATAACCTAGTTATTCGCGAAGTCAAAACATGCAAAGTGAAACACAAGAATAATAGTAATCCTATATGTCCCCAAAACGTTTGAGTGTAAATAAAACACCTTTTATCTAAACACCATATTGATTACTCATTATTCATGTATAATGTTTCGGATAATCAACTTAATACTTGAATTAAAACAATAGTTATGCCATGCTCCAATAATGTACACTATATTAACCTATAGTCCTTTCTTTGTGAAATAGATCAATTGACAACATTTCAATGATGCTCATTTCACAATTGCAAATCATTTTCGTAAATGTAAGAATACCAAACTCTTGCTATTTACTATAATTTGTCAGACTTTCATGCAATGATCCTCTTGAAATCACTATGCACAAGAGTCACGGAGACTTGGAAACAGACATTACAAAGTATTCCAATGGAGAGAAATTCCATGGAAATGAAGTCTCACATTGAAAGTACATTCCTTTGAACATCCTTCTTGCATTATGTTTTCTAATCTTTCATAGATTTAAAGAATAACTCCAACCTATGGAAACAATTCCATATTACCATTTTGACTATCACTTCTGAACAAGCGTTGCCTCTTTTCAGAATATCTCAATATGGTCCTAACTCTATACTTCCAACTGTCCATGAGCAGCCAATCTTTGGTAAACCTCCGATTGTCCTCGACAATTTCTCAATCATTTTAGTCATATCCAGTTCTAGTCCTTTTTTCCCTCTTAATACCCTAGGCATTTGGAAAATTTTTAGAATGGATGAATATTATAGCACATGTAATCGAACATATACCTGAAGCATATGGGACACAATGCATGATGTCTCACATAAAGACATGATACTCGACCAGTCTTTTGCTATAATTTTCCTATTTGCCATGTTCTCTAAATGCAGACTATGAAGAGGGATGCCATAATCATAATCGGATTTTGAGAACGGAATATATATAGAATTTCCTTAAGTTGAACCATTGCAACAGAACATCCATATATATCCTTGACTAAAGTTGATTAAAATATCAATCTAAGCTTGTAGAATTGGAATGAAGTATAAAATCCTCTCCCTTAATTATAGCAAAACAACTTTTCAAAGCGAATTGAAACTTTTTGTTTTCTATAATTAACATTGCAAACTTGCAACACTTAACATAATAATCATGCTCCTACTACATTGATAATTATTAGCATAACACTTATGCTCCCACTAGCTTTGACATGTATCCAGAAATCAGTTCGACTTCTAAAAATCAATACTTTATTGACTTTCTTACCAAAGTTCATTTCTGATACGAGAAACTTTGATAAAACTTGATCAAAATCATACACCTTTCCTTAGATAGCTTAGATGTGTGTCTTAACAATTATGAAGAGGGACGTCATAATCATAATTTTTAGACCTTTTTCCATTCTCACAAGTCCATGTTAGTGTGTCGGTTAACCACACACGCTCTACTAACAACTTTGAGAATGCAAATATCACAATTGCTATCTACTTGAAATATACTTAGTGAAAGCGTTTCCTCATCATCATTTTCATGAATCGGAGAGAAATTTTATGAAACTTAGATTTTATGGTGTATGTGTTCCTATCCATGTGAATTTTTCATAACCATAATCACAAGACAAGGTTAGTGACAAATCTAAACTCATATGGACTGAACTTGTTTAATATTAATTACTTGCCTCCTGGTAGTTTAATGGCCTACCATTGCTTCCAGGTTGTTATGCAAACAATTGAGAACTCATAAAACTCACAAGCATAGTCAACTTTTAACTAGAATAGACACATAAATAAGAATATGTCAACACGATAGGTTATAAACCTCAAGTCGTGGGCTAGTGATTTAACAATACTCTTGATTAGTTCTTGAAACTACCTCAAGATCTTTTAAGACTCCCACTGACCTCTTTACATATAATATTCCCTTTGTCAAGAACGCTTCCTTGACAAAACATATATTCAAGAGTTAGTGCGGATTCTTATCAAGTTAAACACTTCACACAATTGGTCTTATTTGGTGTTTGTTTTATCCAAAATATCACAACTTACTAATTTAAAAATGTACAAGAGTAGAAAATATTTACTCTACATTTGACAAGTGTTTAAAACCTTTCTCATATGTATTTGCATTGGAACGAAGTATGATTGATCTTTTGATTTGACCATTTCAACAATTCATGATTCCTCTTCTTAGTCATACAAATGTACTAAGGTGTCCTTAGAGGATCAGTTGTGATATGGTTTCATAATCACCAAGATAATCATAAAACAAGATACTCAAGTACTCTCCCATATTTTCAGATTGGTGAAACTTTTATCTTTCGGCCTAATTTGATTCTTCTTATTCGTTCTGCGACACACTGAAACTTTTCCAATGTTTCAAAATTACACTTAAACTTGTAAGCATAACCATATTTACTAAACTTTAGTAAATCATGACGAATAATCTTGTGTTTCCTTGTGGTGGACTTGACCAGCACACAACCATGTGTACCAGTTCCCCTAGTCCTTCACTTGACTCACATATACCTATGAACAAGGAATTAGTCTCAATTTACCAAAGATGAAAATTCTCATTCATCATAAATTACAAGTTGCATGATTCCAAGTTTCTATCCAACTGAAACTTGGGTGATGAGAATCTTTCCTTATTTGGTAAATTATGACGCTACCACAAATGAAAGAATCAAATATATTTTCCAATATTGCTATCAATGGAATCATATAAACAACAATTTTCCACTAATGCCATTGTAAGGATACTTAAAATAAATAAAATCAAAACATTTTCTTTTATTTTAAAACGTGCGGAAAACTTATCCTTACAATGCAAATACATATGAGAAACATGTTGTTATTTATTCCTAAGCAATATATCATAACTCTTAAGCAGCGATTCAAAATTCTGATCACCGAACCACGCGATTGAAATCCATTTCTTCGTGATCAGAATCAACTTACTCTTTCTTTAAGCTTCCTTACTTTTCCTTGATTCCTCAAAACATCAAAATGTAATTACATTACATCATGTATTAAGAATCTCCAAATAGTAACTTAATAGAGTTAGATAGTGGACTTTACCTGAAGTAGAGTCTAATATTTGACTTTACTATCCTTATGGACTTCCACGTAAATTTGGGCAGCTTCGCAACCAATGTCCCTTCTCTAGGCAAAAGAAACATATGGATTCTTTGGAAATGGTACACGAGACTATCTCAGACTTAGCCTTTCCCTTTACCATTGGGTCAAACAACTTGACCATGGCCGATCCCTTTCCATTGGGAAGAGAAGGCCTTTCTGGACTTCTAATGTTACCATTGTCAATGTCCATGGAAGTTTGGGGAGTAGATCTTCCAATTGAATTTGCTTTACCAGTGCTCCAACACATTGCTGATTTAGTCGCAACAAACAAATAGGTAAGATCAATAAGGGCCATGTCGTGATCTGTTATCAAGGAGTGACTAAAGAACCCAGTCAACAATCAAATTCCTCGAGACTTCGACACCCAACTCTCCCAGCTTGTCAATATGTGACTTAATCTCCAAGATGTGAGCACATATAGACTTTGCTTGCCAATAGGTATTAAGTTACCTTGAACTTTTCAAGTCTTTGAATTTGTGGGTTAGGGAGAATTATTGGAGGATGTGGAAGAAGTGAAGTATGATTTCCAGTCCCATTAATGCATGAAAAAGGGATTTATCTTTCACCTTGATCACCATGTGGGATATCATCATCCTTAGGAAAGCTTTATCCAAAAGGATAAGGAGGACCATAGTTGTCTGAACCCAGACATCTATGAGGGAGAAATTCAAGTTTGTTTGATTTAAGTCCTTAATATAACACCCAATGAGAAATATTAAGGCTAGGACGCAACACAATATTTTATAACATGGAAGAGGGATGTCGTAATCCAAGCTACAAAATATTTGAAGGTAGGTAAATGACGATTTACCAATTTCCACCATGAAAAGTGAAATTATTCATTAAGTTTTAACTGGATTGAAACTGCTAGATCCTTTGAGATTCATTGAACTATTCAATGTCATGTTTAAATCTCGATTGTGCCCTTCAAGTTTGTGATTGGGATGCCGAAGATCATAAACAAGGAGTGAATAACCATGAAAATTGACATGGTACACCCAATGTTACCACCTCCTAATCTATGTGTCAGTTAACCACATACGCTCCATTGATCAATGATTAACATCAAGCTACCCTTTTCCACGCATTGTCAGTTCCAGATTAGTGTGTCGTTTAACCACACACGCTCCACTAACGACTTAACAAGGTGCAAAGTGCAATTTCATGGGTTGGCACCAAGTTCACATTTTTCTAAAGTAACTAAGATTGGGAATTTAATAAAGTTTAGTTACTTTATATTTATCATTATACTTTTAATGAAAGGATAATTATTGTCCTGTCCTACCCGTTCGGCTAACGACCCTCCACCAGTCAAGGAAGCGGTGGGTGAGAGTGGAAACTCATTAAACTGCCATTTTATTGGCAGTAACCTTATACCTCCCTTATAGACTGGCTTCGTGAATAAGGTCTACTAACGGTAATACTGACTTTGTTCTTATACACACACACACACACACACATATATATATATATATATATATATATATAACTATTAACTATTAATATTATAAGGGTTGAATTTTAACTTTTAAAATTCTAAGGGTTGGAATTAAAGTATACATGGGGGGTAACTTTACAAATTCCAAAACTTGAGGGCAAGTTTTGAACAATTCAAAAAACCTTTGGTTTCCATAACTTATGAGTTTAACATAGTTTAATGAAAAAACTCTTCAAGTTCCATAACTTGAGGACAAGTTATGGAAAACTTTAAAAACATTTTAAAAATGAGACTCTTCATTTTCATAACTTATGGAAATTTTACGAGTTTTTATCATTCATAAATGAGACTTTTCATATAACTTGAGGACAAGTGACAAAAACACATTTTATGAACAACTTTTAGATCAATTTGGATTGCAAACAACTATCTCATAATTTTTTTCTATTAATGTAAACTAACTCATAAGAACAAGATAGTACAAATCAAACAATTTTCATGTAATTAGCCTAACATTAAACTAATACAAAACATGAAACTTTTGATAATTATATTTTGAATTGGATTAACATGATCATTACCACATCAAAAACAGGTTTATAAGTTCAAAAACAGCTTAGGGTAATGTTCCTAGTCCAATTCCAGCCAAAAAAACACGAACATATGCTGTCTGGGGCTCCAGCTTGTCGAGTGCATGAACAAACTTGACGAGTTGGATGAGTTTACACTTAGACTCATCGAGTCACTCTATGGACTCGGCGAGTCAGCTGTCCAGACAGCAAAAAACTTTGATTTTCAGCTTAAAAAAGTAAGTAGCATCAAGTATAATTGAAAACAACCCATGGCTCTGATATCACTGATGGGTTTTAGTATACTACAACATCATATGGTGTACGTACAACCCTAAATACCTTGGATCTATGTTTTTACTAGTTATACATGAAAATGGTTTCCAAGGAATTAAACCTATAACTAGCATGCATTTGACATAAATCATATAAGATACTAGTTAGGATAACATACCTTGTGATGGAGCTTGAAGTCTTGATGTATTTGGCCTTAAAGAGCTTAGCCCTAATAGTGTGGAAGCCTCAAGTGGAATCACAACACACCATAGACAAAGGTGGAACGTGAGAGAGAATTCCATGCACCCAAAAACACCTCCATATTTCTCTAAGAAAAGAAGTGGTGATTTTGGCTATGGAGTAACCTATTTATATGCAGGATTTCAAGGGTCATGGGTATAACCCAAATCCATACCCATGGGTTTTATGATCCATGGTTCATGTGGCCCAACTCTTTATGTATCTATATATATAAACTTAGTCCAACATGGATAATAAGCCCAACACATATAAACATAACTAATTAACATAATTAGTCCCCATAGATTTAATTAGTCTCTTTTGATCACTAACTTAATTCCAAATTAATTCTTGATCAATACTAATTAAAACCATATGATTTCATATTAATATATTATAACTTGTAGTATATTAATAAATCATATATAACCTTCTCTCAAGAATCCATCCTAACAAATTGTCCTGATGATATGCAACCCAAATGGACCATGCTACTCTTGGTTAAGTACATACCAATAATAGTTATGGGCTTAGACATCTAATCCAACATGATTTTGGTCAATCTGGCTGAAATCAAGGTGGTGATGCAGTGGGAGGTTCCGAAATATCCCTTGGATATCAGGCGTTTCTTGGGTTTGGCTGGGTACTACCGAAGATTTATTCAGGATTTTTCCAAGATTGTAGTACCCCTCACTCGTCTGACGAGGAAGGGGTAGATTTATGGTGGGGCCCTGAGCAACAGTCAGCATTCGAGACCCTTCGGCAGAGACTTTACGAGACCCCAATTTTGACCCTCCCTGAGGGAATCGAGTATTTTGTGGTTTTCTGTGATGTGTCCATCAGCAAGTTGGGGGCAGTTCTCATGCAGAGCTCACGAGTGATAGCTTATGCTTCGCGGCAGCTAAAGCCGCATCAGACAAGATATCCGACGCATGATCTTGAGTTGGGGGCGGTGGTTTTCACCCTCAAGATTTGTAGGCATTACCTTTAGGGGGTCCGCTGTACCATCTAGATGGATTATAAGAGTTTGAGGCACATTATGAATCAGCCGAACCTGAACATGTGGAAGCGCAGGTGGCTGGACATAGTCAAGGATTATGACTGTGAAATCCTTTACCATTCAGGTAAAGAGAATGTGGTAGCGGATGCCTTGAGCCGCAATTCGGTTGGATCTTGTGTTCCAGTGTCATGTATGAGGACATCTGTGGATTCTCTTCTTGTGCGGTTGATTAGGGAGGCTCGGGCCGAGGGGGTGCAGGAAGGAAGTTAGAAGATTGAGAGGATTAGGGGCGAGATCACCAGGTTTGTATAGGATAGTCGTGGTTTGTTGACCCGTTGCGGTCGGGTATGGGTTCCTATGTATGGTGGGGTCAGACTGATTGTGTTGCAGGAGGTTCATAAGTCTCGTTTTTCTATCCATCCAGGGGCCACCAAGATGTATCAGAATCTGAGGTTGAGTTATTGGTGGTCGTACATGAAGAGGGAGATCGCCTGGTACGTCGAGAGGTGCTTGACCCGTAGGATGTTCAAGGTCGAGCATTAGAGGCCACATGGCAAGATGCAGCCTCTAGAGGTTCCCATGTGGAAATGGGAGCAGATTTCTCGATGGACTTGATCACCAAGTTTTCGAAGACATCAAAGGGTTTTGATGCTATTTGGGTCATCATGGATTGATTGACCAAGAGTGCCTACTTTCTGGCAATTCGGGAGAGCTCGTCGACCGAGAAGTTGGCCAAAGTGTATATTTGCGAGATCATTCCTCGCCATGGGGGTTCTGGTCTCCATTGTTTCATACCATGATGTTCGGATCACTTCCCGTTTATGGCAGAAGTTCCATGAGGAACTGGGCACGAGGCTACATTTCAACACAACTTACCATCCGCAAACCGACGGCCAGAGTGAGTGGACGATGCAAAATCTTGAGGATATGTTGCAAGCGTGTGTCTTTGATTTTGGTGGGAGCTGGGACTCCTACCTACCCCTTGCAGAGTTCTCCTACAACAACAACTTCCACTACAACATTGGTGCTCCACCTTTTGAGCTTTTGTGTGGGCGGAGATGTTGCCCCCTAGTTTGTTGGGTGAGGTTGGAGTTTCAGGTTGGTGACATGGTGTTGCTAAAGGTCTCACCTTGGAAAGGTGTAATTTGCTGCAGGAAGAGGGGGAAGTTGGGCCCCCGATATATCGGACCATTCCGGATTGTTGCCAGGGTTGGCAAGGTTGCTTATAGATTGGATCTTCCGGAGGAGTTCAGTCAGATTCATATCACTTTCCACATTTTGCAGTTGCGAAAGTGTGTATTGGATGAGGATGTTGTGGTATCATTGGAAGATATTCAGGTTGATAAGCGTCTGAACTATGTCGAGAGGCCGGTAGCTATTCTGGAGAAGAAGGTGAAGATTTTGCGTAACAAGGAAATACCTTTGGTAAAGGTATGATGATAACACTGGAGGGGATCTGAGTGGACTTAGGAGCTGGAGGCTGAGATGCAGGAACATTATCCAGATTTGTTCTCCGCAGCAGGCTTCGAGGACGAAGCCTAATCCAAGTAGGGGAGAGTTGTAACATCCCAACTTCCAGGTATGCGATTTATTCTTTACAAGAAAGTTTCCCTTGGAACTCGGTGAGTTGATGTTCTTAACTCAGTTTATTGAAAGGCTTTTGGTCCGTGCATCTTTTTTGACCAACTCGTCGAGTTGGTGAGGAGAACTCGTCGGCTGGGTGAGAAACCCTAAATTTTAGGGTTTTGCACCCTATATAATCTCTTTAAGTCCTTGAGGTTGATCTTTTATCAACCTCCAAACTCTCATATCATCAACCTCCAAACTCTCATATCAGCCTTTGTGAACCCTAATAATCATTCCTTCTCATATTGTTAGCTAGTGTGGCATTTTGGATCAAAAGAAGGAGAAGGTTAGGAGAAGGAAGCAAGGATCTAGCAAGCAAAGCTCTTATCTTCGGTTTGAATCTCTTATGGAATTGGTCATGACCTTCTAAGTACTATAGAAACTCGACGAGTTCATTGGTGCATGCGATGAGTTGGGTCAACATGAACTGTTAACCTTGACCGTTGACTTTGAATTTGACCATGGTTGACCAAGTTGGACTTTTGAGGGTATTGTGGTTATTGCGGAATTTTGATGGTATTGGTTATGATGGTTGTAGGCATTGAGTCGGGAGCCGATATTCGGAGTCTGACCTTATCAGTTTTGCATTACTTGTGAGGTTAGTTTTCCTCACTGTAGTTACGGTTCGAAGGCACCAAGGCCGACAATTTGGATTGTTATCCTGATTGTCGTATGATTGAGTACTGTAGTGATCTATTAGATCTGAATCCTGGTAGATAGGATGATGTCATGCTTATTTGATCTGTATGATCTGTGCTTGTCTGTTGATTGATTATATGTTTATGAGTTATGTATATGTCGACATGCGTGTGGTTAGGTTGAGGTGGTCCTGTTTTGTGTTAAAGGCCAACAGACTCAAGGCGGCCCAGATAGACTAAAGGCTACGAGGCGAACTAGTCAGGCCAAAGGCCCGGAGAACGGTCCAGACAGGTTGAAGGCCTGGTGTAGCGGTCCAGACATGCTAAAGGTTCTGTATGCATGATGTTGCTATGACATTTATGATTATGTGTTAAGGTGGTATTTTGGGAGAATGTAACGACCCAATTTTCATGTCCAAAAATTTCATTTTTTTGATCAAGCGATTTGTAAAATATTTGTAACAAAATATCAACCGGTCATATCATTTCATAAAAACATGTCTCGAGTCTGAAAACCGAATCGTAAAAACATAATAATGTCAAAGTACAGATCCCAGAATAACTCATAATGCGGAAAACAATGTGTGTGTCTGATGTGCCGCTACCGCGCCAGCTCTTTCCCCTTCGCTGAAGAGGTACCTAAAACCAAAACTGTAACTGTAAGCACAAAGCTTAGTGAGTTCCCCATCTTACCACATACCATACAATCACATAACATACATACTGCTTGGCAATTCTGGGGTGCCCGACCTACCCGGTACTGCTATTATGGGGTGCCGACCTACCCAGTACGGCCATTTTGGGTGCCGACCTACCCGTGTCAAGCTATTCTAGGGTGCTAACTTACCCGTGTCAAGCCATTCTGGGGTGCTGACCTACCCGTCGGTCCTAACAACCGACCGTCGGGGACTATTCCACCCCCTACTGCTACTATCACATATATCATAACATAAACATACTATCAGACATATCTGGGGTGTCCGAACTACTCTTCGGTCCTAACAACCGAACTTGGAGACTATTCCCCTCCTACTACCACTACCACCTATAACATATCATGCCAGCATATAAACATATCATCACATATTGTCAGACATATATGGGGTGTCTGACCTACCCTTCCGTCCTAACAACCAAACTCAACTACTATCACATATAACATATCATGCCAGCATATAACATATTACGTAGTAGAAAACCTAGATGATATCACAAAGACAATCATCTAATCATACAACTCCTACTGGTGGGCCGACATTGTGGTCGCAGACCTACCGCTACTGGAAGGTAACTCACGTCGTAGTAGCTGCTGATCTGTGCAGGAATCCTCTGATTGCTGCCACTGCTGCTCAGGAAATCCTCTGGCTATAATTCCCACAAAACACTTAGTCATACACTGCTACCTGTACTTAGGGTAAAATTACCATTTTACCCCTGACCAAGTCAAAGTCAAAGTCAACTTCCAGTTGACCTGACTCGTCGAGTTGGTTCGCCAACTCACCAAGTCCCTATCCTTCCATTTGTCCTTATACCCGTCTCTACTCGTCGAGTTAGGCGATGACTCGACGAGTTTTCCTTCTAATTGAACATCGACTGAATCTTCATCCGACTCGCCGAGTTGTATGAACAACTCGTCGAGCTCATCTTCAACTGATACACAGGTCCTGCCCTTGACTCGCGGAGTTGTTTGAACAACTCGTCGAGTTCATGTTCATCCATAAGAATATTGCCTTGGACTCGCCGAGTCTGCTCATGCACTCGCCGAGTCCCATGAATTTCCAGAACAATGGCTTAGTCCAGAACGTTAGGTCGCTCCCCGGGACTCCCTAAAACCTTTCCACACTCAACTAGGCCCTCATGACCCTCAACTGATATGGGACAGAAACCTTGGACTCGCCGAGTCCAATAATGGACTCGTCGAGTCGGTCACATCCTCTCACTAAATCTTCGATTTCTGATGTACAACCCTTGATCAAAAGATAGATCTATGCTTCTACAATCGATCTAGCACATAAAGTTACAACCTTTTCGTGCTTGCATGGGACTTTGAGTCTAAAAGGTCCTAAAACAAGCTCTTACAATGCATAGGGCCTTCTTTGAGTGCAAAAGCCACTCCTTTCTGCCTTGTAACCCCTCTAAGGACCTAGATCCGAAACATCAACCCTAACCATGCTTGCAATCATGGTTACTGACCAAAATGGCTTCGAAAAGCCCTAAAACTACACAAAATGGGATCTATCAAAAGAGCAAACAAGGTATATACTTTATACCTTCTGTAGACTGCAAATGATGCTCAAAATCGGATCCCTCTAGCCTCTTCTCGATCTTTCAAGCTTTTCCTTCCTTCCTTGGATCACAAAAGCACCAAAATCACTCCAAATGCCTTATATTGCTTCAATAACGGCTAGGGTTTGCTATAGGGGTCTTCTAGGAGCAAATGGGACGAAGGAGACTGAGTTAAGGTGTTTAAATAGGGTGCAAACCCTCGGGTTAAGGTTTTTGTCCAGATAGGGCCTACTCACCGAGTCCGGGACCGACTCGTGAGTCCACAGCTTAAACTCCGCATCTCATCCCGCTTCTACTAGGCGAGTTGGTCCTTCAACTCGCCGAGTCCAAGGCCAAAATGCAAAATATTTTAAAGAAAAGAATACGTACCAAGAACTAGGTGCTACAGAGAAACTCACTAAGCTTTGGGATTATAGTTTTGGATTGTTTTTCAGGTACTTCAGAGGATTGTGTCAAGGAGAAGGCGTGATGTTGCATCTTATCATGTTCTTGTTTTATAATTTTGGGATTTCTCTAATGTGAAACTTATTTTGAAAACAAATTGCAATCAATGATGATTTTAAGGTTGTTTAAAAAGTTTAAAATTTTTCAAGAAATTTATGAATGTTACATTTTTGCTAAATAAACGAAAACTAAAGAAACTGAATAAAGCTAGAGAATTAGATTGAAAATGATGTCGAGAATATGCTTTCACTTAGAATTGATTCCCTTTTAAGTTATGGACGATTATATGATGTCCAATATATATTTCATTATTCATCGATTCCTAATATGGTTAAGTTTCTTATTCATATTTTAACCCTAATGTTCTAATTCTAGTTAACGTAATGGTCATGGATTAACTTGTGACACCCCACTTTCACGGTCAATTAAATTTTTTTTCTTTATGGTTATTTAATTCCGAGTATTCTTTTATTGCAGAATTTGTTCCTAAAACATTTGTAATGTGATATAATATTAATATCAGAGTATTTCCAAAGAAATGGTTTGCATTAATATTTAAAACTTGGGATGTCATAACTGATACAAAACATAAACACAAACTTGTGTTAATAAGCCTTGCAACATCTTATTGTACTAATGACCTACATCTCTTTGAATCTTTCAAAACATCATTATCCATGTACCTTCGTACCGCTACCTGTGATACAAAGAAACTGAGTGGATCAGGATGAGAAACCTAGTGAGTACATAGGGTTTTCAACCCACAATAATATAATTATTTTTTCTGCTTTATAATTTGCATCCAACAATTAATCCAATTACCCATCCCCATCCCCGTCATCTTCAATATTCATCTCAAGGGACCTATCCTAAGGATCATTGCAAGCCATGGGTAGACAGTACTACTTTGAGGATTCCATAGCAATAAGGAAACCATGGAGTGGAAATAGAGTACATCGCATGAACATGTAGTTCATCACTTACAGGTTGCGAACCTGCTAGTGTTTGACTAGACTGTCAAGAATAGTTTGTGGTCGTCATCCATACTCTGCTAGATGACTACATCATATCGCTAGTAAATTCATGGCCTTTCCTCGTTATTTTTCATCACTCATCCCCCATCTCTTCCCCAACATATTATATGTTGAAAAATACATATATGGTTAAATAAAAATCATCTCATATTGTTTCATTTAACACAAAATATCTTAATCACATATAATAAGAACATATAGAATTTAATGAGCTAAATATTTCATATATATGTGTAAGATGAAAGTAACTATGCACTTAATTGTTAAAAGTGGATGACTGGTTATTTGGGCAGAGCTTCATTGTAATGCCCGCAATTTAGGGCTAGACTTTTAGAGTATAATAATCATAATTATACATTTTAATGAACAATTAAAATCCTTGATTACAGTAGTTGTTCTTATATATAGAAAATCTTAATATACAATTATCGTTAATAAAGATTAAAAATAAAAGATTATTTAGGATATATAATCTTAAAAAAAAAGTTGTAGTAGTCGTGACCATGAGCCGTGGATATAAAGAATGCTTAAATATGACTTCGTATAAGGAGGTTATGATTTACCTAAGTTTCGCATTCAAACCGATACAACAAGGTGCGTCATAAAACATGAACCAAAGGTAGGTTGCTTTTTATCCAAAGTGATGTAAATGAAAATCAAAGTGCTCGTCAATAGGAACACATCGATATAAATAACACCAAAATCTGACTTTGTATTAGAAAGTTATGATTTTTCAAAGTTTTGAGTGCAACATAGTATAACAATGTGCGACACGGAAATCGAAATTAAAATTTTTTGATTGTTAGCCAGTACAATGTAAACGATAGTTTAAGATCTCCTAAATATGAATCTGTCAATTTAAGGATAGTTGAGAATGGGGCTCGTATGCAAAGGATATAAGAGAAACTTGGTCCCTAAATAGGAATCTATCAATTTAAGTGATTATATGGTATTATTACATGATAATCTTAAGAAAAGTATTATTACTTAATGAAGTGTGTTCCAATTGATTAATATCGTAATAGATTTAGAAAAAGTAATAAAAGACACAAGATCTAAATAATATCTAATTGGCTTAGTATATTGTCTGAAGAATACAGAGAGAGAGTACAAAATGTTGTCTGGATATCAAACTCCTCCTCTAACTCTAGGTATTTATCCTATATATAGGATACAACAGACTAAAAAAGTACAAGGACTAAACGTGACATAACAACACATACAATGCCTTGTAAATAGATACTATATCGAAAGTACAATTGCTTTCGACACATAAAGACAATAAATGAAAGATTTAGCTTTTGACTCTCACTAAAACACATTCGACTCTACACTTAAAAATATTAATGCATATGAAATACTTTATATTTTGTGTTAGATATATACCCTAAATTATGATAGTGTTGTCTGAACAGGGTTAGTATTGAAAGTTGATTCAAAGATTATAGTCTAGTTTAAGTTTTAAACTAAGACGTCTAAAGGTGTTTTAGATCATATTAAGTTGAATGGATATAGTTTTACCCTAATACTTAAAAGGAATTTTTAGTTCGATTAATTTTGTACATTGGGTAGTTTTAAATTGGGATGTGCGTAATATTGAAACAAAGAGTAGAGCTCTATTTCTCAGGAGCTACTTGTGTCGAGATACTATTATATACAAATCCATTTTTCGACACTATCATGTGTCAAGGTATGGGAGCATAACGAAGTATTATATTAGTATTCCCTCTCCTTTTCTTCTGATGAACTTTGTGTGTCAGCATTTTTGTAACAACTCGATATTTCCAGTCAATGTAATAATCTAAAGTAAACTAGTGTAACCTATTTTGAGATAATAAAAATAGTGTCCAAAAATGAAATGTTCAAAAATCTCAATTGGGATGTATTAAGTGGTAGATATCGTAACAAGGTTTTCAGAAATATAAAGAACAAAAAAATCTGAGTTATAACGAAGAAGTTATGACCAATCAAAGATCCGCAACAAAACCGGTAAAACACTGTTAAGCATAAACGTGGAATTTCACTAAAATAATTTTTAGCCTTAGGGATCTAAATGAAAATCGTAGATATCATTAAACCATAAACGTACATAAAAGAACGTCCAAATCTGACTTCATAAGAGGAAGTTATGATTTTTCTAAGTTTCGGATATAGCAGTAGACAACTAAAAACTCGAAATAGAGATCGATTGACTTTTAACCGAGGTAACCTGAATGAGAATTGAAGATCTCGACAATAGTAGTACAATAGTAAAAAGACAAACGAAAACAAACGTAGGATGAAGAAGTTGTGAATTTTTAAGGGATTTTTCCTGTCCCCGTCTGTTAAAAATATAATATTATAAATAAAATTCAAAATCAGCCGACAGAGTCTAAATGAAAGTTGTAGAGCATTATCTCACCTATGCATGGATATAAAGAACGTAAAAATCGGAACTCGTATTCGAAAGATATGAATTTATGAAGTTCAGAGCACAAACTTCGACACATGTCAGACATCACGTCGTGAGTGCAAAGTTCACAACGTGAACAGTTTGATTGACCCTTCCAGAGCAAGTGGACAGATGATGCATGCCATGAGCGGATCAATATGAAACTTACGACGTGAGTTATGCAACACTCACGACGTGAGAGACAAGATTTCAGGCTATATATAGAAATCAAAGCCTTCCGGATTCGGTTGCTATTTCTCAACCCCTCTCCTCTCTTAAACCCTCTCTAGCCACTCTTCAACACCCCAAAGCCCCTGTAACACCCCTAAAACACGACACAAGTCCCGACGCCACGAAGTTCCCGATAAAGACATTCTTTCCAGTCGAACTGTTGCTCGCGTGGAGCCCGGTTCTTCACCAGGAACTCGAGGTTACGTCAAGAAAGCGCAGTTCTATAAACGAAACACTGTCCAAATCATAAGTCGTCAAATGAGCTCATACCCCTATCACTACTCTTTTAAATTCTTTTTGAACACTTTTAGGGGGGGGGGATACAACTATAACACAACAAAACTTGTGTTAAAATACAAACCATTGATTATGTTTCTTTGTACGTATTACGGGAAACAATATCATTATCAAATGTGCATATATTTACAAACAATACATGTTAAAATAACATGATTATCATGTTAATGTAATATACATTTGAAACTATAATAGTTATAGTTCGGATAATATTGATACCATTTTTAATCCCTTCTTGGGATGAAAGAAAGCTTATATAAAAATAAGTTTATTTTTAAGCTTTATAATCATTCTGAAAGGGTTAACAGTTTCGGATAGAACAACGATAGGAAAACAAGCGTGTAAATTTTATTAAGTATAACTTATGAGTCAATCCGCTCTTTCTATCGTAAAAAGATAAAAATAAAAAGTTGTATTTTATTTACTAAAAGGATTTTCACCATATTACTCGTGAACTCGTTGTTAGCAGTATATTTGTGAGTCAATGGCTTTGTTTAGTATCAAACGAAAGTCTCCACTTATGAACCAGAGTCTCTTGGAGGGAGAGCGTGAATTTGTGTATAGATCTATACGGGACTGACCATTCCGCACCCTAACTGTTAGCTACAGTCCCTAGGGTGAAAAATGTCAACAATCGGTACTAACGTCTAGTATGGTTATAAGAACTTGCACGCGGAAACAATGACTCATGCACGTTGTAATACGCTTCTGGAATAAACTAATAGGGTAGCATCTTTATGGTTACTTTTTATATAACTCGTTTGTACTAAGTAATCTTAATAGGATATTACTATCACATTCAGAATCTCGAGTAAACACATTCTTAACTAGTTTTATTTGATAATAAAACTACAAGTTATTCAAGCTGAGTATTACATATTTACTTACACTTCTCGGTCTTGCTTCATATTAGACAACACCTCAACTTATGGAAAATATAGGATTTTCCTGGATAAACGTCAGTATTTTACAAACAATCGAATGAACAACTATACGTGAACTTTTACATAAAAACATATCTTTTCGAATAGTTTTACGAACAAACAAAACTACATATCTTTAATTTAAGTACGGTAATATACTTATATTTTTTTGTTTTGATTTATATTAAACTACAACTCGATTTATGGAAAATATAGGATTTTCTGGGATAAATACAATTACTCAACAAACAAACGATTTATAATTCAACTTTCTGGAAACAAAAATGATTTCTTATTTCAAAGCATCATTCTTTAAGAATAAAGAACGTACTTTTCAAACACTAAAAATGATTATGAACTCACCAACTTAAATGTTGATACACTTTCAAAATCACTTGTATTCTCAGGAAAAACAGTAGACAGGTACTTTCTCAGGCGTTTTATCTTCTGCTATAGTTTTAATGTAAATCATGTAATGTTTTGAACTCAATGTAAATTATATATTATCAACACAATGGTTGTTGTTACTTTGATTACTATTATACGCTTGTTGTGATACTATACATGACGTCCTCCGCCCCCGAATGTTTCCGCCGTTCAGGTTTGGGGGTGTGAAAGATTGGTATCAGAGCATTGTTTATAGTGAACTCGGTATATCAACCCATAAAAGATATACAACTATAAATACAATGGGGCCGAAGTGCTCTGAATAAAAGTATACTTATAAGTAATGTTATAAAAGTATACATATATACATATATACATACTAGAATGAGTATCACAAGAAGAACAAAACAAAAGTTTTTAGATGTTGGACACTGGGGTCAAACCTAGACATTTATGAAATCATATATGGGATAAATATAGCCTAATCAACTATATTTATTTGAGATACGACCAACATGTGTTTAGGAGTGATGGTAGTGTTGCAACAGGCTTAAAACATACCAAACCCTATATACAAATAAATTCTAGAATCAAATACTATAGGAGTATTTTAGAAACAATGAATAACTTATGTGAAAATTAAAGTGGGTCTATAATTACTAAGTGGATACATTGAGGTTAGTATGCACTATGTAATTATTGAAGTATTTGATATGGATCGCTCCCCTATATATCAGTAGGTAATACGTCTATCATATGTTTCTTACACCCATATTCTTGCGTAGATATCATGACGGGATTTTATCCACCTAAAGGCCCATACTCCCCTAACCAAGAGAATGGAGGTTGGATAGAGGCCGAACTGGAAGAAGAATTCGAGGAAGAAATGCAAAAAGACTCCGACTCAGAACCCGAAGTCAATGACCTACCCTTAGTGGCTCCGATCCAAAATCCTAATCCTCGACCAGGATTTCAAGGCCCAACACCTCTATGGCTAGTAAACCTGAATAGGTGGAGTCACAAATAGGGTCAACCTCCTCCATACAATGGATACTGAAGCTTCTACAATCTGAGTGAGGGAGGCTCGGAAGACAGAGTCCTTCCTGTACTGGTTCGCCGGGTTGCTCGCAATGATGAGTAAGGAAGGGCAGCTATCCAATGAACCGTGGAGAATAATCCGAACAACGGAGAATACAGTTCGCATCTGACAGTTAGAATCAGCTCATGGAAGAACCATAAATCACAATGAAGCTCTGCAGAGAGAGCGAACTGTAACTAAAACTGAAGTCAGAGAACTTCGAGAATGCCAGACAAGGTATGAAAGGCATATGCTCGAGAAGGAGCGTCAGTTGGCAGAACCAAGGGCTCGTCTAAACAATTCATGTCGCAAGTAGAGGACACTCTACTCGGTCCTTCTTTTTATTTATGGAATAACCTTCGTATGTACTCTAAGTAGTACTCTTTTCATGTAAATATCCTTGTCTAGCAAGTATTGTTTCACTAGATCTTTATGCTATCAAGTTTTCACAGTGTGCTATATTGTAGACCTACTCCAAGGTCAAATTTTCCAAATTCTAAGTAACTTCTATCCCAACTATTATGACAGACCTCTTGTTTCCTTTAAATATCATCACTATAAATTCATGCTTTGGGTATGTAAATAGTTCATGTCGTAAACTATTATAGCAAATCACTACACTATCCTTGTCAAACTAAGCTATTGTAGTTCAATGATATTGAACATGGAAACTTTGTCGAAGTCTTACCACTGTTTCATCTTTAACCCTATAGCTGAGAAATGTCGCCTCGCAAATCAGACAAATGCAACCCACCGATGAATTCAACTCCTCTATCACCTACACCCTTTAGAGAAAGAGATAGTCACCATAGGATAACAAATCTTTACAACTTAAACAAGGGCAATTGAAACAAACCGTTATTTCAAACCTATGTAATAGTGTAGGTCAATTTGTACTTCTTTTTAAATTAATAAAGAGAAATTTTAGCACACTATGTATATTTACATAATTGACCCTCAAAAATAAATTATTAAATAATCTCAATTGGGATGAACCAAGTGATAGAGATTGTAACAAGGTTTCCAAAAATATAAAGAACACAAAAATTCGAGTTATAACGAAGAATTTATGACCAATCGAAAATCCGCAACAAAACCGGCAAAACACTGTTCAGTGTAAAAACTCAATTTTTAATAAAAGGCTTTCTAGCCTTAACAATCTAAATGCAAGTTATATTTTATCTTAAACCGAGAACTTTCATAAAAAGAACGCCAAAATCTGACTTTGTATGAGGAAGTTATGATTTTTCTAAGTTTCAGTATAGCAGTGTACAGCTAAAAACTCGAAATAAAGATCGAGTGGTTTTTAGCCGACACAACCTAAACGAGAATTAAAGGTCTCTTCATTAGTAGTACAACGGTAAAAAGACAGACAAAAACGGATGTCGTATAAAGAAGTTACGAATTTATAACGGATTCCCGTCCCGGTCTGTTTAAAATAATAATATTAAAAATCAATTCAAAATTAGTCGACGAAGTCTAAACGAAAGTTGTAGAGTATAATTTTACCTGTGCGTGCATATAAATAACATCAAAAACGGAGTTCGTATATAAAAGTTATGAATTTTATAAGTTTTGGCACAAAAATAAAGAAAAATAGCAAAAATCGGGAATTTTCGCATGAACAGTAACGTCACGTCACCCTCGCATGCGAGGCCTCCACATGTTAGCTGCTGAGTGGACCGAACCCATACGTGGCACCTCCTGATTAGACCGCAGCCGAGGTCCAGTTAGAACCGGACAACCTCGCATGAGACACACTGGAGACACCCCTCGCACGTCCCTCGCACCCGCTCCTTCGCACGTGTCTTCTTTCCATTGGACCGAGGGTTGGTCCAATCCGAGCCAGCCAGCAGCGAGCCTCCGGTCCGAAGAAGCCCCCTCGCCTCGCCACCTGTCAGACGCGTGTCACCCTCACGCAGCTTCGGGTCCGAACTGATGGGTTTTAGGCATATGAACATTCCTATGTGCACATGCAACCCTAATGCTTGGATCTAGGTTTCTCTAATTGAACATACATTGAATCCAAGACTTCTAATGGCTAATTGAGTATAAGAACAATACAAAATCAGAGTTAGAAGCTTACCTCAAAACACTTGTTTGATCTTCTTCTTCTTGGAGCTTTAGAGTCACAAATGTCACTCCTCTAATGGCTTACAAACACCAACTAGCAAGAGGATGATATGTGAGAGAGGAGAGGGGATGAAATCGGCCAGGGTATCCTTCCAATAGCACAAGTGCCGATTTCCATAACCCATAGGGTCTGTTTATACTTATAAGGCTTCTAGGGTTTCACCCTTAAACCCTAATTGGATAACTTAAGCCCTAAGCAATCCAAATCCTTTCCATGATAAGCCTTGGACGATTTTATGGCTATCATAGGCCCTAGAAATCGTCCACCCCTTATCCTTAAAGGATATATAGCCCAAAGTGCAACTATCAAACAATTGACAGTTTATACCCCTTTGTTTAATTAATCTTTTTAAGTCACCAAATTAATTCCCAATTAATTTATGACTTATATTAATCAAACAAGAATATTATTATTCCTTATATTATTCTTATAATATATTAATAATATTACTTCTCTCATTATAAATCATCCTGTCAAGTTGCTATGGTGAAGGCAACCCAAAAGGACCATGCACAACCGGGTCAAATACTTGCCAAATATAGTTGTAGCCTTAGACACTATTCCAACAGTCTCCCACTTGGATAAGTCTATTAACTATATGCACAAGTACAATTCGATTTGCAATCGTAGCTCTCAAAGACGTTGTCAAACTCTGATCTAATCAATCGTGTCCTTTAGATAAGGGATCGTATAGTCCTCTGTTTAGATATCATGCTGACAATTTTATGGAATCAATTTTGTCTAGCATTTGGTTTCTCGATCTCCGATTCATTTGACATAGAACTTAATCGAACACATCAATTCAGTTCTGACCGGGCCCGGCACATAAGTCAAATCAAATCATCGAGCGGCCGAGATATCACTTTTAACCTCTTAGGATAAAAGTAACAGATAAACTTCGACTTATATGCATTTACTTATTCATTAATCAACTATACACAACAATGCGTTTTATAACACCGAGTTACTGATGTGTTTTCGCATTATCAATGTACAACCAACTAACAAATAACAAACCGTATATCTAGGTTTTAAGACTATATGATATTATCGTCTTGCGATCACCCTTTTATATCATATTCCATAAGGTGATTCCAGCAAGCGCGGGTTTGTTCCAATGCTCAAAACCAGTTCATAAGCACTCATGAACGTTGCAGCAACACTTTGCTATGTCTAATACCATTTAGACAATCTACACACCAATTCATGACAATCTTCATTTATATCTACTTCCAACATATGAATGATTGTGGATAATTTGAACAATTCGATTATTCTTAATAAATTCAATTATTCTGGAAGTCAAAACATGCAAAATGAAACAATAGTTAAATGATTAACATAAGACAGTAACATTACTCATAAATAATACTCTTTTGTTTAATCATCAAATGTTAATTACATTTATCTATTACATGTTTCTACTACTATCTAATCTATACTAATATCATCCTTCAGCCCAATACTCCTAGCATGATGCAAATGCTTAACCCTACTCAGTCCCTTCGTAAGCGGATCTGCTGGGTTATCTTCCGATGATATCCTCTTCATTACGAGTTGTCCTTCTTCTACACAATGTCTAATAAAGTGATATTTTCTGTCGATATGTCGCGATCTACCATGATCTCTCGGTTCCTTGGTTAAGGCAACCGCTCCTTCATTATCACATAAAATCTCCATGGGCTCCTTTATGGCGGGTACAACTCCATGATCACCAATGAAGTTCTTCAACCATATTGCCTCCTTTGACAGTTCGCTTGCTGCAATGTACTCTGATTCGCATGTTGAATCAGCTACGGTTTCCTGCTTGGAACTTTTCCAAGTCACTGCTCCTCCATTCAATGTAAATACCCAGCCTGACTGCGAACGGTAGTTGTCCCTGTCGGTCTGAAAGCTGGCGTCACTATACCCTCGCACGTTCAAGTCATCACTCCCTCCGAGAACTAAGAACCATTCCTTCGTTCTCCGAAGGTACTTAAGGATATTCTTCACCGCAATCCAATGAGCTCTACCAGGATTCCCTTGATATCTGCTAACCATGCTCAAATCAAAGGCTACATCAGGGCAAGTACAAGTCATAGCATACATAATTGAGCCAACTGCGGAAGCATATGGTACTCGGCTCATTTCTGCTATTTCAGCTTCGGTACTCGGACTTTGAGTCTTACTCAACTTGGCATTACTTTGTATGAGTAATTCTCCCTTCTTCGAGTTTTCCATACTAAAACATTTTAGTACCTTATCTAAGTAAGTGTTCTGACTAAGTCCTATTAGTCTCTTACTTCTCTCTCTTACTATCCTTATTCCCAAAATATAGGAAGCTTCTCCGAGGTCCTTCATAGCGAAGCACTTCCCGAGCCAGGCTTTAACCTCCTGTAGAGTCGGGACGTCGTTTCCTATGAGCAGTATGTCATCGATATACAAAACGAGAAAGCTAACTATGCTCCCGCTGGCTTTGACATATACACATGATTCATCTTCGCTTCGTACAAATTCAAACTCTTTGACTTTCTCATCGAAGCAAAGATTCCATCTGCGAGATTCTTGCTTAAGTCCATAAATGGACTTCTCAAGCTTACACACTCTAT
Organism: Lactuca sativa; assembly: GCF_002870075.4. Lineage (NCBI taxonomy): Eukaryota > Viridiplantae > Streptophyta > Magnoliopsida > Asterales > Asteraceae > Lactuca > Lactuca sativa. Next base: position 75,302,969 of record NC_056627.2, read on the forward strand.
TCGGATGCTTCGGATCAATAAAACCCTCTGGCTGAGCCATGTAAACATCCTCGGCCAACTTCCCGTTAAGGAAAGCGGTTTTGACATCCATTTGCCAAATCTCATAATTATGAAATGCGGCAATAGCTAGCATCACTCTAATAGATTTTATCTTCGCAACTGGTGAGAAGGTCTCATCATAGTCAACTCCGGGAGTTTGAGTAATGCCTTTCGCAATCAATCGCGCCTTATATGTGTGTACATTTCCATCCACGTCGGTCTTCTTCTTGAAGATCCATTTGCACCCAACGGTCTTACGTCCGGGCACATTATCAAACAAATTCCAAACTTGGTTGTCATACATGGACTGGATCTCGCTTTCCATTGCCTCTTTCCATTTCGCAGACTTCGGGCCTGCCATGGCTTCGTTAAAGCTATTAGGTTCATCTAGATTTATTAGTGTACCATCACTAATATACGTGTCCCCTTCAGTAGTAATACGAAATCCATAAAACTGGGGTTGAACTCTAACTCTTTCGGAACGTCTAAGAGGTAAGGACTGGTCAATAGGCTCAACCGGAGTTTCCTCCTCGGGTTGAGTGCCAGCGGTGGAGTTTCCTTCATCTATCGACTCTTGAATCTCTTCAAGCTCGATTTGCCTCCCACTGTCCTCTTGGCTTATGAGTTCTCGTTCTCGTAAAACTCCTCTGCTCGCAACGAAGACTGCATTGTCCTTCGGTCTATAGAAGAGATACCAAAGGATTTCTGCGGGTAGCCGATGAAAATACATCGCTCACTACGAGGTTAGAGCTTGTCGTGAGTATCTCGTCTTACGAAAGCCTCACAACCCCATACCTTGATATGTGCCAACAAGGGAGCTTTCCCTGTCAACATCTCGTGAGGTGTTTTGGCAACCTTCTTAGTAGGGACTCGGTTAAGGATATGGGCGGCAGTCTCTAAGGCATACCCCTAAAAAGAGATAGGTAGTGAAGCACGACTCATCATAGAGCGAACCATGTCCAACAAGGTTCGATTACGCCTTTCTCCCACACCATTCAATTGTGGTGTCCTAGGTGGCGTCACTTGTGAAACTATTCCACACTCCTTGAGATAATCATGGAATTCAAGACTTAGGTACTCTCCTCCTTGATTGGATCGAAGCATCTTGATTTTCTTGCCCAATTGATTCTCCACTTCATTCTTGAACTCTTTGAATTTTTCAAAAGTTTCTGACTTTTGCTTGATTAAGTAGATATACCCATATCTACTATAGTCATCGGTAAAAGTCACATAGAAGCGGTTCCCATCCTTCATGGTTGATCTAAACGGTCCACATACATCGGTATGTATTAAGTCCAATAGACCCTCACCCCTTTCACACGTACTTGTGAAAGGTGACTTAGTCATCTTTCCAAGCAAACAAGACTTGCATGTGTCATCTTCCCTAAGGTCGAATGACTCCAATACTCCATCCTCTTGGAGTTGGGCTATGCACTTCTTGTTGACATGTCCAAGACGACAATGCCACAAGGATGCTCTATCCATACTATTGGAGGAATCCATGCATAAAACATCATTTCCTAAGTTATCTACAATCATAACGGTTTCATAAACTCCATTACATGGTATAGCTTCAAAATAAAAGACACCATTTAGATAAGCCAAAATAGAACCATTCTCATTATTAAAAGTAAATCTAAAACCTTGTCTATACAAACCATGAAATGAAATGATGTTTCTAGCCATTTCTGGCGAATAGCAACAATTGTTCAAATCTAAACATAAACCATTCCTAAGCACTAAAGAATACACTCCAACCTTGGTCACAGGCGACGATCTTCCGTTCCCCATGATTAGATTTATTCTTCCATGCTCCACGTCTCTATTTCTTCTTAGTCCTTGCACATTAGAACAAATGTGGTAACCACAACCGGTATCAAGAACCCAAGAAATATCATGAGATGAATCGTTAGATTTGATTGTGTATATACCTGCGAAAGACGGCTTGATCTTTCCTTCCTTGATGGCTTGCAGGTACTCTGGGCAGCTTCTCTTCCAATGCCCTATTTTATGGCAATGATGGCACTCTACCTCCTTAAGGTTAGGACAGGATTTAGCAGGATCAACTTTGGTCCCACTAGAAGAGGAACCATCTCGGGACTTTCCCTTGCGATAGTTCTTAGATGAAGCATTCCTCTTTTTTCCCTTTCCTTGTCCAATAGCCAAGACAGGAGCAGCGCGTGGATTGGGAGTTGGTGCAATAGACTTGTCCTTGAAGTTGCTCTCAGCAACCCTCAAGAGACCTTGGAGTTTGCTTAGGGTGACCTCTTCTTTGTTCATGTGGTAGGTCATCCTAAATTGATTGTAGCTTGGAGGGAAAGAGTGAAGCACCATGTCGATCGCCAAGTCTTCCCAAAAATCAACATTCAACTTGCGAAGACGGTCGACATACCTTTGCATCTTTTGCAGGTGCACGGTAAGAGACTCTCCATGACCCATCTTAGCGGAAATCATGTTAGTGAAAATCTCATAATGCTCTTGTCTTGCGTTTTGGTGGTATCTCTCCAATAAGTCTTGATGCATCTCGTACGGGTACATGTCCTCATAGGACTTTTGGAATTCGGAGTTCATAGTGGCTATCATGATGCAATGTACCTTCGTTGCATCACGCTCGTGAGTTTCAAAAGCGGTCATCTCAGCCGGAGTAGCGATTTCAGGGTTGATTTTCTCGAGCTTCTCATCGAGGACATACTCCTTATCCTCATAGCGAGCAATCATGCGAATGTATCTTATCCATTCGCTAAAGTTCGTTCCATCGAAGGTGACCTTTTGACAAAGGCTCATCAAAGTGAATAAACTAGCAGTAGCGTTGTTAGCGTTCGACATCTACAAATAGAAAAAAAGGACAAAGATAGATTAGAATGAGATCCCTAATTATCACCCAATTAGAAAATTAGGGCTAGGATCCAACAACAATATTTGCACATGAGAAAAGGGATAACGTAATCTAACATGCAAACATTTTGAAGGTAAGTGAATGACGATTCACTAATTCTCCACCTTAAAACCTAACTTTAAGTCTAAATGTATTGAGAATTCCTAGTTTTAGATGAGATACATTTAAACTTTTCAATGGCATGTTTAAATCTCGATATGCCCCTCTTGTTTGTGATTGGGATACCGAGGATCACAAAGCGGGTGTCAATTACCATGCAAATTCACATGGTGCCTTCATTGTAACAATCACCTATTCGACATGCCGGTAAACCACACACGCTCCATCGAACTATGATAAACAATGAATCACCCTTTGCCACCTTTTCTTCGAACGAATTAGTGTGCCGGTAAACCACACACGCTCCACTAACTTCTCAGCAAGGGTGCAAAGTGTAATTTCATGGGATTGCATCAATTCACTTTTCCTAAACTAACTAAGATTGGGAAATTTTGAAAACATGTAGTTACTTTATAGGTTCATTATACTTATTAATGAGGAGAGAGAGTTGCCATATCCTACCCGTTCGGCTAACGACCCTCCACCGATCAAGCAAGCGGTGGGTGAGAGTGTTCACCCATTAAGCGTCATTTTATAGGCAACAACCTTATACCCACCTTATAGACCGGCTTCGAGAATGAGGCCTACTAACGGTAAGACTAGCATTTTAATTATACATATATATATATATATATATATATATATATATATATATATATATATTAGTCTTGTAATATCATATTAGTATAGGGTTGAATTTTAAACTTGTAAAATTCTAGGGTTTGAAATTTAAATTTTCCTAAATTAAACTTTTAATCACAAAATATAAATTTCAAAACTTGAGGGAAAGTTTTAAACTTTTAAAACATAGAGGATCAAATAACAAATAATTCAAATTAACATTTAATCACATAATTATCCATATTTGATTTATTTAATGATTTCTTGCAAAACAATTTACCAATTAAAATAAAATAATTAATCAATTATCACATAAGGAAACTAATATTTTATTAATTGATAAATATCTTCAATTAGGTCAAGAATATCATCATATATATCATAAAATCGGATTTATATTGATCTACTATGAAAAAGGCAAGTATCTCAAAGATAAACAGCAAGAAATGCCGAAGTTATCACATTCTGACGCTCGAACTCGCCGATACCCAGATGGACTCGCCGAGTTGAGCCTACTCGCCGAGTACCACCATGGGACTCGCCGAGTAGAGCAGGCAGAGAACAGAAAAACGAATTTTTGAGCAACAAACAAGCAATCAAAGTATCAATTCAAAAGAAACCAGTCTAGGCTCTGATACCACTGATGGGTTTTAGGCATATGAACATTCCTATGTGCACATGCAACCCTAATGCTTGGATCTAGGTTTCTCTAATTGAACATACATTGAATCCAAGACTTCTAATGGCTAATTGAGTATAAGAACAATACAAAATCAGAGTTAGAAGCTTACCTCAAAACACTTGTTTGATCTTCTTGTTCTTGGAGCTTTAGAGTCACAAATGTCACTCCTCTAATGGCTTACAAACACCAACTAGCAAGAGGATGATATGTGAGAGAGGAGAGGGGATGAAATCGGTCAGGGTATCCTTCCAATAGCACAAGTTCCGATTTCCATAACCCATAGGGTCTATTTATACTCGTCCATGCTTGATCGAAAAACCTGTTAAAAAAGATCAGACTTGTAATGTTTTAAATTAGGGAAACACAATAAATGCTGAGTTACGTCAATTATGGGATGACGGCTCAATAAATATTGATCAATGCGGAATAACCCTAATCGCAACCTTTTTCACAGAAAAGATGTGTATCAATTACACAGCCTCCTGCTCTGATACCAATTGATAAGTTTACAAACCAACTTGAAGATCGTTTAGATCTTTATAACAGGTAAAGTAAGAAATACGAAACTGTAAAGAACACAAGAATGGATCAAAGTGTGTCGAATGATTGATTCACACAATCCTCAGCAGAGCTCGATTAAGAACTTCCGTTGTAGAGGATCAAGGGTTACACGAACGATAAAGAAATAATGCTCTGATCTATCGTAATAATCTTTTCTATCGTTAACCTAATATGCATGCAAGCATATGTATTTATAATAAACCCTATAAGGCTCATGGCTGGACAGGCCCAAACCGGAGTTACAAAACTTGGACTAATAAGCGAGCCCAATAGACGCAATACATAACAAAACGCTACCCAACAATCTCCCCCTTTGCGTCAAATTGGAGCGAGACGCCTTCTTCTTCTTGCTTGGGCCAGCAGCGGGAACTTTCTTCTTTACAGTTTCAAATAGACGTGAGATAAGCGCAAGGATCGTCTGTCTGAACCGGATGTACCATTGTATCATATCGTCAAAGTACTTGATATCATCCGCTGTATTTTCCTTGTTTCTTTGGATGATCCCCAACACATGCTCTAGGCAAGCAGTGGTGTACAGATGTTTGTCGGCTAAGGCAAAGAGACATTTCTGTCCTTCATTCCTTGTGAACATGACTGAGTTTCGCCTCGAGTCGATTTTTCCCATCTGCATTTGGTTCAGATCACTGGCCGAGCCAACAAGAGATATAGTTGGTTTCTTCTTGAAGACGCTAGCTATCTCCTGATCCATCAGCGAAACCTCCATGATGTAGCACACCAACATCCTCTTGAGATGGTCGATGATCGGACCATATTCAGCTTCGTTGGTCAGAAGGATGTTGTGCAGTATAATCCAATCATGGGGATTAAGGTTTGGAAGATCTGCTAAAGAAATGGCATGTTCGGTTTTGGCGGATCCCCTAAGCACCTTGAACCGAACGTTAATGAACTTCCTTCAGTGTACGGTTTCAAGACCCGAACGTTGATGATCTTCTGAGCGCTCCAAGTTTGATATTGAGGTTGAGCAGCCTTCAGATAGAAATCAATCAAGTCCCGATCAACCTGCGGATGAGGATGAGGGAACTCTGCAACGTTTTCGAAGGCGTGAAAGATGAACGCCTTTCGGGTCAGTGGCATATCGAACTAAGAGTCGACAGTATTGGAACAGTCAAAAGAAATGACTGGTTCCAGCCACAAGATGCTCGGAGTGTCAATTGCTTCCTTTATCATCCTCTCGAGAGTCCAAGCAGGAAAAAGAGTTTTCCTACTCTCGAGAAGGTCGTGTGCTTCCTTCTGCTTTCGCTCTGCTTCTTCAGCTTCTTTAGCAACACGGGCACTATCATCAGCCACATTGCGTCGACTTTTACGCTTCAACAAGTCGGCAATGGTTTCTTGGTCTTCTTCCTCTTCTTCCTCAGCAAGATTCTTGCCTTTATCTTTTACACCCGAACCGGAGGCTTGGCCTGCAGGAGGAGGTTCGGTTGTGTGAGTTGCCTTTGAGGAATGAGGTGGTTGAGATCTAGACTCCTTTTCTCCCCCTTGTTTCGGAATGGACACGAAATCAGGTAGCCCTTCAATTTTGCTTAACAGGTCTAGGGCAAGAGCGAGCTTTTCTGTAAGGGTACGCCTCACAGAATGGTTAAGGATAGGATCATGTGCTTCGAGGATGTTGGAGATGGTTGAGTGGACATCCGAAACACACGTCTTAATGACCTCCCGTTCGGACCGAAGAGTGTCAATCTGCTGTTGAGAGTGGGAGAGTTGAGCAGTCTTGACCTTCAGTACAGTGGTCTTCTTTGCCAAAACATCCATTAACGAGTTCTCAGCAGCCAGATCTTCTTGGAGTTTGGAGAGACGCTCGTCAATAGAAGCACGGAATGCTGAGTTGTCGTCTAAGATAGATTGACGAAGTGAAGTGAAGGACTTCAACTCAGTTGAGACAGACGTGGCCAACTGTTGAACAATTGGTTCCAACGTTGTCTTAGCAGCATCAGCACTCGCCTGTAAAGACTTGAACAGGACCGAGGCATCAGAAAATAGTTTATCGACTTTTTCGGTCGCAGCCTGACAGGCTTTTGTGGAGGCATCGATGGCGGCGGTTGCAGAAGCGATAGAATCTTGTTGAGCCCTTGAGAAAGCATCAACAATCTTCTGAATATCAGCTTTAGATAGTGATGATTGAGACGTAGAAGAAGAGGCAATGAGCAAGTCGACCTTGTCATGGAGCTCCTTAAGATGTTTCTTTATGACCGGAGCGTCATCATCATCATCGCTCTGCACTTGAAACGGACTAAAATAGACCGATTCAAAGGTCATGTCTTCCCCGCCAAGGACTGTATCTTCTCCCTCAAAGGCGTGACCGGGAGATGGTGGTAGTGGTGAAGCTGGTGGCTTAGTGGTTTGGTTAGGTTCGGGTTGGGTTGTTTCGGGTGTAGGTGAAGGGGTAGGTTCGGGTGCTTGAGTAGTTTTGGGTGCTGGTGGAGGTTCGGTTGCATCAGTATGAACCCCCGTATTAGATACGTTGGCTCTAACATCTGCGGTGGATGTGGTGGTTGCGTCGGTGAAAATGGGTGGTGGCATAGGGATTGAAGTGGTTGGAGGAGAGGGAATTGGAGAAGGAAGGATTGGAATCTCAGGGATAGGAGATCTTAGGGGAGTGTTGCCTCATGGAGAGTCGTCAGAATTCGAACTCTCACCCTCTGACTCACTGGAGGAGGAAGCGATAATCAGCTTTCTCCTGGGTTGTGTTTTTCGCCTCTTAGGTTGCGGAGACTGAGCAGCTTTTGTGGGTTTCCTCTTCTTAGGAGAAGGGCCTTTAGCCCCTTTCGCCTCCTGCTTCCCTTTGTCAGCCTTCTTGCCTCTTGAAGCAGGCTTGTCGGCTTCATGAATCGACTTCAACATCTCCGGTGTGAGATCCCTCGGACCAGAATGCTTGAATTCTTTGTAGGTCCTGATAATCCTGCTGTCAGCTAGAACGTCAGCATACATAGATTCCGGAATGGAACCATTGAAGGGAAATTTGGAAGCATCTGAGACGATGATCTTCGTGGTATGAAATGTACCAATCGAAGACATCGGAGCATCGGCGACAATGGGGACATTGTACTTGTCCATCACCCATCTTGTAACTAAAGTCCAGAACCTGGCGTATGAAATTTCATAATGCCTGGATGTACAGGAGAGACTTTGGATGAGTTGTTGCCACAAAACAGACCCATAATCCATGTTGATGCCATTGTAGACACCATACATGATTGACAAGAAAAAGCGACTGGCACCGTCAGATCTAGATCTTCTTTCAGATAACCCTTTGAATAGCACAGTGAACATCCCGTTCCACTGTGGCGGCAAGCATGACTTCTTGAACTTCGCGACGGAGGAAAGCACCTCCGTATACCCCATGTTGTAGAACATGTTGAATAAATGCCCGATGGGAACTGTTTCTAGGTTAATCCTCGAGGGATCAGGTTGAAATCCTAACAATGAGCAGAATCTTTGGTTGGAGATTGAGGCTTTGTGCTGAAGAATATCAAAGAATATCCTGTCGACAACCTTGTCGTAGTGAGCAGTCGCAAAGATCTGCGACAAGAACTCCATTGGTACGGATTCAGACCTTGAAAGTGCAGGAGCAATCGGCGAGAACTTCAAACACTCAACAATGGGGAACATGTAGGAATCATAAGCATGAGGGGTTAGATCGATAATGAGGCATTGTTGAGGGCGAATAGGCAGTATGTGAGAAGTGGCGTGAACAGAGGACGAATCTGCCATTGTTGAAGAGAGTGAAGAAGATGATGAACAGTTAGGGTTTAGGGATTTCTTGCGCTCTGGGAATTTTGAATGCAGTAAAGAGGTAAATGGTAGAGGATGTCGCCTTTTATACTGGGGTTTAAGGAGAGAGAAAGATCCCCCCAAATCTTCTAACGAAATACCAAGAGTTTTCCGGATTTTGATTGATGCGTGACAGTTAGAGAAACCGATGATCACACATGAGAGAGAGTGTCAGATCCCTAATAACACGCCTCCCATCAAGCGCCGTTTGAAGATAAACCGTTTCAGATTCATACGTGCCCTTTCTGCGCCAGTTGGAGAAGAACCATTTCAAATTCATACACGCGTCTGCGACGTCATTTGGAGATTAGACGTTTCAAATCCGCGTGCGTTCCCTTTTACGCCGTTTGAAATCAAGTCGATTGGACTCCCGCCTGAGTCAGCATAGCCTCATCTAATCCGTTCAAGTTGTAACGGCAACTTTTGAACAAAACTTCCACGTGGATTAAAATCAACCATTGCTTGTAATCAACCATCAATCCAATGAAAATGCGTGTAATTAATAGAACCATAATTTTGGAAAATCAAAGATTTTCGTGCTGAGGGTGTAAAAGACAAGAAATAAATCAATATTTTTTTAGGAAAATTGTGATGTCAATTAAGACACGAAACAAATGATCTCGGGCACGAATCTCTTCCTTCAAAGTCAAGAGAGACCTTAAAGTGTTTGTATGGTTTCCCGTTGAACAACGATCAAACACTTATTAAGAAGTGTTGAAAGGCTTCTTTTAATTAGGCTTCTTAGGGTGGCTTTTGCTTTGATTCAACAGTCCTAATCTTGAAATAAGATAGAAAGTGAACAAAGTACTTGTGAGACCGGTGTAGTCTGTTGAACAAGTAGGTTGGTAATAATTTTAAAGTGGCTGGTAAAAATAAAATCTCAACAAAAATTAAAAAGTAGATCCCAAGGGAAGAAATGTTATGGTTTTTAACAATTTCATAGGAATCACACAAAAGAAAATTTTGAGATTTCATGAAGATACGTCCGTCAATTCATGGGTGAAAACTAGAGCAAATTAATTGTTCACCGTCAATTTAGATTTGGTATTGAATTGTGAGTTTCACTCAGCTCGTAGTGGCACGAAACTAAGATCATGAACACAGTTTTTGAGTAACCATAAACCTCAGTGGTAATTTCTGAGAGCCTCAAGGGTTACGTTTGTGAAACGAATGTAATGGAGAAATGCAATAGAGATGGTGTAAGAAATCAAAGTACCTCTGCTGTGAAAAATAGGACCAAGCAGAAAACTCTTATCTCATGTGAGAAGAGAGTTAGGTAGCTCATGATTAGAATAAATGTGATAGCTTAATTGGGTAGACAAGGTTTGTGTATACCAAGTCATTAAGGCTAATATTCAGAATCTGATGAGGCTTTGGGCACATACAATAGCATGCTTCTAGGGACACTTAACTAATTCAACAATTTCCCCATGAACAAACACACAAATAAAATTAAAGCCAAAAAGTAAATAAAGAACAGAATATTTTTGGAGTTTTTGATATTAAAAGAAAAGAACTATTTTTGGAATTTTTGATATTAGAAAAAAAAATAAATAATAAAAAATAAGACTGAGAAAAAAAACTTTGGAAAAACCGAACCCGAGCGTTCGGTTGGTTTCGGTTTTGAAAAATTTTGAAAAACCGAACCCGAGCGTTCGGTTGGTTTCGGTTTTGAAAAATTTTGAAAAACCGAACCCGAGCGTTCGGTTGGTTTCGGTTTTGAAAAATTTTGAAAAACCGAACCCAAGCGTTCGATTGATTTCGGTTTTGAAAAATTTTGGAAAACCGAACCCGAGCGTTCGGTTGATTTCGGTTTTGAAAAATTTTGGAAAACCGAACCCGAGCGTTCGGTTGGTTTCGGTTATGAAAAATTTTGAAAAACCGAACCCGAGCGTTCGGTTGGTTTCGGTTTTGAAAATTTTTGAAAAACCGAACCCGAACGTTCAGTCTATTTCGGTTACTGAAGAAATTAGATTTTCAAAAAGGAAATACTTTTGACAATAAGATAACTAATTTTGGAACTATTATACAAGAAATTTACAACCAAGAAAACCACCTTTAATTGATGAGTGAAAGGCAGATTATCCAACCGAACCCGAACGTTCGGTCGGTTTCGCTTCTTACGTTTGAGTTTGAGAGGTAGTTTGTGGTACTGACTCTGATTCCATCATACCTAGCCCTTGTAGAATTTTGTTGAACGACACTTCAAGAAGGGCTTTGGTAAAGACATCAGCCATCTAATCAGTGGTTCTGACAAAGTGAATTTCAACGTTTCCATCTTCCACATGATCTTTAATGAAGTGATACCTTAGTGCTATGTGATTGGTCTTGGAATGTTGCACTGGGTTATGACAAATCCTAATTGCACTTTCAGAGTCACAATATAGTGGGATCTTTTTCATATTGAGTCCATAGTCCCTGAGTTGACTTTGGATCCAAATCACTTGAGAGGTGCAGGAGGCAGCTGCAATGTATTCTGCTTCAGCTGTAGATAAAGACACATAGATTTGTTTCTTTGATTACCAGCTAACCAACTTCCCATCGAGGAATTGGCAGCCTCCGGTGGTGCTTTTCCTGTCTAGTCCACAACCTCCAAGGTCTGCATCTGAGTAGGCTTGAACGAAGAAGCCCGAGTTGGATGGATACCATAGACCTAAAGAGGTAGTTCGCTTGAGATAACGGAGTATGTTCTTCACTGCAAGCATATGAGGTTCACGTGGATTCGCCTGAAATCTAGCACAATAACAAACAGAGAACATGATATCAGGCCTGCTAGCAGTAAGATACATCAGTGAACCGATCATCTGGCGATAAAGCGTAATATCAACTGCCGGTTTATCCAAGGATGGAGTGAGCTTGGTGCCGAACGCCATTGGAACTTTGACCTTTGAATCTCCCATCATGCCAAATTTAGCTAGGAGAGTCTTTGTGTACGCTTCCTGATTAATAAAGATGCCTTCGGGTCCCTGTCTAATATTTAAACCAAGGAAAAAGTTAATTGGACCCATTGAGCTCATTTCAAATTTAGTCTCCATCAGCTTTCTGAATTCAGCCGTTAAGCTAGGATTCGTTGAGCCAAAGATGATATCATCGATGTAAATTTGAACAATCATAAGGTGGTTACCTTCCTTCTTACGAAAGAAGGTTGGGTCAACCGAACCTTGTTTGAATTTGGACATCTTTAAAAACTTTGTTATTGTTTCATACCAAGCTCTCGGAGCTTGTTTCAGTCCATACATGGCTTTGTCCAAAATATAACAATGATTAGGATACCTTTCATTTACGAATCCAGGAGGTTGCTCCATGTACACTGTTTCTTCAGGTTCTCCATTGAGAAATGCACACTTGACGTCCATTTGGTAGACTTCAAAGTTTTTGTGTGCAGCATAGGCGAGAAATATTCTAACGGATTCCAGCCTAGCTACAGGAGCGAAAGTCTCTTCATAGTCAATTCCTTCCTCCTGACAGTATCCTTTAACTACCAGTCGTGCTTTGTTTCGAATCACGTTCCCTTCCTTGTCCATTTTGTTCCTGAATACCCACTTAAGACCAACAACAGAGGCATTTTGAGGAGTTGGAATGAGGCGCCAAACTTTGTTTCTTTCGAATTCATTTAGTTCGTCTTGCATTGCTTGAACCCAATCGGAGTGATCAAGAGCAGTGTTAACTATCTTTGGTTCAACTTTTGAAACGAAGGAATTAAACATACATAATTCTACTTTTGAGAATAATGAAGTTTGTTTTGCCTTAAGTTGTGATCGGATGATCTCTGGTCCATTTTCAGAGACATCACGAACAACTTGTGAGACAGGATGATCTCTGGTCCATTTGACAAGAGGAGGGTAATTTGGATCATAGGATGGATCCAATTCAGCGTTAACCATCTCTTCCAGTTCGGATTGACTTTCATCATCATAAGGCATATCGGCAGGCTCCCCCTCGACAGATAAGCTTTCAGTAATTTCTTGAGTGTCTTGAGCTTCAGTGGTTTCCGGTGGTGCTGAGCTTTCGGGTGGTGAGGCACTTTCGGTTGGTAAAGTGCGTTCGGGAGCAAATTGAGAACTGTTTTCCCCCTCAACATATGAGCTCGGCTGTGACGATGAAGAAGGATCCTCCATCTCGACTGAAGCATTGTGTTGTAGAGATTCGTTGGAACTGGATACTCCTTCATTCATTCGCTTTGTAGCATCTTCGACCAGTCGCTTCAGATGATCTACCTTGTTGTCTGTTGCGCTGCTTTCTGAGTGAATGGCCTTCTCAGGTTCATCAAATAACTCGACGAACTTCTCAAAGAGGTTTGCAATTGAGGCTGTGACTTGACCTGTTTGAGGAAAGATTTCGCCAGCTATGTCTACGTTGGCCTTTAGCTTTTTGACATAGCTATCATCAAAAGTCATGTAATACGTTTCTTCTATTTTCCTCGAACGTTTGTTTATAACCCTGTACGCTTTAGAAGTGAGAGAATAGCCCAGAAAAATCACTTCATCGGCTTTGACATCAAACTTGTTGCGGTGTTCTTTAGAATTGAAGATGAAGCACCGTGAACCAAACACATGGAAGAATTTAATATTCGGTTTCCTGTTGTTGATGATCTCATAAGGAGTGAGCGTGAATCGCTTATTGAGATATGACTTGTTCTGTGTAAAACAAGCTGCAGAGATAGCATCAGTCCAAAAATATAAAGGTAAGGAAGCAAAACATAGCATGGTTCGGGCCGCTTCACACAAAGATCGGTTTCCTCTTTCGACAATTCCATTTTGTTGAGGCGTGTAGGGAGCTGAGAAGTTGTGACTGGTTCCTCTTTCTGCCAAGAATTCTTCAAATTCTTTATTTTTGAACTCCAGCCCATTGTCGCTTCTGATGTTGCGAACGACTTTCTACAGCTGTACTTCAACCTGCTTGATGAACATCTTTAGCTTGTGAGTCGCTTCAGATTTGAGCTTCAGGAAGAAAACCCATGTAAAACGTGAAAAGTCATCAACAATAACAAGAATGTATTTGCTACCGCCGATACTTTCGATAGATGACGGACCACACAAATCAATATGAAGTAATTCAAGTGGTTCAACAACTTTAGTGTTTATTATTGATGGATGACTTTGACGAATCTGCTTCCCCATTTCACATGCAGCACACAAATGTTCTCTATCGTACTTGAGCAATGGAAGACCTCGAACATGACCTCCAGTGACAAGTTTGTTGATATCCTTAAAGTTAAGATGCGAGAGCCTTCAGTGCCACAACCAACTTTCTTCATATTGTGCTTTGGATAACAATCAGATAGTTGGGTTCCCTTTGATGGGCTTGAGGTTTAGGGGAAACATTTCACCTTTACGCTCTGACTTGAGAATCACTCTTTGCGTCTTCTTCTCAATTATTTCTGAACCCTCATCATCAAATGAAACCTTGAGACCGGTACCTCCAAAAAGCTGAGATACACTGATGAGGTTATGTTGTAAACCTTCTACGTATGCAACCTTCCTTATCGTGAAATCACCGTTTGTAATCATTCCATAGCCTTTCATGGTGCCAAAGGAATTGTTCCCGAACTTGACATTTCCACCGTTTGAAAGGGACCTGAATTCCCTTAGCTCTTCCTTCCTTCCTGTCATGTGACATGAGCAACCACTGTCAATGTACCATTCTTTGTCAAACTGCTCGTCACTGATAACCTGCAAAAATCAAGCAGATTTAGGAACCCAAAGTTTCTTGGGTCCTCGTGAGCCTTTCACAAGAACAGGAATAGTAAGAGAGATGTCAACAAGATATGTTCTTTTTGTTAGTGTTGTTTCATCTTTCTTTTTGATGGTGAAAACCTTAATCTTATTGGGATTTGTTGCTTTTGGTTCGGACTCTGGTTTATCTGATGAAACCTTTAATTTTCCTTTCAGATTATTTGTTGATTTAGGTTTTTGAATGTTAACAGAATGGAACTTAGAGTGTGGATGAGAGGAATTAGAAGAATTAGATTGAGAGATTTTAGACTGAGATGATTTCTTGACTGGAGATTCTAGGTGACCTTTTCGGTTTTGATCATCAGTAGGACCGAACCTAAAATTTTGGTCTCTTTTGCTCTCTGAACCGAACCTTTGCTTTCGGTTGATATAGTTCTCTGGACCCAACTTCTGCTTTCGGTTGCTGTTGTTTTTCGAACCGAACCTCTGCTTTCGGTTGACGTTGCTTTCTTGTGGTATAATAGTATTTTTCTCTGACTTTAAATTTCTGTCACGATATGAGAAATAGGCATTTTGAGACTGCCAAAACTGTTTTCTTTCGGAAAGATTCTTCTTGTATCTTTGATTCATTTGTTGTTTTTGGTTTTTCACCTGCTTCGGCTGATGATGAATGTTCGCCTTTTGCTTTTGTTTTCTGTCAGCTGGCTCACTTTGAGCTGATGATGATTCGCTTGAATCTGCTTTTTCTTTAGGAACATCTTTTGTACCACTAGTACTTGGCACATTGAAGCTATTAGGCTTGTTCAAAGGTTCTGGCACATATCTGCCTTTGGTTTTCCATGATGTCCTTTCTGACAGACCAACAGTTTCATCAGCATTGTTGATAGGAGCCGACCAGAAGAACTCATCGCAGCCATCAACATTTTCTTCGTTTACAATGGCCGTGAGTTCAGCTGTCTGATGTTCGGTTACACCTGTGACCTTGTACACCTGATTCGGAGTGGTTCTAACCTTTTGGTACACTACAACTTTTGCTTCAAGGATCGAGGACTTTTGTTGGGACAAATGAGCAAACTCCACAGAATTTTCTGAAATAAGATTCTTGTGGTTTTTGGGTTCGCTTTTGACAAATTCAGAACAGTCAACTGTGTCCTCTACAGAAATTTCACTCATATCATCGTCATCATTAAGCTCAGATGCATTTTCAACATCAATTTTATTTTCTGAGCTTAAGTTGGTACTCAATGAGTCAAACTTTTGTATGGTTTCGGTCCTTAGCTTCAGTTTATCATTTTCATCCAAAAGGTTTTTCAGCATGTCCTTGTGGTTCTTGGACTTTATGAAAGATTTGATTTTGTCTAGACCATACATATACGTCGGATTAACATCCTCAGACGAAACAACACTTTCACAATTGTATGCTTCAGCATCAATTTCATCTTCCTTAAACTCGAGGAAGGGCAATATCATGCGGTGAATTTTCTGCCCTATTTCACAGTTTAAATGAAGTTGAGTAATATTATTATAAAGACGCTTAGCAATCAAACAAAAGACATTTCGCTGTTTTAAAAGTTTTAAATTGTCTCTTTGCAAATAAATGTTTTTGTCCTTGATTTTGATTAACTCCGACTCCTTCAGTTCGATCCACATTCTCCGTTCCTCACTCTTCGAAGACACCCTGCTTATTTGGTCAGTTAGGTTAGAATTGGTGACTCGAGTTTGAATTAAACTGCTGTCTAGATGAGAGATTCTTGAATTAACATTTTTTAATTCTTTTTCGTATGAGCATTGAGGGACTTTGAATGAAACAAAAACGGATTGTACCTTCTTGATCAGTTCATCAAGCTCGTTGAACTGCACGCTGAGCGGTTTAGCTGTAAAGCACAAATCCTGTTGCTCCTTCGGGTCTTCATTCCCACCATCAGTGTTGTATCCCCTCATCTGAGATACATCAGACACCATCAAGCATTTGCCATCACTACGTCATCCTTCGCCACGTAAGCCTTTCCATGAGAAGACTTCCTTACTTCATCATCTTCGGAGTCGGATGACCAGACCTCCACTCCTCCGAACTCATCATTCGCTACCGAACCCTGCACAATTAAAGCATTCATAGAAGGGTTAGCAGCAGATTTCTTCTTCCTGATTTCATCCAGCTTTTTCAGCAATAAAGCTTCTTCATCTTTCTCCTCATCCTTTTCTGCCATTTTCTTGAGGACACAATCTTTTGCATAGTGGTTCTTTCCTCCACAGTAATAGCAGCTCACTCCCGAATCTCCTTCCGCTTTCGGTTCCTTCTTTGACTCTTCTGCCTTCGGTTCATCTTTGACCTTTTCAGAACTATAACTTCCCTGCCAATTTTGGTTCTTATTGGTGGGAAATCTTTTCTTGATGAACCTCTTGGGGTTTGACACCATCATGGCATAGTCTTCAGAAGTAAGGTCATAATCCTCCAAGTTGAGGTCTTCTTCTTCCATCACCGCTTTGCTTTTGGACAGGAGCGCCAACGAACCCAAGCTTGAGACCACATTCTTCTCCTGTAACACGATCTCTTCCTGAGATTTCAGGATGCCCACCAGTTTCGCCAAAGAGTAGGATTTGAATTGCTCATGCGCTTTAACTGTGGACACAACAGCTCTCCACTCAGATCTGAGGGCGTTCAAAAACGTAACCTTTTGCTCAATTAGCTTCCTTTCAATGTCATGTTTAATCATCTTGCTAAGAAGATGATTGAAGCGATCGAACGTTTGAGTCACGGTTTCTTTGGCTCCCTGCTTGAATTCACCAAACTCGGACAAGAGTAAGGTTTGAATGGAGTGTTCAAGATCTTCGTCCGTAGAGTACAATTCTCGTAGCCTGTCCCATATTTCCTTGGCAGTAGTACATGAACTCACCAGCCTGAAAGTGTCAGATTGAAGAGCGAATATGATTAATCATACTGCTTTAATATTGCACTGAAATTTATCTTTTTCGTCTTGGGCAAGATCTTTAACATCTTTCAAAAGATCATTATACTCCTTCTGCGTCTTAATAATCCTTGAGGTTGCTGAATGAGCGAAGGGTCTAGTTACGATTGCTTCCCAGATGAGGTATCCATTGTCCTCAGATCCTATAACATAATCTTCAAAGTGATGCGCCCAGACTTCATAATCCTGGGTGTAAAGGATGGGAATCTTCGTTGTTGATCCAATGTTGTTCGAAATATTAATGGGATTGGATTGCGACTCGTCCATGCTTGATCGAAAAACCTGTTAAAAAAGATCAGACTTGTAATGTATTAAATTAGGGCAACACAATAAATGCTGAGTTACGTCAATTATGGGATGACGGCTCAATAAATATTGATCAATGCGGAATAACCCAAATCGCAACCTTTTTCACAGAAAAGATGTGTATCCATTACACAGCCTCCTGCTCTGATACCAATTGATAAGTTTAAAAACCAACTTGAAGATTGTTTAGATCTTTATAACAGGTAAAGTAAGAAATACGAAACTGTAAAGAACACAAGAATGGATCAAAGTGTGTCGAATGATTGATTCACACAATCCTCAGCAGAGCTCGATTAAGAACTTCCGCTGTAGAGGATCAAGGGTTACACGAACGATACAGAAATAATGCTCTGATCTATTGTAATAATCTTTTCTATCGTTAACCTAATATGCATGCAAGCATATGTATTTATAATAAACCCTATAAGGCTCACGGCTGGACAGGCCCAAACCGGAGTTACAAAACTTGGACTAATAAGCGAGCCCAATAGACGCAATACATAACAAAATGCTACCCAACACAAATCCTTTCCATGATAAGCCTTGGACGATTTTATGGCTATCATAGGCCCTAGAAATCGTCCACCCCTTATCCTTAAAGGATATATAGCCCAAAGTGCAACTATCAAACAATTGACAGTTTATACCCCTTTATTTAATTAATCTCTTTAAGTCACCAAATTAATTCCCAATTAATTTATGACTTATATTAATCAAACAACAATATTATTATTCCTTATATTATTCTTATAATATATTAATAATATTCCTTCGCTCATTATAAATCATCCTGTCAAGTTGCTATGGTGAAGGCAACCTAAAAGGACCATGCACAACCGGATCAAATAATTGCCAAATATAGTTGTAGCCTTAGACACTATTCCAACACGAACCTTCGGACTATATATAGCATGCGAGGGTTCCGACTATTTTACACTTTTTCACCGTAAATTTCACCATCTTTCACATTCTCCACTCCCCTAAGCTCATATACAACCCCTAAAGCCCCGGTATCAAGACTCGAGCCCGAAGTAAGCCTTGAAGCCCCGAAATTCTCAAGAATTCATCCTCTATCCTGTCGAAACTCTGCCCGATTTAAGCTGGTTTTTCGCCAAACAAACTAATTTTCGGGAAACGAAACGCTGCCCGTATTACCACCTATCAAGTGAGTTCACACCCCCATATTTTCATAATTTCTAATGTTTTAAGGGCGGAAATACAAGTATAACACAATAACTTAGTGTTATAAATAAATGATTTCAAATCACGATAAAACTATGTTAAAGCACCAAAAATACTCCAAATATTGAACTATTTTATAAACTTATATTTTTCCCAAATACACACACACACACACACACATATATATATATATATATATATATATATATATAAATATAAATAAGATTTAAAAAGGCTAGGACTAATAACTCAGTCTAGGTCCTTTTCCTTGTTTGGATGTGGACTTATAGTACCGGTTATTTGTCCGAAGGTCGTTTAAATTTTACTTATATATAAAATTGTATATGTATATAAATATAAAAGTTATCTCATCAGTTTAATTACCCTTTGTAATATGTTGAGCAAAGGATTACATGCAAAAATAGTTATTTGCCAATTCATAAAGTACATATAAATTATATAGGTATAATTTATGATATAGAGAGCAATACTTAATGATTTAAGTATACATGAATACACTGTTTTACATGAAACAAGGGTTTTAATTCAGAACAAATCAAGGGTTTACACTTGTCAAATACTTGTTCGGAATACTAATTCAAGAACATATTGTCAATCATTTATTTCAGAATGATTGGGTTTTCATAACTAATATACATGTAACGTTTATATGCTTTTCATGAGACATTCAGTTCAGGTTGTTTAAATTCATTTTAGACAACCAAGGTAAAGCCCTGACATTATAACCAGAATCTCCAGTCCGGGGATCGAAACAAGTTGTGTATAGATCTATATCGGGATTGACAACCCCGCACTCAGGCTGCTAGCTACAGTCATGCATACATGCCAATGAGTGGCAATTGTTATCAACAGTTTAAGTGCTCACCAGGCGTTTGTTTCAGGCGTTCATGTCTTTGTATGGTTATAGTAACTCATTAAACTAGTGTATAAACAACTAAACGTAAGTACATCTTCAAAGTACCAACTTACGAAATACAAAGTACAATGGTATACTACAGTTTTCAATAATAGCTGGTGAAGCCAGGCACACTCTCAGATACAAGTTTTACAAATACATTGGTTTAATAATAGGACGGTTTTATGGGAATAAAACTACTTTTCACATACCACCGAAAATATGGGATTTTCTAGAACAGTTTTCATATTCAAAATACAAAGACACCCATTCAAACATAAAGATTTATGTACTCACTCAACTTATTGTTGATACTCTCTTTTCAAATTACTTGTATTATCAGGGAAATAATAACAGGTACTCCCCGAGCTTTTTGAGAAGATGGAGTCATTATGAGTCATATCTTCTTCTTTTGTATAACTGTTTTGGTTTCAATATACAATGATCGAACATATGTAAAATACTTATACTTTTCAATACAATGGTTGTTTGTACTTTGATTACTATGATGCATGTGTTGTGATACTACAAATAAAGTCCTCCACCCCCGGACGTTTCCGCCGTCTGGTTTGGGGGTGTGACAACAATCATAACAATGACGGAGAAAAAAGAAAACCATCTGCGAGTCATACGGAGAAGCAGAACACTTTATACGTCACTTTAATAGCTATTAAACCAATATAAACTAGTGAGTTAGTGATTACACTACTCATACTTAGTGCTAGGTTATCATATCTTTCATCACGACTAGTAATAGTAAATCAGGTGAGATACACCATTTCAAAACTTATAGAAACCGATCCAATCTATGGCTTTCAAACCAATATTCTGTTTTGACAACTTAAACACTTTTACAATACCTATTTCTACTATATACCATAAAGACATCACAAGGATGCTGGCCAAAACAGTAAAAACTGTATAGAAGAACACCGAATTTATGTGTATATAAATAGATAGAATACAACTAGAAATGACCATCATTACTTACGAACTTATTTCACACCTTGTAACAGAATCATGCCTTCACATGGAAGTAATCATCCTATCAACACAATACCATTTCTACGAATGGGCATTGCCACTTTACAAGCTACGGTTATAGCCGTTGTGGCTGCCATTATGGCATACAAAAACTCTATCGACACAAACAGAGAAGGAAATAGTATTGACAATCCTAATCGTCGTAGCAATCAAAGGCACCCGCAAGTGACTATCTGCAAGAACGCCCCAAAAAGCAACCTTAGAACATGAAACAAAAACCCTGGAACAAGAGAAGGGGCTGTTCAACTCAAAGAACCGCCAAAAGACAACCGGCGATGGTAATCCGTACCCCCACTGACCCTACTACCTCAACATTGAGAACACCATATCGTGGGAACCTTCCACACTGCAACAAGTGCAACCACCATCATAATGGAGTCTGCCGGGTGATGTATTGCGATAGGTGCAATAAGGAAGGACACACCATCAGCCATCGTAGAACTCCGACACAACACATCATTGCAACCACCAATGCTAGTAGAAGTGAAGTATACCACCTATGCGGTGAAACGGGGCATTTCAAGAGAGATTGTCCAACAGAGAGGAATGACGGGGGAGCGAGAGGAGTTTAACAGCAGAACAGGAAGAAACAATAAGGAACGCTACTAAGAATTTTGGTACATTTCCAAACAACAATAACTAAATATCTAATTCTCACAAGAAAATTTTTCCAGTTAAATCTTAATTATACAAGACTTGTTTACCCCAAGTGATTATAGAGGAACCTAATAGGGATTGTATTGTAAAGTCCATCATTTCTAGTTATTAGAACAAACTTACTACTAAAATTCTCTTAAAGCAGTACGAATCATTTGTAGTAGTAATAACAAGGATAAATCTGAAGGCACTAGAGAGTATACACAGAAAGGACTATCGCCCTAAAAACGTTTCTCTTTAATCGACTTAACACATGCTTCATTAAGAAGTTACGATGTCGTCTTTCGACATGGATTGGTTTGGTCTTCACTATACCAGTCCCAAGTGCTACAGAAAGACCCTTCGCTTAATTGTCGACTAATGAATCTCTTTCGATCTATAACGACAAACCCGACACAACTCCCGAATCGTCTCTCGTTTCAAAATCCCGAAGTACTCATGTGAAGAGTGCAATATCTTTTGAAACCTTCCCGAAGTATTACCGAAAGACCATTTAGGAACAACACACGCACAACGAGTCAAGTTCAAGCACGGAGGCTAGGAATGTATACGGTAAACCTATCACCACAAGTGTATATACGACTTGTATATACAAGGCGGTGATAGATGAACCAGGTATGAATTTAACTATGAACTTCAAGACAAAGATACCCAATACTAAGAGTGAACATGCTAACATTTAGATGAACATAGGCAAATAAACCCAAATCCACACGACCTATACCGATCAAAACGACAGACAGGATAATGAAGGTTCGCTGGAACAGCCACGCTAGGATTTGGATTCACTAGAGAACGAGAAAATTAAATGAAAAAAAAGTACTCGCATCTCTTCCCTAGTCCATAAATACTCATTTTAAAATAATTTCGAGAAGAAATTCCCTCTAACGGGGGGATGATGTAACAACTTGATATTTCAAGTCAATGTAATAATCTAAAGTCAACTAGTGTAACCTATTTTGAGATAATAAAAATAGCGTCCAAAAATAAAATGTTCAAAAATCTCAATTGGTCACTATAAAGTGATAGATATCGTAACAAGGTTTTCAGAAATATAAAGAACACAAAAATCCGAGTTATAACGAAGAAGTTATGACCAATCAAATATCCGCAACAAAACCGGTAAAACACCGTTAAGCATAAAATGAGAAATTTCACTAAAATACTTTTTAGCCTTAGGTACCTAAAAGAAAGTCGTAGATATCATTAAACTGTAAACGTACATAAAAAGAACGTCCAATTCTAACTTCGTAAGTGGAAGTTATGATTTTTCTAAGTTTCGGATATAGCAGTAGACAACTAATAACTCGAAATAGAGATCGAGTGACTTTTAACCGACACAACCTGAACGAGAATTGAAGATCTTGACAATAGTAGTACAACAATAAAAAGACAGACAAAAACAGACGTCTGATGAAGAAGTTATGAATTTTTAACAGATTTTTCCTGTCGCGGCCTGTTAAAAATATAATATTAAAAATAAAATTCAAAATCAGCCGACAGAGTCTAAATGAAAGTTGTAGAACATAATCTCACCTACACGTGGATCTAAAAAACGTAAAAATCGGAACTCGTATGCAAAAGATATGAATTTATGAAGTTCAGGGCACAAACTTTGACACATGTCAGAGCTCACATCGTGAGTGCAGAGTTCACGACGTGAACAATTTGATCAACCCATCCAGAGCAAGTGGACAGATGACGCATGCCATGAGCGGATCAGGACGAAACTCACGACGTGAGTTATGCGAAACTCACGACATGAAAGTCGAGATTTCAGGCTATATGTAGAAATCCAAGCCTTTCGGATTTGGTTGCTATTTCTCAACCCCTCTCCTCTCTTAAACCCTCTCTAGCCACTCTTGAACACCCCGAAGCCCCAGTAACACCCCTAAAACATGAAGCAAGTCCTGACGCCCCGAAGTTCCCGAGAAAGACATTCTTTCCAGCTGAAGTGCTACCCGCGTGAAGCCCGATTCTTCACTAGGAACTCGACGTTACGTCAAGAAAGCTCATTTCTAGAAACAAAACGTTGTCCAAATCACAAGTCGTCAAGTGAGTTTATACCCCTATCACTACTGTTTTAAATGCTTTTTAAACACTTTTGGGGGGGGGGGGGGAGGGAATAGAAGTATAACACAAGAAAACTTGTGTTAAAATACAAACCATTGATTATGTTTCTTAAACTTTATGTACTTATTACGGGAAACAATATCATTATCAAATATGCATATATTTACAAACAATACATGTTAAAATAACACGATTATCATCTTAATATAATATACATTTGAAACTATAATAGTTATAGTTAGAATAATATTGATACCATTTTTAACCCCTTCTTGGGATGAAACAAAGTTTATATAAAAATATTTTTATTTTCATGCTTTATAATCATTATGAAAGGGTTTTCCTGGATAAACGTCAGTATTTTACAAACAATCGAATAAACAACTATACGTGAACTTTTAAATAAAACATATTTTCGAATACTTTTATGAATAAAAAAAACTACATATCTTTAATTTAAGTGTGGTAATATACCTATACTTTTCAGTCTTGATTTATATTAGACTACAACTCGGTTTATGGAAAATATAGGATTTTCTGGGATAAAGACAATTACTCAAAAAACAAACAATTTATAATTCAACTTTCTGGAAACAAATATGATTTCTTATTTCAAAGCATCATTCTTTAAGAATAAAGAACGTACTTTTCAAACATTAAAAATGATTATGAACTTACCAACTTAAATGTTGATACACTTTCAAAATCACTTGTATTCTTAGGAAAAACAGTAGACATGTACTTTCTCAGGCGTTTTGAATACGAAGCATAGTAGTATTGTGTCTTATATTCTGCTATATTTTTAATGTAAATCATGTAATGTTTTGAACTCAATGTAAATTATATATTATCAATGCAGTGGTTGTTGTTAGTTTGATTACTATTTTACACTTTTTGTGATACTATACATGTCGTCCTCCGCCCCCGAATGTTTCCGCCGTTCAGGTTTGGGGGTGTGACAAGTTTCTTGATGATCGGATGAGCTTTGTGACTCAGGCAACTACTACGTATGTTCGAGTTATCAAAATGACTGCTAAAAAGGGTGTGTTGGGGAACCATTGGTAGGCAAGTCTAAGACATCTAAATGGTATTGATTACCATCCCTGACTTAACTTTCTTGTGATGTTAATGAATTATACTGATCCTAGGAGATTGGATTGTATGTTCATTTTAGTACTTCATTCCTCTCATTTTTTTTCTTTTTGATCCTCGTCTGTTGCCAAGGAATCCCCAAAGCAGCTTGTTATTCACAATGATCCTTTTGATATATCTCATAAGGTCGTTGCATAGGGTTATTATGTGAGGATCGACGGGACGGGTAACTAATGATGGATTGCCTTATATGATATCTAGGTTATATAATATTTTTTGGTAACAGTTGGTTTTGCAGGTCTGATAATTATAAATTATTATCAATAATAATATTGTGGGATTGAAAATCATATGTGTCTCACTAGGTTTTCCAACCTGACCCACTCCATTTATATGCATCACAGGTAGCGGTATTAAGATTATTGGAGGTTTGCATAGGATGTTGAGTGATTAAAGAGAAGACTTGCAATAGAGTTCAAGACCGTAGTTATTTACACTGTAAATATGTTGTGCATTGATTATGCATCATTAGGGTTTTGTAATTTGAAACAACATCTTTATTCAAAGATATTCTTAATAAAACGAAATAGTTTCCACTAAATGTTTTATTATATTAGGATTTTCCACAAACAAAGATGTTATGGTTTTTCAAAGCGTAAAGAAAAAGTTTTTTTCGGTTTTGGAAAATAGGGATGTTACATTCGCCTAACACTTTTAGGTTTTCCCGCGACTAATGATAGTCTAAGTTTTTATTCTTATATTCTTGCGACCAATGATAGTCTAGATTCCTCAATAATCTCACTATCTACATCAAGATCTATCAATTAAGGAATAACCTGGTAAGATCGTATCGGATGTAGGGTATGTTTAGGATACAAAGTATACTGTTTGGAAATCCCACTTTAAACACCTCACAAAATCTAGCCTAGACATCATACCCGTAAGTAGATCAATTAGTATTTTGATTGAAATCACTGATAAATCTTATTTATAGATTCATAATAACGACTATGAATATAAATATAAGTTACATTTGAAGCCTAGTAAGAACAGTTTAACTTATAGAAATTTCTAGCGGTGATAAGGAAGTCGTGGGTAGAACTCTGACCCAAACACTTCTTTTTGTCAAGCTCGTGGATACTCAGAGGTTCACTAAAATGCTCAGAAGTACGGAAAAAACCGAACACAAAGGACCAGATAGATTTTAGAGAGAATTGTGAGAAATGTGTGAGAAATGAGGCTGACTTCGGTCTCTATTTATATGGATTTTTGGGAGGCGCTCCACGAAAATATAAGGCGCACGCCATGTAACATCACATTTAAAATATAATAATTAATAATAGACCCGGAACCCCAGGAAGTGATTATTATTATTATTTTATATCGTTATAGTCCAAAAATCAAATAATATTTAGCGAGGTGTTGGCTTCGGAAAGCCAAATGACAAGAGTTAAAGTTTTGGGAGTTAAAGTGTAATTTCGGAGTTTATTGTGCAAAGGATTTAGAAGCCAGAGGTGTTTCGTATCATTTGGATTTACTATGAAATAATTTTGGATGGATGGGTTAAAAGGATAAATTATGTACCTAAGTTGAAAAGAAATTCTCATGGAGGGGCTATATGGTAACCTTTGGGACTTGAACTGTTATAAATTTTGGATGTTATATATATATATATATATATATATATATATATATATATATATATATATATTCTTTATAACCGCATGAAACCCCCTAACCCTAAATCTAGTGTCAGCTGCCACCCTCTCCATCCTCCTACTCCAACCGCCGCCATCTAAAGCATCATCAGACGTCGGGGTCACCAGAAGAAACCAATAGGATCGTTGCTGTATCGGGTAGGACCAATTGATGGTGTTAGTCGAGCCTCGTCACTGCCACTGCCACTATCCGGCTATTTCCACCGAGTTGTTGCTGCCATCTCAATTCGTACACCCTCAGGTCTTCCCCACCACATCCTTCCATGGATGTCGACGAGCTTGCTACCATGGCTATTCATGACAAAGCTGCTGACAGGGACTTGAGTAGGTGTTTCTTCGTCACCGTTGGTGCTGCTGTACTCGGTGGTTCGAACCACATTCTCCTCTTCTCTCAGTTCTGTTTGCTGATACGTCACCACCACCGCTCGAGCAGCTTCCCTCCGCCACTTGTTCCTTCGTTGTTAGATTGATGTGGCCGTCACCACCACGTGGCTGTTCCACTGTGACCGATATTCTCCGCCTCTATTAGTGCGGGGATGTGTGTTTCAGTCGTGTTTTGCTAACTTGAGGGTGTCTTGGATTGTTGTTATCGGAAAACCAAGAAAAACCACCATGGCTGCCGGCCATGGTGGCTGCCACCATATACCACCACCGGCCACCACAAGGTGGTTGTGTATGTGTGTTTATTAGTGAGTGTGTGGGTGTGCGTGTTTATTAGTGTGTGTGTGTGTGTGTTCATGGATGGTATTGTAATTTGTAACAAAAAGATGAAATAATGGGAAGAAATTCGAAACTACCACCATGAGTTGGTGGCTACCGCCTTCTGCCACCATTAGCCGCCACGTCGGGTGGCGGTGTGCCTTGTTTGGTTTGTGACTCCTTTGGATGTTTGGACAAAGGGACTACTAAACCCTAATTGACCCAAAGAAACCCTATTGGGCCCAATGATACCTTAATGGGCCCAATGAAGCCCTAATGGATCAAAAAGCCCAACCATGTGACTAATGGGCTAGTATTAGGGTTTGGAAAACCCTAATTGCGTAAAACCCTAATTTTGGGGAAATGTTGGGACCCGCACTTAAGCTAATTATTAAACTTCAAATATTAAATTATAATCATTGGCAAATTAACCTAAGGCAATAATGGATTTAAAGTCCTTAATGGATTAAGTCCTCAATGGGTTAAGTAGGAACACTTAACCCTAATTGTCATTTCATGTGAAACCCTAATTTCACTTGGGCCTTGAATTGGGCCTTCCTATTGGGCTTTCGCGATTGGAATGTTGATGGGCTATCACAGAACAAGTTAATGAAAAAAAATCATTAGATGGGCCTTAGGATAAGGCCCATATGAGAGGCTTAGGCCCAAGTTGGAAAATTAGGCCATGGATGGGCCATAATTAGGCCTTTATGATTATGTGATATTGGGCTATGGGAATACCAAGAGTTGGATGAGAGTAACTGAATGGGCCTTAAGGAAAGACCATGCAGAGGTCTAGGCCCAATGTAGAAAATTGGGCCATAAGTTGGTCTTTGGCCCATTACTTGACTTTTGGGCCTTTGGTGTGTGTGTTAGACCTTGGGCTTGGAACCCAATTATTAATTGGGTATTGTTTGATGTTGACAGTTTGGGAAGCTGTCAACCAGCAACTGGAGTTTTATCAACGGGACTTCACCAGTGGCATGTGAGTTATCCTCACTATATCAACAAGGTCTAAGGCACCAATGTCGACCCTTATCAGATTTGTATCCGGGTTGATTGCATGATATACATATTGATTTACATCCTGGTATTTAGGATGATGATATGCTTAGTGACCTGGTAGGTCGGTATCCTGGTTATAGGATGTTGTTATGATAGTTGATCTGTTAGATCGCTATCCTGATTATAGGATGGTTGTTATATTATTGATTGCTTAGATCTGTTTTCTGATTATAGGAAGGTTGCTATGTTATTCATTGCTTAGATCTATATCCTGGTTATAGGATGTTGTTATGGTTATTGATCTCTTAGATAGGTTGACTGTTATAGATGCTAGCATTTGATATTTATGTGCACATGTTTGTTTGATTTGGGGTTGGGTTGAGGCGATCCTGCTTTGTGTTGAAGGCCAACATTCCTAGGGAGGCCCGGATAAACTGAAGGCCCTATAAAGGGATTCAGTTAGACCAAAGGCCCGACGAGCGGTCCGGATACGCTGTAGGTCCTGCGAGGCGGTCCAGACATGCTGAAGGCTTGGAGAGCGGTCCAGATAGACTGCAGGCATGCGAGGCAGTCCAGTTAGGCGGACAGTTCATTATGCATGTTGTTCTGTATTTGTTATATGATTTGGTTATATTTGTATGGCGTTGGTAATTTGGGAGAACTCACTAAGCTTTGTGGTTACGATTTCTGTTTAATTTTTCAGGTACTTTTGATAATCGTGCAAAGGAGAAGGTGTGATCGTGCACCTCCTAATATTTTCATGATTAATTTTGGGGATACTCTGATGCTCAAACTATGTTGAAAACAAATTGTAATAACTCAATGGTTTTAAATGTTTTAAAAAGTTCAAATTGGCTTGAATTGTATGGGTGTTACAAGTTGGTATCAGAGCCTTGGTTTGAGTGAATTGGAGGAACAATCGTGTGAATCTAGTCTCAAATCAAGGAAAGGATTTTCAAAAGCATTGTATTTTAAAATGGTTTTCAAAATACTAAAGGAGGATGCAGAGTGTACGATCAGTCGGGGCCAGTAAGTAGACCCCAAAATACCATACGGTTATTTGATATTGTGATATGATAGAACAAAAATTTAGTACTAGGCTAGGGATCTTCGAGAATTGCATGATAGAATTGCCTGATTATATGATGCCTAATAGCCTAGGGAGTTCCTTATATGAAGTTGACATCTTTACTATAGTTGCTTAGTGTATGCATCACGGTAGTACATAATTAAGATCTTATAGCCTGAGAATGTTTGGTTTGGCCTTATGTTCTGTCCTTGTCTGATTGGGGGCTTAGGGTAGGATTAGATATTTGAAAGTCTATTGGGTCCAGCATTATGTATGGCTAGCATACACGAGTGCTGCAGAGTTGGTGAAAGTTTCATGGATGGGTGGGTTGTGTGAGGCCGAGAGGCCAGTTACAAGATATTTAGCATTCCTTTAGGAGTGAGGATTGAGTGCTCGCTTTGATTATGTATATTGTTAGGGCGTTGTGATGATACTTGAGACAAATATGGGTAGATGTGGAAGGTAGTATGGGCCCATACTACTGAAAGCATAGGACCCATACGCATAGAAAGGAAATCACAACCCCTAGGGTTCGGTTGGGAGTTGGTTCCCTGTCTTTATATGGTTTATCAAAGATCTTTCTGGTGTATTACCATAATGGTGGTTACGATACATCTGGAGATCGGATCCAGGTTAGAATCGGGAGCTGGCAGCCAGGATAGGCCAACATTGCCAGAGGGCCATGTTAGTGAGATCATCTGGGAGGAGGTGATCGAGGTTGTATGGGGAAAGTTGTTGGAGATGTTGGTTCTATCAAGTCCTCCATGGTTGAGTATTTCGACGAGCACTACGCATCCATTGCCGAGACGGTTTCCAGAACAGTTTTAGTAGCTGTAACGATAGCATGGGGAGGAGCTGTTCGAGCTTTCCAGTACCGAGACTTGTTACTAGGACATATTCTGATGAGTAGAAGAATGTTGTTACTTGGTATCAGGGAGATGTTCCGTATTCGTTACATCTTGCAGGTTGAGCGGGTGAGGTTGGCATAGGAGTTTCTGGATATGAGGCTTCTAGGGTTTTGTTCGAGGCCGGGAGTCGAGTTGCAAGGACTCTGGAAGGGAGTGATGATTATGTTCAACGAGAGTTTTGCAGCTGGAGGTAGAATGGATAATGATGGATTGGAGTGTCGTTTTCTATGGCAAGGGTTATGCCCTTCTAGATTTTCGAGCTCAAGGGATTGAGAAGGCTTGTGACCTAGGATCAGGTTGTATTCCAGCTCGGGCTCAGTTAGTCGCAGGGGTTGGTGACAATATTGTAGTACCGGTGAGCGCAGGTGGGTCGATGCGGCATGAATATCTTGTGAGGCCTACGCGATTACCGTTCCACCCCATAGGAGCTACAATTCGATTCGCCTTGGATCTCTTGTATCAAGCGACAAGGATTGATTGTATGATTTATTGCACTTTCGGGATTGAAGACTATGTCTTGGGAGTAGTTGTAACCTGGTTTATGGCAGAGGTTGTTCCAACTGCTGCAGTTCAGCTGTGGATGATCGAGCTGGTGAGTGAGTCAGGGTGCAAGACCCTGAGTGATATGATTTCTAGAGCCGAGAGCGGGAGATTTGTTGGAGCATTGTGGGAAGAAGGGTTTTATGTTGGAGGTTTACAGACAGGGTCCTACAGGATGGTTATTCAACATTGTCAGGATTCAATGGCTTTAGTAACCGATATTGCTTGGCGGATGAAAGAACCAAGGGAAGTGGCTCATTGTTGAGATATTAGTTGGAGCACCTATCTTTAGATCTTCAAGATTTGAGTGTGAGATCAATCAATTATCAGGGGCTGTCGGTTTAACTGGGATTCAAGAAGTGTTCAGCTAGTTTTTAGAAGTGTGTGATCACTTTGGGTTGGCTGATATTGGAGCACTAGTTGGAAGGAGTTGGTTATCATTGGATCTATCGTTGGAAAGTGAGAATGATTGGGAATTCTCCAAATTTCATGTATTGTGAAGACTTAGTTGAATCTAAGTGGGGGAGAACCTTCCCGGAATGCAGAAGCAGGGTCGGTTCCGAAACTGGTATAAGTTTTGCATCTTCATTAGGGAGAAATGAAGACAACCTCAAGTGGCTGTCTGGTTTGAGGGTTGTGTGATAAGGGAGTTCAGTAAAACTCCCAACATGTAAATCGCGTCTTCTCGGTGCTTGATAACAGAATTTGGGGAATCAGGTTGGGATTCTAGCCATGAATTACATTCAGTTGTGTGTTAGGTCGAGTGTGTGTTCGACCGGTATGGAAAGTGTTGTTAGCCTGCGGGGGTAGCCGTAGCATTCACTAGATTGGTAGATAGCATGAGAGCATTGTTAGGATGCGGAAGAGACAGTAGTAACCACCAGTTCGGTTGTAGCAGTGAGGATATGGATATCCATGGATAGGTTTATGGGTTTCCCCAGAGGGATTAGACCTGGGTAAGCCAGTGATAAGACTATAGCAATGTCACTACAGTTATGAGATCGGGAAAGCAATGGACTGCTTAAGGACGTGTGAGATAGGGCTACCATTGGGCGGGTAGCAATCACTTTTAGCCTTAGATTTGGTGTCATCATGATTCGAAACAAGGACCCGATTGGTTGGATCAGGAGGTTGTTAGAGTCGCAGTGACATGATAGCTAGTGGTAACTAGTTCCAGGGAAGGATTTCGTTCGGAAGTCATGTGAGGCAACTGTGTGGGAATCCTTTAGCTCCGCGACCGGGCAGGATTTCAGTATTCCAGATAAGTTGGGACCAGGGAGGTCTTAATGGATTTCGTAAGCAATCAGAAGGCAGCCTACTGTTAAGAGAGATTTATGTTAGGGAACTATTGACAAATTGAGTTTTCAGGTGTATGAGAAGTATCTGAATGTTTGAATCGCCAATTATCAAAAGTTGAATAGTTAGTTGAGAGATAAGCGGACGGGTTTCAATGTAATGCCCGTGTTTCTAGGCTAGGCATTAATATTGACATGATAGTCTAGGTTAACCTTTGTGACTCATTTTGGAGAAATGAAAAGGAATTATGTGAATATTATGTGTTTTATGTGTTTTATGCTTAATTATTAGGGTTTAATTCATTAAGACTAAAAATGAGCATCGAAAATAAATATTAGATAAAGCCGATATTTATTAAGAAAGTTGTAGTGGTCGTGACAAGGATTACGGATATATAAAGAATGCTAAAATCCGAGTTATAATGAAGAAGTTATGACCTGTCTAAGTTTAGCGACAAACCGGCATGGTGCTGAATGTCGTAAAAAGTGAGTTTTTGATAAATTACTTTTTAGCCCTAGTGATCTAAACGAAACTTGTAGTGTTTGTTAAACTGGGAGTGGGTATAAAAAGAACGCCCAAATCTGACTTCGTATAAGGAAGTTATGATTTTTCGAAGTTTCGGCTTAACAGTAGACAGCTAAAAACTAGAATTTTAGATTGAGTGATTTTTAGCCGACACCACCTAAATGAGAATCGAAGGTCTCGTCATTTGTAGCACAATGGTAAAAAGACAGACGAAAATGGACGTCGGATGAAGAAGTTATGAATTTTTAACGGATCTTGCCTCCCGGTCTGTTAAAAATAATAATATAAAAATTAAAGTCAAAATTAGCTGACGAAGTCTAAACAAAAGTTGTAGAGCATAATTTTACCTACGCGTGCATATAAAGAAAGTCAAAAACGGAGCTCGTATGCGAAAGTTATGGATTTTAGAAGTTTTGGCGCGAAAACCGAGAAATTTCGCATACGTGGCTTCGGCCACGTCACCTTCGCTTAGAACGTGCCACGTGTCCGAAATTGGTGAGTCATGCAAGCCACGTGTCCAAAATGCTATTCAGTCATCCGAACCGGAGAGCTGATCGGAAGAGGTCCAGTGAGAAGGCGACACGTACCCTCTTCCTCGTGTCCGAACCCTCGCAACAAGCCACGAACCCCCCTACTTCGGACCTAGACCTCGGTCCAGTAAGAAGCTGCCAGCAAGCCTTCGCATGCACAGCCACGTGTGAGCCCATGTGCTGCGAGCCCTCGGAGCTGCACCACCTGGAGCCTTCTCAGTCGTTGGATCAGGAGGCTCGCCCCTATAAATAGGAGGGTGCGAGACCTCCCGGGTATATTTTTAAAAAGTGTCACTTTTAGCCTCTTTCTTCATATTTCCTTCATTTTAATATTCCCCAAAGCCCCGGTATCGATTATAAGCCCCGAAATATGCCACGAAGTGTCCGAGAAGCACAAAAATTTTTATCTTTTCGGTTTTGAAGGCCGACCTTTCGTAAAGCCCAGTTTCTCAATAAAACTCCCGGTTTTATTAGAAACGAACGTTTTAGGAAACGAATTGCTGCCCGATTATCATCAAATCAAGTGAGTGTATAGTCACTTTCATCTTACACATAGATATGATGTATGTTATATAAAATACATGATATGTGTATATATGTTGTTTGTTTATTTGAGATGGATGTTGAATGAATGTTTTATACATGTTTAAAATGATTTAAAATGTATATATATTTTATCTTCAAATATGTTGGGTAAAACATGGGTAGATAAAGTATGAGGGATAAAAGTACAGTATAGATGTACGTTGGTAGCTACAAATTTAGTACAGTATAGATGTACGTTGGTAGCTACGGATTTAGTATGTTGGCAGCTATGGACTTAGTGCTTGTTGTATAAACCTTGGCGACTATGAGACGTAGTGCCTATTGTATAAACCTTGACGACTATGAGACGTAGTGCCTATTGTATAAACCCTGGCGACTATGAGACGTAGTGCCTATTGTATAAACCCTGGCGACTATGAGACATAGTGCCTATTGTATAAACCCTGGCGACTATGAGACGTAGTGCCTATTGTATAAACCTTGGCGATTATGAGACGTAGTGCCTATTGTATAAACCCCGACGACTATGTGACGTAGTGCTTGTTGTATGAACCTTGGGCAGCGATGGACTTCATGCCTATTCCTTAAGATGAATCCTTAGGAATGAGTGAGATTTGATTCTTAGGGTAAATCCTTAAGAAATAAATAAGATAATGGAGATTGGGTGATTGGGTTGATTGTTTGATGTTTAAGCATAATAAATTATTTATTGTGGGTTGAAAACCATATATGCTCACTAGGCTCCCAAGCCTGACCCACTCGGTTTGTTTGTATCACAGGTATCGATACGAAGTTACTTTACACTGAGAGATTAAAAGAGATGTAGATCACTAGTGTAAGTGAGTGTAAGTTCTGTTTATGCTTATGTTTCTATATTGACGATGACATCCCAATGGTTTAAGTAAATAAAATACATTTCTTTAGAAATGATTTGATAATATAATTATCATGTTTTTATGGGAACAAATTCCGCAACACCTTTTAAAAGGATTACTCTGATTTTATTTTAAAAAGCATAAACAAAATCGGTCTTTTCTGGCCGAGAAATTAGGGGATGTCACATTCAACAATAATGATTTGATATGAGCAGTCTGTTAGGGAGCCAGACCATCTCGAAACTTCAAACTTCAGGTTGAGTAAGGTGATCTGAATGCGTGGAATTCGTCTATCTTCGGGTTTTAAAAAGTCTTGGGGTTATGTTTGTAGTTATGACCATGTAGTTCAAGTTGTCTGTCGTGTAAGTAATGATAAGAAACGATTTTGAGGGCGAAATTAAATTTAAGTAGGGGAGAGTTGTAGCATCTCATTTAAAATACAATAATTAATAATAGACCCAGAACCCTGGGAAGTCGACCACTCTGGGGAAAACCCTAAGCCCTAATGAGCCACTGCAACTGACCTAGGAAGAGCTCTTGGTGCACTTTAAGCGCAAATGCTGCTCGGCCAAAAACGTACTTGAGTAAGAAAACCAATTTCTAACGTTGAAGAAGGGGAGTATAACTGTTGACGAATACGAATAACTTCATAGATAAAATGGAGCTTGCTTTGCGTATTGTCCCAGATGAGCTGGAGAAAATTGACAGGTACGCAAAGGGACTTCCATGGGAGTATGCGGTGCCAGTACGACAGGCACTTACTTTGGAGGCAACTATCTGGGCTGCCAAGTCTGTTGAAGATATGATTAAGGGGAGAGCCGCCAGCAAGGTTGAAGTTGGCGAGAAAAGGAAGCTTGAAAGGACTTCAGGGTCCAACGAGAAAAGAAAATTCTCGAAGTCTGGAGGAGGAGAAGGCGAAGCAAAGTGTGTTGGGGTGCAAACTTATTCATTCATGACTTTGTAAATGTTTGACTTTTGTAAAACCCACTTGTATGTGGAGTATTAGCCTTGTGACACATGAGAGATAGAGAGTGAGAGAGAGACATGTAAACACCTCTATATAAGGTGGGTTTGTCCACTTGTAGAGGTGTGCTTGAGAGATGTAAAAGTGAGTGTGTAAGTGTGTGTTATTTATGTAGTCTAGATCTAGATCCTTTTTTGTAACACCATATACATTCAATATATCTCTTAAACACCCAAATCACCATGTTTAATTGTGCAAGCTTTAATTCTGCATGCCAAACCATGTTCTTTGTCACTACAATTGGTATCAGAGCGGGTCTTCAAGATCAAGGTGATTTTTGAAGAGCGATTCTCGGTTTGGCAATTTTTGTCACAATTTTGAGCAATTTTTGGTGAGTCTCTCTCTATGATCTCTCTTAATTTCATTGAATTCTTGCTTTGCGTTCTTTTTTTTTTGATCGTTTTGATTCATTGGATCTAATTAGTTTCAAATCTCATTGTTGATCCAATAAAATTTTTTTAAGATCAAATTCAACCAAAAATAAAATCAAAATTCGTTTATTGTTCATGTTTTAATCAAAATTCAAGCCCAAACTGATTTGTGATTAATGTTCATTGATTCAAGCCCAAATAATCACATTAAATCTGTTACTGTTCATGATCCACTTTTCTAAGCCCAAATTTTATGTCCAATTGATTAATACGATTTTTCTATCTGGTTTGTATCATTCTCGAGTATACAGTTGCTTCGTCGGTCGTTGAATCAAGTATACAAATCAATTCATGTTGTTTGACTGATTTTATTTTCTTACAATGAAATGTTGACCTGATACTGATTTCCTTTTCTTTATTCTTCAATTGAAATCTGTGAAGTATATAACTATTCATCTTTTGACTTGTACACACGCATCGTGTACTTGTACCGTTGGATAATGTTTCTTCATAATCAGTTGTTCTTCTGTTCTTAATCTCGATTTCTCATTGTCTCTTTCCGATCGATGTATAATGCTTATTTGAAAATGAGTTTCAATTTCATATGATTCAATATAAGATAAAATCAACTTTCTTCAAGTCATAGCGTGAAGTCGATGATTGAGTCTTTTATTTTGATGAAATTGATTAAGAACTTTGATATTTTCATGAAGAACAAGTGAAGAATTGATGATTTATCAAGTTTTTTTATCCAAAACTTGCTATTTGAATCATTAATTTGAAGTTTGTTGATGGTATGAAGTGTTGAAATTGATTTTGGAATGAGTTCGCATCTGAAAGATTTGATATTCAAATGGTTGAATGAAATGCGAAGTGTGATTTTAGAAATCGAAATATTTGGTTTTAATTTCGAAGATTTGGTGATGTTTGGAGTCGATTTGATGAACGACTTTGAGTTGTGAATGAAGAGATAGCGAACAGATGAAGAAAAAATAGTTTTGATTTCTAAGGGTTGGTGATGTGAAATCGATGATAATGCGAAGTCAAGAAAGAGAGGAATCAATGTTGGCTAATGGAATTGATAATTGGATACGTGTTTGATTGGATTCAATTTGCGAAGGATATATGTCGAGTTTTTGGAGTCGGAGATCTGGATTGTGTTCGCATCTGTTGAATGCGAAGAGAATTTAATGTTGATATTCAGTTCACATTTGGTGAGACAAATATGTGGTTGATGATTTTTGGTTGGTTCGCATCTGAAATCAGTGGGTTTCGCATCTGGGTTTCTCAAACAACTGAAATGCGAATCTCAGATAACTGATTAAATTCTCAGTTAATGCGAATGAAGACAACTGAAATGCGAATGAACTCAAAGAGGGATGGATACAAGATGCGAAGAAAATGACTGAAACATGCGAAGAAAGAGGTGTGAATGAAAATGCGAAGTTTTTACTGTATAAATGCGAATTGGAGAAGAAAGCTAATAGTTTCGCATTTGGTCCCTAATCTTTACATGAAATAATTCAAATGGTCCAACTTCGCAAAATGGGGTTATAAAATGACAAAATGCAGAATTTTCATTTCGCATCCCTGCAGTCTTCGCAAGATGGCAAATTTTACCCAGTTTCGCATTTAGGGTAAAATTTTTGAGAAATTGCAGAATTTTCAGTTCTGGTCCCTACAGTTTGTGCGAATTTACACATTCTACCCAGTTTTGCAAATGGGGTGTGTATCGCATATTTGGCTGTTTTTGGCGCAACGGGTCACTGCAAAATTTTGAAATTGACAATTTCTACCCATTTTTTAGAAATTTTGTCAAAGGCAATCCGTGAACGACAATAAAAATTGAATATTTTTTGGATTCTCCGGATTGAAGCACAAAGTTTATGCCACATGTTAAGGAGGAGTTTTGACATGAAAAATTCCGAATAGAGCACGTTCTTTTTCCTTGGAGTTTTATAATCAAATTTCGATTATAAAAAGGGGGAGAAGTTTTATATGGAAATTCAAACTTGAATTTTTCATATTACGCGGATTTGAAGACCGAAGTGATCTTGAAGTTTTGAAGCTACGAGATGATGCAATTGGATGTTCGGAAGTGATGTGTTCGAAATGGGTTTGGAATTATTGAAGATATTTGGGGTGTGTTTTTATGTGCAACTTTGGGTGATTATTTGGAGTTTGGAATACTCTTGATCATTCGCTGCTACTCGGATTGTATGGTCTCACATCCTAGAGCCCAAATTGAAGAGTCATGGAAGAATTGAAGATTGTAATTCGTTTCGACATGTGTCACCTTTGAGGCTCGAACTGCGTAGTGCTTGATTTTGGAAGATTTGCAGTGGGTCATTCATTCCTAACTTTGAGGGGGAGAATGTTGGGGTGCAAAGTAATTCATTCATGACTTTGTAAATGTTTGACTTTTGTAAAACCCACTTGCATGTGGAGTATTAGCCTTGTGACACATGAGAGATAGAGAGTGAGAGAGAGACATGTAAACACCTCTATATAAGGTGGGTTTGTCCACATATAGAGGTGTGCTTGAGAGAAGTTAAAGTGAGTGTGTAAGTGTGTGTTATTTATGTAGTCTAGATCTAGATCCTTTTTTGTAACACCATATACATTCAATATATCTCTTAAACACTCAAATCACCATGTTCAATTGTGCAAGCTTTAATTCCGCATGCCAAACCATGTTCTTTGTCACTACAAAGTGGTGTGAGAAGTGTAAAAAGAAACACTTCGGGAAGTGCAGCGAGGAGATGACTAGCTACAAATGTGGGAAGACAGGGCATTACGCCAACAAATGGGCATCTAACAAAAAGGTGTGCTACGAATGTAATGAAGAAGGACATATTTCTAGAGACTGCCCAAAGGAAAACACACTGCCAAAACCAAAGGCATTCCAAATGATCCTTAATGAAGCAAATGGAAATATAAGGGATCAGGAGTAAGGACCTTATATTCCCAAAACTAAGACATAAAGTAGTAATGCAGTTAATAACTCGTGGTGTAGCCTATTAAAGGCATGGTATAGGGTAAACTTGAACCTCTGTGTAATTATTTCAAGAAATAATATAAACCCTGGTTTTGTCATCTAATGAATTGAGTGACTATGTGAAATTCTTGTATGGTGACTTGGAGAACTGCGATACAATACTTGGGACGAGTATGAGTAGGTGTGAATGGTAGTAGAGGCCTACACTACCGGAAGCATAGGACTCATACTTGGATCAAGGAAAGTCACAAGGTTACCAAAAGCTAGAAATTGATTTTGTTATTGTTTGAGTACTTCATTACCTTCGTTTCGGTAATGACTAAGAAGATGATTGTTATTCCGACTCTAGAGGTCATATCAAATTTAGTCCGACTACGATGAGTTTGTTACGTGGTTCAGAGAACCAAGTTCGATGTAGTAGTTGACTTAAGCCGAATTGAAGTAAAGGATGTTAGCAGCTCAAGATCGTCAAAAGAGCTATACTGACAAGAAAAGACAACCTATATCATTCGAAGTTGGAGATTCAGTTTTACTTAAAGTCTCGCCATGGAAGGGACTTATAAGATTTGGTAGAAGGGGAAAGTTGAGTCCATGATTTATTAGACCATTTAAAGCTCTTCATAGGATCAGGAATCAAGCTTACAAGCTAGAATTATTGGAGGAACTGGAGGGTATTCATAACACCTTTTATCTGTGTTATTTGAGGAAGTCCACGGGAGATGTGCACGACATAATTCCCATTTCTGAATTAAGGTTTGATGAAAACAAGAGGTTAATTGAAGAACCTGAAGCAAATCGTTGACCATAAGACTAAGAACTTGTGATGCGAGATGGTCCATTTAGTGCTAGTGCATTGGAAACATACGAATGGGCCAAATCTCACCTAGGGAAAAACGGAGAGTGACATGATGAGTCGCTACCCGTATTTGTTTGCTGATGTGCGATTTCGGGGATGAAATTATTCTAAGGGGGAGAGAATTATAATGCTCGTGTTTCTAGGCTAGGCATTAATATTGACATGATAGTCTAGGTTAACCTTTGTGACTCATTTTGGAGAAATGAGAAGGAATTATGTGAATATTATGTGTTTTATGTGTTTTATGCTTAATTATTAGGGTTTAATTAATTAAGACTAAAAATGAGTGTCGAAAATAAATATTAGATAAAGCCGATATTTATTAAGAAAGTTGTAGTGGTCATGACAAGGATTACGGATATATAAAGAATGCCGAAATCCGAGTTATAACAAAGAAGTTATGACCTGTCGAAGTTTCGCGACAAACCGACACGGTGTCGAATGTTGTAAAAAGTGAGTTTTTGATAAACTACTTTTTAGCCTTAGTGATCTAAACAAAACTTGTATTGTACGTTAAACCGAGAGTAGGTATAAAAAGAACGCCCAAATCTGACTTTGTATGAGGAAGTTATGATTTTTCGAAGTTTCAGCTTAGCAGTAGACAACTAAAAACTCAAATTTTAGATCGAGTGACTTTTAGCCAACACCACCTAAGAATTGAAGGTCTCGTCATTTGTAGCACAACGCTAAAAAGGCAGACGAAAATGGACCTCAGATAAGGAAGTTATGAATTTTTAACAGATCTTGTGTCCCGGTCTGTTAAAAATAATAATATAAAAATTAAAGTCAAAATTAGTAGACGAAGTCTGAACGAAAGTTGTAGAGCGTAATTTTACCTATGCGTGCATATAAAGAACATCAAAAACGGAGCTCGTATGCGAAAGTTATGGATTTTAGAGGTTATGGCGCGAAAACCGAGATATTTGGCATAGGTGGCTTCGGCCACGTCACCTTCGCTTAGAAGGTGCAACATGTACGAAGTTGGTGAGTCATGCGAGCCACGTGTCCGAAATGCTGCTGAGTCATCCGAACCGGAGAGCTGATCCGAAGAGGTCCAGTGAGAAGGCGACACGTACCCTCTTCCTCGTGTCCGAACCCTCGCCACAAGCCACGAACCCCCAACTTCGGACCTAGACCTCGGTCCAGTAAGAAGCTGCCAGCAAGCCTTCGCATGCGCAGCCAAGTGTGAGCCCATGTGTTGCAAGCCCTCGGATCTGCACCATCTGGAGCCTTCTCAGCCATTGGATCAGGAGGCTCGCCCCTATAAATAGGAGGGCACGAGACCTCCCGGGTATATTTTGAAAAAATGTCACTTTTAGCCCCTTTCTTCATATTTCCTTCATTTTAATATTCCCCCAAAGCCCCGGTATCGATTATAAGCACCGGAATATGCCACGAAGTGTCCGAGAAGCACGGAAAATTTATCTTTTTGATTTTGAAAGCCGACCTTTCGTAGAGCCCGATTTCTCAATAAAACTCCCGGTTTTATTAGTAATGAACGTTTTAGGAAACAAAATGCTGGCCGATTATCATCAAATCAAGTGAGTGTATAGTCAGTTTCATCTTACACATAGATATGAAGTATTTTATATAAAATACGTGATATGTGTATATATGTTGTTTGTTTATTTGAGATGGATGTTGAATGAATGTTTTATACATGTTTAAAATGATTTAAAATGTATATATATTTTATCTTCAAATATTTTGGGTAAAACATGGGTAGATAAAGTTTGAGGGATAAAAGTACAGTATTGATGTACGTTGGTAGCTAAAAATTTAGTACAGTATAGATGTACGTTGGTAGCTACGGATTTAGTATGTTGGTAGCTATGGACTTAGTGTCTGTTGTATAAACCTTGGCGACTATGAGACGTAGTGCCTATTGTATAAACCTTGGTGACTATGAGATGTAGTGCCTATTGTATAAACCTTGGTGACTATGAGACGTAGTGCCTATTGTATAAACCCTAGCGACTATGAGACGTAGTGGCTATTGTATAAACCCTGGCGACTATGACACGTAGTGCCTATTGCATAAACCTTGGCGATTATGAGACGTAGTACCTATTGTATAACCCCGACGACTATGTGATGTAGTGCCTGTTGTATGAACCTTGGGCAGCGATGGACTTCATGCCTATTCCTTAGGATGAATCCTTAGGAATGAGTGAGATTTGATTCTTAGGGTAAATCCTTAAGAAATAAATAAGATAATGGGGATTGGGTGATTGGGTTGATTGTTTGATGTTTAAGCATAATAAATTATTTATTGTGGGTTGAAAACCATATATGCTCACTAGGCTCCCAAGCCTGACCCACTCGGTTTGTTTGTATCACAGGTATCGATACGAAGTTACTTTACACTGAGAGATTAAAAGAGATGTAGATCACTAGTGTAAGTGAGTGTAAGTTCTGTTTATGCTTATGTTTCTATATTGACGATGACATCCCAATGGTTTAAGTAAATAAAATACATTTCTTTAGAAATGATTTGATAATATAATTATCATGTTTTTATGGGAACAAATTCCGCAACACCTTTTAAAAGGATTACTCTGATTTTATTTTAAAAAGCATAAACAAAATCGGTCTTTTCTGGCCGAGAAATTAGGGGATGTCACATTCAACAATAATGATTTGATATAAGCAGTCTGTTAGGGAGCCAGACCATCTC
Organism: Lactuca sativa; assembly: GCF_002870075.4. Lineage (NCBI taxonomy): Eukaryota > Viridiplantae > Streptophyta > Magnoliopsida > Asterales > Asteraceae > Lactuca > Lactuca sativa. The sequence goes on from NC_056627.2 coordinate 75,345,204, forward strand.
GAAACTTCAAACTTCAGGTTGAGTAAGGTGATCTGAATGCGTGGAATTCGTCTATCTTCGGGTTTTAAAAAGTCTTGGGGTTATGTTTGTAGTTATGACCATGTAGTTCAAGTTGTTTGTCGTGTAAGTAATGATAAGAAACGATTTTGAGGGCGAAATTAAATTTAAGTGGGGGAGAGTTGTAGCATCTCATTTAAAATACAATAATTAATAATAGACCCAAAACCCTGGGAAGATATTTTTATTATTATTTTATATTTTTATAGTCAAAAAATCAAATAATATTTAACGGGGTATTGGCTTCGGAAAGCCAAATGACAAAAACTGAAGTTATGGGGGTTAAAGTGTAATTTCAGTGTTTATTTTGATAAGGATTTAGAAACCAGAGGGTGTTTGGTATCATTTGGATTTAATATGAAAGGATTTTGGATGGATGGCTTAAAAGGATAAATTATGTACCTAAGTTGAAACGAAATTGTCATGGAGGGGCTATATGGTAACCTTTAGGACTTGAATTGTTATAAATTTTGGATGCTGGGGGCTGTTTTATAAATTGTAGCCTTAATTTGAAAAAGATGTCATGGGGAGGGGCCATATATGTAAAATGTTTACAAGTTTGCATGGAGCAGGACTTAAACTCGACTCCCTTCCCCGTCGCCTGTTAGCCCATATATATATATATATATATATATATATATATATATATATATATATATATATATATATATATATATATATATATATATATATATATATATATATATAACCGCATGAAACCCCCTAACCCTAAATCGAGTGCCAGCAGCCACCCTCTCTATCCTCCTTCTCCAGCCACCGTCATCTAAAGCATCATCGGACTTCGGGGTCGCCGGAAGAAACCAACAAGACCGTTGCTGTATCGCGTAGGACCGATTGATGGTGCTGGTCGAGCCTCGTCACTACCACTGTCGCTATCCGGCTATTTCCCCCGAGTTGCTACTGACATCTCCGTTCCTACGACCTCCGGTCTTCCCCACCACCTCCTTCCATGGATGTCGACGAGCTTGCTGCCATGGCTGTTGATGACAAATCTGCCGATGGGGACTTGAGTAATTGTTTCTTCGTCGCCATTGGTGATGATGTACTTAGTGATTTGAACCACCTTTTCCTCTTCTCTGCGTTCTGTTTGCTGATACGTCGCCACCACCGCTCGAGCGGCTGCCCTCCGCCACTTGTTCCTTTGCTGTTGTATTGACGTGGCCGCCGTCGCCGCCACGCGGCTATTCCACTGTGATCGGTATTCTCCGCCGCTGTTAGTGCGGGTGTATGTGTGTGTGTTGCAGTCTTGTTCTGCTAACTTAAGGGTGTCTTAGATTGTTGCTGCCGGAAAACCAAGGAAAACCACCATGGCTGCCGGCCACGGTGGTTGCCACCATATACCACCACTGGCCACCACAAGGTGGTTGTGTGTGTGTGTGTTTATTAGTGAGTGTGTGGGTGTGTGTGTTTATTAGTGAGTGTGTGTGTGTTCTTGGATTGTATTGTAATTTGTAACAAAAAGATGAAATAACGAGAAGAAAGTCAAAACCACCACCGTGAGCTGGTGGCTGCCGCCACCGGCCGCCGTGTCGGGTGGCGGTGTGCCTTGTTTGGTTTTGTGACTCGTTTGGACAAAGGGACTACTAAACCCTAATGGGCCCAAAGAAACCCTATTGGGCCCAATGATACCTTAATGGGCCCAATGAATCCTTAATGGATCAAAAATCCCAACCATGTGACTAATGGGCTAGTATTAGGGTTTGGAAAACCCTAATTGTGTAAAACCCTAATTTTGGGGAAATGTCGGGACCTGCACTTGGGCTAATTATTAAACTTAAAATATTAAATTATAATCATTGGCAAATTAACCTAAGGCAATAATGGATTTAATGAATTAAGTCCTTAATGGATTAAGTCCTCAATGGGTTAAGTAGGAACACTTAACCCTAATTGTCATTTCATGTGAAACCCTAATTTCACTTGGGCCTTGAGTTGGGCCTTTCTATTGGGCTTTGGTGATTGGAATATTGATGGGCTATCACAGAACAAGTTAATGAAACAAAATCATTAGATGGGCATTAGGATAAGGCCCATGTGAGAGGCTTGGGCCCAAGTTGGAAAATTGGGCCATAGATGGGCCATAATTAGGCCTTTATGATTCTGTGATATTGGACTATGGGAATACCAAGAGTTGGATGAGAGTAAATGAATGGGCCTTAAGGAAAGACCATGTAGAGGTTTGGGCCCAATTTGGAAAATTGGGCCATAAGTTGGGCTTTGGCCCATTACTTGACTTTTGGGCCTTTGGTGTGTGTGTTGGACCTTGGGCTTGGAACCCATTACTTGACTTTTGGCCCATTACTTAACAGGGTCTAAGGCACCAATGTCGGCCCTTATAGGATTTGTATACAGGTTAATTGCATGATATACATATTGATTTACATCCTGGTATTTAGGATGGTGATATGCTTAGTGACGTGGTAGGTCGATATCCTGGTTATAGGATGTTGTTACGATAGTTGATCTGTTAGATCGGTATCCTGATTATAGGATGGTTGTTATGTTATTCATTGCCTAGATCTGTTTTCTGATTATAGGAAGGTTGCTATGTTATTGATTGCTTAGATCTGTATCCTGGTTATAGGATGTTGTTATGATAGTTGATCTATTAGATCGGTATCCTGATTATAGGATGTTTGCTATGTTATTGATCGGTTAGATCTGTATCCTGGTTATAGGATGTTGTTATGGTTATTGATCTGTTGGATAGGTTGACTGTTATAGATGCTAGCGTTTGATATTTATGTGCACATGTTTGTTTGATTTGGGGTTGGGTTATGGCGGTCCTGCTTTGTGTTGAAGGCCAACATACCAAGGGAGGCACGGATAAATTGAAGGCACTGCAAAGGGATTCAGTCAGACCAAAGGCCCAACGAGCGGTCCGGATAGGCTCTAGGCCCTGCGAGGCAGTCCAGACGTGTCGAAGGCTCGGAGAGCGGTCCAGATAGACTGAAGGCTTGCGACGCGGTCCAGTCAGGCTGACAGTTCATTAAGCATGCTGTTCTGTATTTGTTATATGATATGGTTATATTTGTATGGCGTTAGTATTTTGGGGGAACTCACTAAGCTTTGTGCTTAGGATTTATGTTTATGGTTTCAGGTACTTTTGATGATCGCGCGAAGGCGATGGCGTGATCGTGCACCTCCTAATATTTTCATGAATGATTCTAGGGATACTCTGATGGTCAAACTATTTTGAAAACAAATTGTAATAACTTAATGGTTTTAAATGTTTTAAAAAGTTCAAATTGGCTTGAATTTTATTGGTGTTACACGCCATGCACTCGTGCTACGCAACTCCTCTAGGTTGGTGACACATGTCGAAATTTGGGTGTCCCATGTCGACCTTCTAGAACATAGGCGCATCGCGCTACCTCCCGTTCGCGCCGCACACTCTGAGTTCGAATTTCAAAACTTCTAAAAATCGTATCTCTCTTAACGAGTACTACAACTTTCATTTAGAATTTGTCAGCTAATTCTCGCTTTATTTTTAAAGTTATAGTTTTAATAGGCCTGGACTATTAAAGTCTGTATAAAAATCACAACTCTTTCATCGAATTTCGTTCTCGACTATCTTTATATCGACATAATCCTATTCACGAGATCTTCAACTCTCGTTTAGATTGTTTTGGCTAAAACTCAACCGATTTTATTTTTTTGATTTCTGTGTTGATACAACTGCGCCAAAACTTTGAAAAATCATAACTTCCTCATATGAAGTTAGATCTAGGCATTCTCTATATGCACGCTCTTGCTTTTAAGATTACTACGACTTTCATGTAGATTACTTAGATTAATAAGCAACCTATCTCCGATCCACTATTTACAATGCACTCTGTTGTATAGGTTTGAACGCGAAACTTCAATGAAACATAACTTATTCAGATGAATTCGGATTCAAGCGTTGCTTATATCCCTGAAATCATCATTGTGACTACTACAACTTTCCCCAAAACTATTTACCCGAAATAGTCTTTTATTTTTAGACGTTTATTTGATGAAATTTGTTAGTTTTATGATAATAATGTTTTAGTCAAATAAACATGTACACAATAAAATTTTAATTTATATAATTTATAATTCCTTAAAATTTCTAGCTCGCACTTGCAGGAGTTACATAACTATTCTTATTACTAGTATTTAGGTTGTATTAAGTTAGATTCAATCTTTAATGATCTCATGTGATATCCCCATTTTCACTTCAAATTTAAAACTTTTTCTTATGCTTACTTAAATTCGGAGTATTCATTAATTTGTAGAATTTGTTCCTAAAACATAATATTTGAATATTTCCAAATAAACATTTTTCATTATATAAAAACTTTGGGATATCATCGTCAATATGGATACATAAGCATAAACGTGTTTAAATAGGCCTTACATAAATTTATATTATGGCCTAACAACTTCCTCAAATGACTCATCAACCCTGTGGGTTCATACCGCTACCTGTGATACAAAGAAACTGAGTATGTCAGGATTGGGGGCTTGGTGAGCACATAGGGTTTTAAACCTACAATAATTAAGTTCTTTAATTATATAATTCAGATAAAAAAAATTCACCCCATTATCCATTCCCGTTATTCTCACATACTGATCCACAAATATTGATCTCGTGGGACTTATCCTAAGGATCATCAACAGCAACGGGTAGACAATCGTGCTTCAGGGATTCCTATAGCAATATGTGTCAATAAGGCAACCAGGGGGGATAGAGTACATCAAATGAGCATATAGTTCGTTAACAACTACAGGTTGTTAGCCTGCCTAGGTTTCCATTAGACTATCTAGAATAGTCTATGGTCGTCATCTATACTCTTCTAGATGTCTGGTTCATTAATATGTAGGACCTCTCATCATTTTCATCACCCATTACCACCCAATTTATTTTATATATGAAAATACATATACGATTAAATCACGTAAAAATAATATAATTTATATAACACATATATCAAGTAATACAGATCAATGAGTATAATGACTTGGAATCACTGATAAATCTTATTTAAAGATTCATAACAACGGCTATGAATATAAATATAAATTACACCAAAAATAATAATGGGTGTAATTTAACTTATAGATATTTCCTGACAAAAGTCTGAAAATTGCACTGACAGGACTCCGACCTGATAGCTACTAATGTCGGGCACTCAGGTAACTCAGGGATTCACAGAAATACCCTAAATACTAAGAAAAATTAGGCTAGAATTGAAAGAAACTCGAAAAAGATATTGGAGTTTGATTTTGTGTAGAGCGTATACGTATAACAACCCATATATAGATTTTTAAAGAGGGCACTGCTCCCAGGAACGCCACGCATGGTGATGTGGCCCATTTTGCTTGCAACCTACGGTGGGAATTGGTTGCACATGCATGGCCCCTTCTAGAAGATCTTGCGCGTCATGCACCAGGCACACAAACTTTTTCCGATTTTTAATAGTCTGTATCTTCTTCATACGAGCTTCATTTTTTATGTTCATTATATCCAGGTGTAGCTATCGACGAGATTTACAACTTTCATTCAGACGCCGTCAGCTAATTCTCATTTCATTTATTATTTATTATTTTAGAAGATTTAGACCGCTAATCTCCATTTAAAATTCATACATTTTTCATAAAAAAACCGTTTTCAACTGTCTTTATATCGACGAAACCATATTAACAAGATCTTTGACTCCCGTTTAGAATGTTTTGGCTGAAATTAACCAATCTAAAAATTGGATTCCTGTGTTAACACAGCTGCGCTAGAATTTTGATAAATCATAACTTCATGATATGAAGTCAGATTTAGACATTCTCTATATCTCCGGAATCATCATCACGACTACTTCAACTTTCATCAAGGTATATTATCCTAATTAATATTTTATTTTAATATATGTTTTAGCATTATTTATTAACTTTTCGCCTAATATACACATAATATAAGCACATAAATCATATAGATTTAAACAATTTCCTTTTATTTATTTAACAAATGATTACAATTGTTGACCAATGTCGGTTACATATTCTAATAATGCCTAGCAAGAAATGTGGGCATTAAAATTATCTCCCCTTATGATGATTATGTCCCGGAAACATGCATTAGCAAATAGATGTGGATAGAGACTCCTCATTTCACTTTCTGTCTCCCAGGTGTGGTTCGACCTTATCGTATGTTTCCATCGCACAATCACTAATTCGACCGTATTACGTCATAAAAATTTCATCTTTCAGTAAACAATCGCTTCGGGCTCTTCAGTAAACCTCTTGTTTTCATCGATTCTCAATTCCAAAAGTGGAATCACATCGAGAACTTCCCCCGTGACCTTTCTCAGATAACACACATCAAAAGTGTTATGAATACCTTCCAGTCTTCTGGAAACTCCCGCCTGTAAGCTTGGTTTCCAATTCTCTGAAGAACTTTGAATGGTCCAATGAATCTAGGACATAACTTTCCTCACTTTCCAAATCTAATAAGTCCCTTCCATGGAGAGACTTTAAGCAAAACTTGGTCTCCGATTTCAAATGTAATCAGTTGTCACTTCGTATCTACATAGCTCTTTTTGACGGTTCTGAGCTGCCAACATCCTTTCTATGATTACTTTCAACTTCTCAGAAGTCCGATAGATAATCTCAGGACCCATAAACGGCTTCACTCTAGATTCAAGCTAACAAGATGGTGTACGAAACTTCTATCCTTACATGGATTGATAAGGTGTCATATTAATGCTTTAGTGGTAACTATTATTGTAGGAAAATTCCACCAATGGTAGATGATCATCCTAGTTACCCATAAACTCCAAGGTACAAGCTCTCAGCATATCTTCCAATGTTTGAATCATTCTCTCGCTCTGACCATCAATCTGTGGATGGTAAGAAGTACTCAAACACAGTTTTGTACCCATCTCTTCATGTAAACTTCTCCAAACTCTAGAAGCAAAACGGCTTTCACGATCTGACATAATTTTCAAGGAAACACCATGAGATTTCACTATCTCTTTCACGTCAATTTTGAAAGTTTTTCCATAGACCATCTTTCATTTGATGCAATAAATTGCACACACTTTGTTAATCATGCTATGATTAACCAAATCATGTTGTGACCTTCCTTCGTTCTGGGCATTTTGGTCACTAAATCCATGTTGATGTCTTCTCACTTACCCATGGATACTGGTAAAGATTCCAAATTTCCATATGGTTTATGATGTTGCGGTAACATCCCAAAAATATGATCCAAAAATTTCAATTTTAATTTAAGTAAAACGGTATTGCAAACATCATCCATACATCCCAACTAAAAAAGGTGTATCAAATATCATAAAAATCAGAGTGAAATCTCAAATGCGGAATCCATGTGGTGTGTGTGTGTGTTGTAGTCATCCCGAGCTCTTCCCCTTGCATCCGGAAGTACTAAAAACATAAACAGAAAACCATAATCACAAAGCTTAATGAGTTCCCCAAACTACCTCATACCATACATGTATACATATCTGTTATTTTTAGGCCCCGCCTGACATCGGGCCCCACCCACTATTCACATACAATATATACATATATATATATATATATATATATATATATATATCACATAACCATGCTAACACATACAATGATCATAGGACAATAGCATATAATTCAGTCATCAGGCCTCGCTCTACATCAAGCCTTGCCCAACATACATAGCTACACATAATACATGCAAGGGTCACGCAGATTCCTATCATCCTAACATAATCAATAAGGGCCTGCATTGGTGCCTTAAACCCACAAACCCAGTGAGGAAACTCACCTCGGATGCTGAATCTCATTGAAGATCCCTAGCTGATGTCTTGACGACTCCCCGAGCTATGAGTACAAAATAACACCCAATTAACACTTGGGTTCCAATCTATATCCAATAATCCATACTTAGGGTATGACCATTTTACCCCTGGCTTAATTTTATCCAAGGCTAAGACCCAAATCCATAATCTAAAAGGCTGAATACCAAATAATCCTCCAAGTCCAACTTATGGCCCAATTTTCCAAATTGGTCCCAAACCCCCTATATGGGCCTTACCCTAAAGCCCAATAATTTTCCTTAGTCCAAAAGCTTGATTTCGGACAACCCATTTAGGCCCAAAGCAACAAGGTCCAAAGAAGTGGCCCATCCGAGGCCCAAAAGATGCAAAGCCCAACATACTAAGTATGCGGGGTGTACTCAGTTATACGCTAAGCATACATGTTGTTTGGCTTGTACGATGCGCGTATAGACTGTACGCCCAGTGTACACCTCATTAAGCCAACTTTTCCATTAAGCTCTTAATGCTTAAGTCCAAAGGTCTAAACCAAAGATCTGAGTCCCAAAAAGTGTCTAGAACCATAAAGTCACTGAACTCAAACTCATGCATGGGGGATTCTAAGCCCTAAAGGTGTCAACTTTATGAATGTAAACCATAAAAACACCAAAAGTGCAACTCTAAGCTCCTGGAGTGGTATCAAACCACTAGATCTCTTCAATGGGACCAAAAAGGGTCCAAAACTCAAACAAGGAAGATCTAAGCTTCTAAAGAACAAGATCAAAGCTTTATACCTTAAACAAGCAAGAAACAGAGCAGATAACCCAGATCCACTAGCTCTTCCTTGATCCACCACCTCGCACCAATCTTCTACTTCTTGAAAATGGATCAAAATACACCAAAATGGACACTATAAGCTTAAAATGCAAGAGAGAGGCTTAGGGTTTCAAGTATAGCGATATGAGGATAGAGGAGGCTGAGAAATGAGGGTTTCACGATCCATAATGATGTTTATATAGTGGGCAACCCCAGAAATTAGGATTTCAATAAACATGACGTACGTCCCGCGTACTCGCTTTACAGCTTGTACGCTAAGCGTACCTTGTGTTACGCCCAGCGTACAAATCAAGGAATAAAATGGACAAATTGAATAATACAAGGGCAAAGGAGAAACTTATCAGGATTCAAGTGTTACAATTCTCCCCCACTTGAATCAGACTTTGTCCTCGAAGTTCGATGCCCCGAACAACTCCGAATAATGCTCTCTTGTCTCATCCTCGGGCTCCCAAGTCCACTCTAATCCCTTGCGGTGCTACCAATGCACCTTCACTAGCCCGAAAACCTTGTTCCTCGAGGTCTTCTTCTACCAATCTAGGATCGCCATCGGTCTCTCAATATAGTTTAGCCGGTCATCATCATGAATATCCTCCAATGGTACCACTGTGGAGTCATCCACTAAACACTTTCGCAACTGAGAGATGTGGAACGTGCTATGAATCTGACTGAGCTCGGCTGGAAGATCTAAACGATAAGCAGCCCAGCGCACCCAATCCATAACTCTGAAGGAACCAGTATACCTGGGGCCCAGCTTGCCCCACTTCCTGAACTGGATGACACCTTTCAAAGGTGACACCTTCAGGAGATCCTTATCTCCCACCTGGAACTCTAAGTCTGACCGGCGACTGTCGTCATAACTTTTCTTCCGACTCTGAGTTGTCTAGAGCCTGCTCCGAACTTGTTGAATCAGCTCAACGGTCTTAAGTACTACCTCGGTACTCCCCATAACCCGCTGACCAACCTCACCACAACAAATCGGGGTCCTGCACTTCCTACTGTAAAGCATCTCAAAAGGAGGACGATCAATGCTGGCATGACAAATGTTGTTATACAAAAATTCCGCTAACAGAAGATATGTATCCCAACTCCCACCAAAATCCAACACGCACGCACGCAACATATCCTCAAGAGTCTGGATAGTCTGCTCACTCTGACCATCAGTCTGCAGATGAAATGTTGTACCGAAATGGAGACGAGTGCCCAACTCGTCATGAAACCTCTACCAAAATTTGGAAGTAAATAGGACATCCCTGTCAGAAACCACTGATACCAGTACCCCATAACGTGCCACCACCTCTCTGATATATACCTCAGCGAACTTCTCTGATGAAATACTCTCCTGAATCGGAATGAAATGCGAGCTTTTGGTCAAACGATCCATGATGACCCATATCGAATCCACTCTGTGCGCAGTCCTAGGAAGCTTCATGACGAAATCCATGGTGATGTCTTCTCATTTCCATATGGTAATCTCCAACAGCTGCATCTTTCCATGAACTCGCTGATGCTTGGCCTTGACCTTCTAGCAGGTCAAGCACCGCTCCACATACCATGCCCCATCATGCTTCATACGGGGCCACAAATAATCAGGACAAAGATCCCTATACATCTTCATCGCCCTGAGATGAATGGAGAACCTTCACTTATGGGCCTCCTCCATCAGAACCTGGCGTACACCGCCCCAATAAGGCACCCAAACTCGCTGATGCAGGGTCAATAATCCACGACTATCATAATCGAAGGAAGCACCTGACCCACAATGTATGATGTTTAACAGTACAGAAACCAAAATCCCATATTCTTGTTGATTCTTCTTCTTAACGAGTCCCTGAGAATACAAGTTATTTTGAAAACGTCAACATATATAATGTTGGTGAGTTCATAAGTATATTTGAGAAAATCATTTGTATAACTTTGCAATCACAAGAAAATCCTATATTTTCTTAAAATAGTTTGGTATGTTTATGTCCGATCTTGTATTAATGCATGTGTGTTATTGTTTAATAGAATGCCAAAAGTGATAGAAGAAAATGTAAATAGAATGCCCCCAGACAACCCGATGTTTCCCGAAAAAGAAGAATAGATAATGCTGTCGTACCAACACCGAGGTTGAGTACCAGTGTGAGTAAGTTTACGAGTAATCCAACATAAAAGAAAATAGTCTTCCACAAACTTCATAACGTTAATTCCTCTAAGTGAGACCTCATAACCATACTAAATAATGACAATTTCGCCTGTCTTGGCATTTGTGAATGCTGACTGAAAATAGAATAAGGTTATAGTCACCCTAGACCGATGTAGTCTAACTGTAGCGAACAGCTCAGGTGTGGGGTGTCATCCCCGTATAGATATATACACAAAACCCCGCTCTCCCTTAAAGAGACTCTGATTATAACTACAGGCTACGATCGAACACTTAATAGGTGTCAACCGACAAAACTCACTAGATCCTTAATCGAATTTATGCGAAGATAAACGTATAAAACTCATTCCAAGCCCAACGAACCATGTAAGTGAGCCACTAGGCATCACTAAACATGTGTGTCATTTCAAAACCTAATATAAACAAGATTATATAACATGTGCCCGAAATATATGTAAAAGGACAACTAAGACCCATTTCACATGTAAGGTATTTATAGGCCCAAATAGCACGCAAATAGTATACAAGGTCCGTCCCTCATGTTAATGGGTCAGTGAGGCCCAATAAACAAATACATAGTAATCAATACCTATCAAACATATAAATGAGCCATTGAGGCCCAATAACCTAAAATGATCAAAATTAATCTATTTGTTAGTTTATTGTTGGTTTTGGTTCTATTATTCACTAAAATAGCAAAAAAGGCCCACTTTTTTGTAAAAATGACGTTCTAGGCCAAATAACCCAAAAATTTACAATCAAGGCCCAATTTTATTAAAAATAACACTTTGGTCCCCATTTTTTCAAAAATTGTATTTATGACAAGTTTTTTTTGTAAAAATAACATTTTAAACCCATTTTTGTCAAAAATATCATTTTTAGCTTGATTTTTGTGAAAATACACATCTTTCTGGTTTTTGACTTTTCTAACCCGCTTGTTGGAAATTTGTAGAAAAATCATCGTAAGTCGAAATTTGGATCTGTAGATTCTGGAAGTTTGGAAATTTTTTCTACTTTGTCACAATATTTCTCATAATTTTTAATGGCCTCTAACAAGTGTGAAATTGATCAACTTCACAGGCTGGTAAGGAAATTATTTCAAATCTGATAGGCAGTTTTGTAAAATTCGCCAAAAATTGTAGAAAAATCGAATGAAAATATGAGAGTAGTCATTTTAAAGGTAAAAACCTGAACCTTTTTCATGTAATGCATTTTTGAAAAATATTATTATTAAGGTGGTCAAAACAGTTCGAGATTGGACCAAAACTTTTCTGTCAAGGGCTGAATTTTGAGTTTAGCTTATAGATCTTTGAACCCAACACTCATTTTTGCTATTTTAAGTGTATAAATCCCATATCTACTAGTTTACATGTATTATATGTGATAACACATACTTTTCTCAAGGTTTTCATGTAGATCCAAGTGATAAACTTAATATTCTTAACATAATTTTAGATTTATGAAGTAGATAGCACATAATCAACAAATAAGTCATGAAAAACACACATATTCATGGATATACACATAGATCTACATAAAGCAACTTGTATTCTACCCTAAAACCAAGTAAAAATAAAAAAATAGGGGGTATGAACTCACATTGGGGCGATGGATCGGTTTTGATGAAGGGATATGAGAAGATGATGTTGTTTTCGGCCTTAGCAAGCTTTTCTTGGGTGGTTTTCGAGTTTAGAAGGTTTCTAAGAGTATGATCACAAACAAGTGTTTAGAAGGAGTGTTCTAACACAAAAATGAAGTTGTTTAGCTTGAATGTGTGATGACTTACCCAAGATTGATGATGTGTAGTGAAGATCTTCTTAAAACACCTAGGGATCTCAAACATTTGGATGGAAGGAAGGAGGATGTTCTTGAGTGTTTTGAGAGAGTTTTCTTGAAAGATTTTTGAGAGAATGAGGGTGGTGTGAGGTGTTTTGGCCGAGAAGAAGAAGAAGAGAGGAGATAGGGAGTGAGGTGATGTGCATGGAGATCCTCCATTGAATAAAGAGGTGGCAAGCTCTCATAATTCCTCTAATTTCCCTTTATTTTTCTTTTCTTTTCTTTATTGGGGCCGAGAATTGGGCTTAAGATGGATGAAATTGAATTAGTTTAGCCCACTCTTGGCTTTGCTCGGTTTTATGAAGCCCAATAAATATGTTTCGGCCCATTGGTCCCTTAAGTGTATTTACGGCCCAATTTGACATAAAATAATGGATTTATAGCCTATTAGGGTTATTGCATTAGTTATGGCCCAATAAGGCCAATTAGGGCTAGAATGAATCATTCTAAGTCCAATGGTCCAAAATTTTATAGGTTTATGAACGTGGTCCATTTAGAGCCCAACTAGGGTTCCTAGGCCCAAGATGGTGAAGTTAGAGATTTATTGGTCCATTAGACCCAATAAGAGAATCCTAGTCCATAATGAACTTGAACCAGGATTTCTAGGGTTTACAACCCTTATTTGAACATATGAGATGTATTTGAACGAGAATAGAGTATAGTATTTACTTAGAGTACAGGCTTTTAGAATGGATGATGTTTACATGGGAAGAGAATTTCCTAGAAAAATTCCAGTTGTGACATCATCCCCCCGTTAGAGGGAATTTTGTCCCGAAATTCCTTCAAAAGATAGGATCATGAATGAGAGAATAGGTGAGGGTACTTCTTCTTCATCCGGTCTTCGCGTTCCCATGTGAATTCCGGTCCACGCTTGGCATTCCATCGAACCTTCACAATCGGAATGCGGCTTTGTTTTGTACAATTTACTTCCCTATTCAATACCTTTACTGGTTCTTCGACAAATAGGAGATTCTCGTTTATTTCGATCTCTTCTAAAGGAATGATAAGAGTTTTTCCTGATAGACACTTTTTCAAATTTGAGACATGAAACACGGGTTGTACGTTGCTGAGTTCGACAGGTAGCTGCAGCCTATAAGCCATTGGAGCAATCCGTGTGAGAATCTCGAACGGACCAATGTATCGCGGGTTCGATTTTCCCTGTTTACTAAAGCGAATCATTCCTTTCTAGGGAAAGACTTTCAATAGTACCCGACATCCGGCTTGGAATTCTAGAGGTTTTCGTCATTTGTCAGCGTAACTCTTTTGTCTGTCTCGTGATGCTTGAAGTCGAGTTCCGATTTGGATTACATTCTCATTCGTTTCGCGAATGCTTTCTGGTCCCGTGAGAGTAATGGCGAGTGATATGCATTTATGACCATAAAGAGGCTCGAAAGGAGCAACCTTGATGCTCGTGCGATAGCTGTTATTGTATGAGAATTCAATCAAGGGCAACCAGATATCCCATGACTTGCTGATTCAAACACCCAGGCTCGAAGCATGACTTCGAGTGGTTGAATGATCCGGTCGCTTTGGCTATATATTGGTGTGAGGATGGTAAATAACGCTCCTGTCTAGCTATGTTCCTATAGCCTTCTGAAGCGACTGTCAAAATCTTGAAGTAATTCCATTATCCCGATTCGAGATAATAGATACTAATATTTCATGGAGTCTCGCGATCTCTTTGATATAGATCCATGTTAATCTTTCCATCTTGTTTGATTTCAGTATTCACAGGAAATGGGCAGATTTGGTTAACCTATCGACGATCACCCAGATAGCGCCCAACTCAACTCTTATAACAAGAAGCTTCGTCTTTTGACTTTGAGAATTTTATCCATCCATGCAGTGCTTCCTCCGTGATATTCTCCGGCTTTGATGCTTTCAAGGCCGGTCGTAGATGTTGATAGTGTTTGGTTCTTACTTCGTAAGTAGAAGAGTATGTTACTAATGAAAATAATAAAAAGGCTGACTAGGAATGGTTGGGAAAACTCGGTTCGTAAGGTCCATGAATACCATGGGGGCATTCGTTAGACCGAAGGGTATCACAATGAATTTGAAATGGCCGTATCGAGTTCGAAAGGTAGTTTTTGGAATGTCCTCTTCTCGGACTCGGAGCTGATGATAACCGAATCTTAGATCTATTTAGAGAAGTAACTAGCTCCTTAAAGCTGATCAAATAGGATGTCAATCCGTGGATGTGGGTATCGGTTTTTGATAGTGAGCTTATTTAATTCCCTAAAATCGCTGCACATTCCGAAGGATCTGTCTTCTTGACGAACAAGACCGGAGCTTCCCAGGGTGAGAAGTTTGGTCCGATGGATCCTTTGCTCAAATATTTTCTTAATTGACTAGATAACTTCTGAATTTCGGCGAGAGTTAACCTATAGGGTGAATTGGGAATTGATGTGTTTCCCGGTATGAGGTCGATTCGAAATTCGACCTGTCTCTCTGGGGTATTCCCGGAAGTTCTTCGGGAAATACATCTGGAAAATCGCATGCTACTGGAATACCTTTTATGCTTACTTCTTCCTTGGCCTTGTCAACATTGTAAGCAAGGAAAACGTAGTTCTTCTTGTGCAGGCACTTCTGTGCCTTAATGCACAAGATAAGCCGAGGATTGGTGCCAGGTTTATCACCATAGATTATTAGAGTTTTCGTGATTGGGGAGGTGAAGGCAAACAACCTTCTCACGACACATAGTATCAGCATGGTAGGGGCTTAACCCAACCATGCTGATTATCACATCAAAATTCCTAATATTTAATGGCATTAAATCTATTTGAAATGAATGGTTTTTTAGTGTTAAGGCGTACCCTACATAAGTATCTTTGGTTGATTCGGTTTTTCCTATTAGCCATCTTCACCGTGAAGGCTTCGTTTAGCTTCTGTGGTTGTTGTTTTAGTAAGTGTTCGAATTTGTTACTAACGAAGCTTCGCCCAGCTTCACTATCGAGTGAGATGCAAGAGAAAGAGTTGTTAAGTGGGAACGTACTAGTAGCAACCATCGGGTCTTGGACTGCTTCGCCTTGTCCTAAGGTCAGGAACCTTCCTGATCCTTCTGCTCCTTGATTGTTAGCCTTGGGGCAATTGCGCCTGAAGTAACCGTTTCCTCCACACCCATAGCAGGTGTGACTAGTCCAAACATTGGTGTTGTTGTTACGATTGTTGCGCTTGTTGTTGTTGTTGTAGTTTGGTTGCTGATTCTGCCGTGGATAAGTTCTACAGTATTTGGTGGTGTGATTCTTTTGGTTGCATCTATTACAATACGGCTCCCAGCAGGCTCCCTTATGATGGAAATTGCACTGGTTGCATTTTGGAAGGCTATCAACATATGATCTCACTGGTGTTGATGTAGTAGGTGTCATGGTCGCATGGACAGCAACAACATGTTGCTTCTTCGAGAACCCTTGAGTTGGCTGTCCCTTTCTCTTACTTCCAGACTTTCACTTCTTGCTGTTAATCTTGGGGTTTGGAGTGCCTTGATAAGCTGTCACTTGCTGGTTTCTGTGCTCGTTCCTTCGGTTGGAGTTGTCGATGCTATTTTGACCTCTATTGGTGTTGTTTGCGTTGAGTTGTGCCATAGAAATGGTTACTGCCACTGTTACAGCAACTTGGAATGTAGCAGAGTCCATTTGCAGGAGCGGTGTCTCGCGGGTGTGCTTATTATTTCTGTGGGATGACATTTTCCTGCTGCATGATATTAAGCCAGATCGTAAGTAATGATCGTCATTCCGTTGTAGTCTATAAATTTCGCGTCTTGTCGACTCCCATTGTTTCCATCTACATCCTTATGATGTATTTGCGGTAGTAGGTAATCGTAGTTTTTGCATGAATTTTAAGTCTGTCTTTAGAGTTTATAGATTATTTTGGATTTTGAGATCCTTGAGTAACTAGCGGTGAAGAGGGTTCGGTTATGCATATAATTGAAATTATGTAATAACATGAAATAAAGATAGCACATAATTGTTTAATTTGTAAGTACCATCTTAGTACATGAAAGAGAGTCATATCAAATAGTGGGGGTGGGGGGGGGGGAATCTGATCCTAATCGCGGCGGAAAGTGTCTGGTGGTGGTTCTGATGAAGTGGTTCCACCTCGGAGATGAGCTACTTGTCGCTCGGTATCTCGTAGTCCTACCTCCCAAACTAACCGTCTTGCTCGGGAGTCTCCATTCACTTCCTGTGTTTGTCTCTCATCTCTCTCAACAGCAACCGCATTTGGTCCGTTTGATTTGGGGTGTCTATGACTGGGAGGGCCCGGTCAGCTGGTCCTCTATGACTAAGATCGAAGAGACCTCGGTTCTTACCGTAGTGTGGTCGTATCCCTTGTTGGTGACTCCATCTCCAAATATCGTGTGCCCATGGGGGCGTGGGGCCACCAGGGCCCATACGATAAGTTGGTACTCTGGCCATGCATGGAGGATTGATGACATCAGATTCTGCATCCGAGGCATCATCATCATTACCCTCGGGCTCTTCCTCTTCGAGGTCCATTACTGACTCGGTGGGTTCATCTGCAAGTTCTACTTCATGTTCCTCTTCTGGTTCTTTCACTGGGTCGAGCCACCTTGCTTTTCCCCGACTAGGGAGATAAGGGTTTCCTGTCTAATGATACTCATCTATAGTGTATTGCACTAAGGGGTATAAATACAAGAAACAAATAGCACACCAAATACTCATATAGTATTTTAATTTTGTTTAGGTTTGGTTCTATAAGCTCTTTGGATAATTAAATGGTAAGTTTTTGATTCATTGTCCACCACAATTACTCCGAACACATGTTGGTCGTATTTTGAATGAATGTAGTTGATCAGGCTACATTCACCTCCAATACGACTATATAACTGCCCAGGTTTAATAGCGATGTTGAAATCCTCCAAAGACGTTTACTGTTCTTGTTGTGTTATTACTCTAAAATGTACACATAAGTATGTATTTTAATTATTATGTTTAGAGTAGTTTAGTCCCATTATATTTATAGTTGCATATCTTGTATCGTTAGATATGCCAGTTCACTATAAACAATGCTCTGATACCAATCTGTCACATCCCGGAACCAGACGACGGAAACGTCCCAGGGGCTTGTGCATGACTTCATGTTGAAATATCATTACAGTGAATATAAATGAAACATAGCATCATCATTACCATGCCTAATATAATACAACTACCATTGTTTACATCAAGTACAATCTTTTAAATAACATGACCAAAGCATTCAATGTATGATGGTTAACAGTACACAAAACAAAATCCCATATTCTTGTTGATTCTTCTGCTTAACGAGTCTCTGACAATACAAGTTATTTTGAAAACGTCAACATATATAATGTTGGTGAGTTCATAAGTATATTTGAGAAAATGATTTGTATAACTTTGTAATCACAAGAAAATCCTGTATTTTCTTAAAATAGTTTGGTATGTTTATGTTCGATCTTGTATTAATGCATGTGTGTTATTGTTTAATAGACTGCCAAAAGTGATAGAAGAAAATGTAAATAGAATGCCCCCAGACAACCCGATGTTACCCAAAAAAGAAGAATAGATAATGATGCCGTACCAACACCGAGGTTGAGTACCAGTGTGAGTAAGTTTCCGAGTAATCCAACATAAAAGAAAATAGTCTTCTGCAAACTTCATAACGTTAATTCCTCTAAGTGAGCCGTCATAACCATACTAAATAATGACAATTTTGCCTGTCTTGGCATTTCTGAACGCCAACGGAAAAATAGAATAAGGTTATAGTCACCCTAGACCGATGTAGTCTAACTGTAGCGAACAGCTCAGGTGTGGGGTGTCATCCCCGTATAGATCTATACACAAAACCCCGCTCTCCCTTAACTGATTATAACTACAGGCTACGATCGAACACTTAATAGGTGTCACCCGACAAAACTCACTAGATCCTTAATCTAATTTACGCGAAGATAAACATATAAAACTCATTCCAGGTCCAACGAACCATGTAAGTGAGCCACTAGGCATCACTAAACATGTGTGTCATTTCAAAACCTAATATAAACAAGATTATATAACATGTGCCCGAAATATATGTAAAAGGACAACTAAGACCCATTTCACATGTAAGGTATTTATAGGCCCAAATAGCACGCAAATAGTATACAAGGTTCGTCCCTCATGTTAATGGGTCAGTGAGGCCCAATAAACAAATACATAGTATTCAATACCTATCAAACATATAGATGAGCCACTGAGGCCCAATAACATAAAATGATCAAAATTAATTTGTTTGTTAGTTTATTGTTGGTTTTGGTTCAATTATTCACTAAAATAGCATAAAAGGCCCACTTTTTTGTAAAAATGACGTTCTTGGCCCAATAAGCCAAAAATTTACAATTAAGGCCCAATCTTAGTAAAAATAACACTTTGGTCCCCATTTTGTTCAAAACTTGTATTTATGACTAGTTGTTTTTTTTTTGTAAAAATAACATTTTAAACCCATTTTTGTCAAAAATATCATTTTGGCTTGATTTTTGTGAAAATACACATTTTTCTGGTTTTTGGCTTTTCTGACCCGCTTGGTGGAAAATTTGTAGAAAAATCATCGTAAGTCAAAATTTGGATTTGTAAATTCTGGTAGTTTGGAAATTTTGTCTACTTTGTTCACAATATTTCTCATAATTTTTAATGGCCTCTAACAAGTGTGTAATTGATCAACTTCACAGGCTGGTAAGGAAATTATTTCAAATCTGATAGGCAATTTTGTAAAATTCGCCAAAAATTGTAGAAAAATCGAATGAAAACGTGAGAGTAGTCATTTTAAAGGTAAAAACCTGAACTTTTTGCATGAAAAACAGTTTTGAAAAATATTATTATTAAGGTGGTCCAAACAGTTCGAGATTGGACCAAAACTTTTCTGTCAAGGGCTGAATTTTGAGTTTAGTTTATAGATCTTTGAACACAACACTCATTTTTGCTATTTTAAGTGTATAAATCCAAGATCTACTAGTTTACATGTATTATATGTGATAACACATACTTTTTTCAAGGTTTTCATATACATCCAAGTGATAAACTTAATATTCTTAACATAATTTTAGATTTATGAAGTAGATAACACATAATCAACAAATAAGTCATGAAAAACACACATATTCATGCATATACACATAGATCTACACAAAACAACTTGTATTCTCCCCCAAAACCGAGTAAAAATAAAAAATAGGGGGTATGAACTCACATTGGGGTGATGGATCGGTTTTTATGAAGGGATATGAGAAGATGATGTTGTTTTCGGCCTTAGCAAGCTTTTCTTGGGTGGTTTTCGAGTTTAGAAGGTTTCTAAGAGTATGATCACAAACAAGTGTTTAGAAGGAGTGTTCTAACACAAAAATGAAGTTGTTTAGCTTGAATGTGTGATGACTTACCCAATATTGATGATGTGTAGTGAAGATCTTCTTAAAACACCTAGGGATCTCAAACATTTGGATGGAAGGAAGGAGGATGTTCTTGAGTGTTTTGAGAGAGTTTTCTTGAAAGATTTTTGAGAGAATGAGGGTGGTGTGAGGTGTTTTGGTCGAGAAGAAGAAGAAGAGAGGAGATAGGGAGTGAGATGATGTGCATGGAGATCCTCCATTCAATAAAGAGGTGGCAAGCTCTCATAATTCCTCTAATTTCCCTTTATTTTTCTTTTCTTTTCTTCATTGGGCCGAGAATTGGGCTTAAGATGGATGAAATTGAATTAGTTTAGCCCACTCTTGGCTTTGCTCGGTTTTATGAAGCCCAATAAATATGTTTCGGCCCATTGGTCCCTTAAGTGTATTTACGGCCCAATTTGACATAAAATAATGGATTTATAGCCTATTAGGGTTATTGCATTAGTTATGGCCCAATAAGGCCAATTAGGGCTAGAATGAATCATTCTAAGTCCAATGGTCCAAAATTTTATAGGTTTATGAATGTGGTCCATTTATAGCCCATTTAGGGTTCCTAGGCCCAAGATGGTGAAGTTAGAGATTTATTGGTCCATTAGACCCAATAAGAGAATCCTAGTCCATAATGAACTTGAGCCGGGATTTCTAGGGTTCCCAACCCTTAGTTGAACATATGAGATGTATTTGAACGAGAATAGAGTATAGTATTCACTTAGAGTACAAGCTTTTACAATGGATGATGTTTACATGGGAATAGAATTTCCTAGCAAATTGCTAGTTGTGACATGAGGCTTCAGCTTCCTCGAAGCGTAGGCGATCATACGACCCCACTGCATCAACATAGCCCCCAAACCTGTGATCAATGCATCACAATAAACCACAAAATCATCAACACCTTATGGCAGGTTCAAAATCCATGCCTCACACAATTGTTGTCTCAGAATCTTGAAAGCCGCCTGCTACTCAACTCCCCATCTAAATGTCACTGTCTTCTTAGGTAGTTAGGTCAAAGGAACACCGATCTTGGAGAAATCCTGGATGAATCTACGATAATAACTAGCCAAACCAAGGAAACTCCGAATCTCAGATGGAGACTTCGGAATCTCCCACTGCATCACGACCTCGACCTTGGCCAGATCGACCAGAATACCCTTCTGGTTTACAAGGTTCCCCAAAAACTACTCCTCACACAAGCAAAAATCACACTTGGAGAACCTTGCAAAAAGTACCGCCCTCTTAAAAATCTCTAGCACTTCCCCTAAGTGCTCCTCATGCTGTTCCTGAGTCTTGGAATAAACCAAGATATCATCAATGAATACTATCACAGACCGGTCCAACATCGGTCTGCACAAGCGGTTCATGAGATCCATGAACGCGGTTAGAGCATTGGTGAGCCCAAAAGGCATGACCACGAACTTGTAATGACCATAACGAGTTTGGAAAGCTGTCTTCTGCACATCCTCATCCTTGGCCAACATCTGATGATAATCCGATCGCAAATCAATCTTAGAGAACCAAGATGCACCCTAAAGCTGGTCGAAAAGATCATCAATCCTTGGAAGTGGATAACGGTTCTTCACCGTTACCTTATTAAACTCCCGGTAGTCGATGCACATACGATGAGACCCATCCTTCTTCTTCACAAACAAAATTGGTACTCCCCAAGGCGAACTGCTCGGTTAAATAAATCCCTTGTCTAACAGCTCCTGCACCTGTGTAGACAACTCCTACATCTCGGGAGGAGCCAACCGATACGATGCTTTGGCTATCAGAGCCACACCTGGAACCAGATCAATCATGAACTCAAACTGCCTCTCCGGAGGCACGCTAGTAAAATCCTCTAGGAATACATCCGGGTAATCCTGCACAATTGGCACATCATCCACGATCGCCTTACCCTTATCCCGGGTATCCATGACATAGGCGACAAAACCCGAACAACCTTGAAGAAGATAGCGTCTGGCCCTCGCTGCAGAACATAGAATCAGCCAACGTTGCGGTCTCTCACCATAAATCACCAACTCTCCCCCGCTCGGGGCCTAAACCCGAACTAATTGTTGCTCACAGTCGATCATTGCCCCCATTAGGGCTCAACCAATCCATGCCCACGATAACCCTCTTCCAACGTAGAGGGATAGGAACCAAATCAACCAGATATTGATCGCTGAATAACTGAAGGGTACAAACTCGATGAACCCTATCAAACTGAACCGTCCTATCATCAGCAATCCCAACATCAACAGGACAATCCAGCTCCCCCGGAGCCCCAACAAATGTCTTGCTAAGCGCAAGCGATACAAAGGATTGAGAACACTAAAGCAGAGATATCGTTCATGAAGAATGATCCTAAAATAAAAACATATAAACATAAGCAAGGAATTTAATATAAATAAAGAGATAAGGAGAAGATACATACCCATCACCATATCGGGAGCTGCACGCGCCACCTCTTCCACCAACTGGAAAGCCTTGCTCTTCGCCGCAGGTGCATCTGCCCAGCCCTAGTGGCCGTCAGTAATCTGAAGAGTTGCAGGAGCAGGTGTTGATACTGATCCTGCTGCATCCAAACTTGGACAATGGACCTTCTTGTGGCCCCTCTGATTGCAATGAAAGCAAATCAGATTAGATCTCTAGGTGGTGGTAACAGTACAATACCTGCTATAATGACCCGTCTGGCCGCACTTGAAGCAGCCTGAACAACCACCACTCCTGCACGGACCCTCGTGCATCCTACCGCACTTGCCACAGTGGCTACGACCCTGAAGGCCTCTCGATCTAAAATCTGATAGCTTGGGCCTCTTTCCCAAACCCCCAGATGTTTGAACCTCATCTGGCTTCCTTTTCCTCTCGATATCTAGGTCAATCTCCCTCTCTTTAGCTTGATCTATCATATCCTCCAGCGTCTTGTAGTTGGATCGTCTCACAAACTGCCAAATGTCACTCCTCAACATCTCATGATATCGGGCCTTCTTCATATCCTCACCCGCCAAATACTACGGAACAATAAGTGCCCTCTCCCAGAAGATCGCGGTGATCTCAACCACCATCTCCGTAGTCTAGCGGAGATCCTGGAACTCTCGTGCTAATTGTTGCACCTCAATCACTGGTGCAAACTCAGCTCAGAACTTGGTCGAGAAATCATCTCGTGACATCACATCCACCACATCATCACTCACTGTACGTCCTACCTCCTCGCACTAGTCATGTGACATATCCTTTAATAGGCGGGAAGCTAGTCTGACCTTGTCCCCCTCTGGACAACGACTGGTACGGAAAGTGTTAGCAACATCTGCTAACCACCACCTGCTCTCAATGCGGTCCTTCACTCCATGATAATTCGGAGCTCCACATGCCCGAAACTCCCTGAATGTCAAAGAACGTCCTCCCGCTAGTGCCATCATCTCGGAATGAAACAAGCTCAACCACTCATCCAAAACGTCCAGAATACCCTCCTTGACCGATCCAAAGATCTTAGGAATCTGATCAAGAATACAACGAGTAATCTCATATGAGATAAATTCCCTAGTTTGCGCATCGAGTTGCCCGACTCCAGATCCTGAGTTCGAGCCCTCCCCAGCAACAGAACTGGCAGTAGGTCTGCCTCGCAATACCACCATACTGAAAATAGACCATATAGACCATCAGAATATGCATCAAAACATATATCGGGGAAATCACAACTCCACAAGCTCCCTAATTGTATCACAGCTCTCCTTGACCCGAGTACAGATCCTCTGCTTCTAGTAGTACGGGCCCATACTACTTTTCTCAAGAAGTGCCTTGACCCAACCAAGTTACTTTATATCCATACAACTTTCCCTCACAGATAAGGCTCCCAACATTAGATCTCATCCTAGGTTTTCCTAGGCCAAACTCCACCCTACTCTCTGTCATCAGCTGCAAAAGGAACTCCCGCTAACTTCCTCTAACTAGTTCATGAATACAATTACATACCACTAAAACCGGATAATTCTTCAAATAAAAGCACTCACACTACAACGGTTGGACTCAAACAAGAGTTGCGCAGTAGAGTTAAAACCTAACCTTCTAAAATTATTCAGTTCACATAGTATGTAACCTAGCATATTCACTTACCAGTTAACTGAAGTAAGTAAGAACTCCTAAAAGCAAAAAGCTATTAGCATTCGAGCATCAAGTAACCAGAACCAAGCATAACCTAATCAGGCCATCCTATCACTGACTAATCAGGCCATCCTATCACTGACTGATCACTACTAGCATGCGAGTCTACAAGCTCAAACAACAGCCATGCAAAGTCATCTCTCCTAGCATTCTATCATGCAAAACTGAGCAGATCCTTAGCCCTAACTAGCATGCAATTCATGGATTCACACATCAAAACATATCAGATAACATGTATGCGTATTTTGGGAAACATACTTGAGCTCGGCTGAATACATGCACCACACCCTTTCTTATTTTAGAAAACTCTTCTCTAGAAAAACTTTGTATTTCTTTTTGAAAAACCTTACCATATCCTCATTTTGAGTTAAGACAGACCCGAGAGTGTTTCCGAATCCCTCAAACCAAGGCTTTGATACCAACTTGTAATGTCCCAAAAATATGATCCAAAAATTTTCTTTTTAATTTAAGTAAAACAGTATTCCAAACATCATCCATACATCCCAAATAAAACAAGTGCATCAAATATCATAAAAATTAGAGTGAAATCTCAAATGCGGAATCCATGTGGTGTGTGCGATGCAGTCATCCTTAGCTCTTCCCCTTGGATCCGGAAGTACTTGAAACATAAACTGAAAAACGTAACCACAAAGCTTAGTGAGTTTCCCAAACTACCCCATACCAAACATAATAAATCATATACTGGGCCCCCACCATCCATCGGGCCCCGCTCGATATATAGATCTGTTATTGTTAGGCCCCGCCTGACATCGGGCCCCATCCACTATTCACATACAATATATATATATATATATATATATATATATATATATATATATATATATATATATATATATATATATATATATATATATATATATATATATAACCTAATCATTCTAACACATACAATGATAATAGAACAATGGCATACGAATCAGTCATCGGGCCTCGCCTGGCATCGAGCCCCGTCCGGCATACATAGCATTACATAATACATGCAAGGGTCACACAAACTCCTAGCATCCTAACATAATCAATAAGGGTTGACATTGGTGACTTAGACCCGCTAACCCAATGAGGAAACTAACCTTGAATGCTGAAGGTCCCTAGCTAATGTCCTGACGACTCCCCAAGCTATGAGTACAAAATAACACCCAATTAACACTTGGGTTCCAATCTATATCCAATAATCCATACTTGGGGTATGGCCATTTTACCGCTGGCTTAATTTGATCCAAGACTAAGGCCCAAATCCACAATCTAAAAGGCCCAATACAAAATAATCCTCCAAGGCCCATTTATGGCCCAATTTTCTAGATTGGGCCCAAACCCTCTATATGGACCTTACCCTGAAGCCCAATAATTTTCCTTAGTCCAAAAGCTTGATTTCAGATGGCCCATTCAGGCCCAAAGCAACAAGGTCCAAAGAAGTGGCCCATCTGAGGCCCAACAGACTAAGTACGCGGAGCGTACTCAGCTATACGCTAAGCGTACTCGCTGTTTGGCTTGTACGTTGCGCGTATAGACTTATACGCCCAATGTACTTCTCATTAAGCCAACTTTTCCATTAAGATCTTAATGCTTATGTCCAAAGGTCTAAACCATAGATCTGAGTCCCAAAAAGTGTCTAGAACCATAAAGTCACTGACTTTGTGACTTTGCATGCCCAAAAGGTCCCAACTATGAAATTTAGCATTCTACCTCCATTAAATGAACTCAAACTCATGCATGGGGGATTCTAAACCCTAAAGTTGTCAACTTTATGAATCTAGAACCATAAAAACACCAAGAGTGGCGACTCTAAGCTCCTGGAGTGGTATCAAACCACTAGACCTCATCAATGGGACCAAAAGGGGTCCAAAACTCAAACAAGGAAGATCTAAGCTTCTAAAGAACAAGATCAAAGCTTTATACCTTAAACAAGCAAGAAATGGAGCAGATAACCCAGACCCACAACTCTTCCTCGATCCACAACCTTGCACCAATCTCTTACTTCTTGAAAATGGATCAAAATACACAAAAATAGACACTATAAGCTCAAAATGCAAGAGAGAGGCTTAGGGTTTCGAGTATAATGCTATGGGGACAGAGGAGGCTGAGAAATGAGGGTTTCATGGTCCATAATGATGATTATATAGTGGCCAACCCCGGAAATTAAGGTTTCAATAAACATTACGTACATCCCACGTACAATTCTATACACCCCGCGTACGCCTCCGGAACCCCGATCAAGCCTTCGCATGAGTATGCTCAACGTACCATTTGGTACGCCCCGCGTACTCTATTTACAGATTGTACGCTAACTGTACCTTGTGGTACGCCCCGCGTACAACTCAAGGACTAAAATGGACAAATTAAATAATAAAAGGGAAAAAGAGAAACTTACCAGGATTCAAGTGTTACAGTTGCGCTTTAATATTTGCACATGTCACACACTCAGCTACATACTTAGCAATATTAAGTTTCATCGTCGGCCACCAGTAATGCAGTTTTAGATCCATATACATCTTGGTGTTTCCTAGGTGAATAGAGTACATGGTCTTATGAGAGTATTCCATAAGAAGATCCATTATTCCACCCATCTTAGGTACCCAAATTCTATTTTTAGAATACCTTCAACCCTCGTTGTGTATTCCGAATACTAACGTTTTGCCCAAACGTTCTTCCTTTTGGTTATCTCCTTCCAATGCTTCAATCTGAGATTTTTTTATAGTTTCCACAATCATCGAGACAATTTTAATCCTTAATCCTCGTAGCCTTTTTCTCTCCAGTTTTATTTTTCTACCCAGATCTTGATGTTTCATATATAAATATAACTAATGTATCGCCTTCGTAAAGGATTTCCCCATAATGTCGATCTGCTACGACATTCTCTTTACTAGTGTGGTAAAGTATCTTGCAGTCATAATCCTTGAGTAATTCTAGCCAACATCTTTGTATAATGTTTAACTCCTTCTGATCAAAGAGGTACTGAAGACTCTTATAATCAGTGTAAAGTTTGCACTTTGTGCCATAATGATAATGTCTCCAGATCTTTAATGCAAAAACCACTACCGCAAACTCCAAATCATGAGTGGGGTAGTTATGTTCGTGTGCTTTTAGTTGTCTGGATGCATATGCTATAACTTTATCTCTATGGGTCATAACACAACCTGAACCAACTCCAGATGCATCATTGTAAACCATGAAGTCTTCAACTCCCATGTAAAGCAAGTATTGGTGCTTCACACAATCGTTGATTTAAATGTTCAAAATCTTCTTCATGCTTCTCACTCCTGTGTTGGTAACTCCTTTATGATTCAATGTTTTCAATGGAGCATCTATTGAAGAAAAGCCTTGGATAAACCGTCGGTAATATCCAGCTAATCCCAGAAAACTATGAATCTTAGTGGGAATTTTTGGTTGTTCCCACTTCATTAATGCTTCGATCTTTGATGGATCAACCATTATTCCTTCTTGGTTAACTACATGACCCAAGAATTGTACCTCTCGGATTCAAAAATCACATTTCTTGAACTTTTTATATAGCTTCTCCTTCTTTAGAAATTCCAAAACTTCTCGCAGGTGCTTGCCATGCTCTTAATGGCTCTTCCAGTAAATCAGAATATCATCGTTGAACACTATCACATATCTATCGAGGAAATGTTTACAAACTTGATTCATCATATCCATAAACGCTGCTGGAGCATTGGTCAGTTCAAATGACATAACAAAAATCTCATAGTATCTATATCTCATTCTGAATGCTGTCTTTTCAATGTCTTGCTCTTGCACCTTCAACTGATGATATCCTGACCTGAGATCAATCTTTGAAAAGTAGCTTGTGTCTTGCATTTGATCAAACAGGTTATCAATCCTAGGCAAATCATACTTATTCTTCACTGTTGACTTTTTTAGCTCTTTGTAATCTATGCACATCCTCATGATTCCATCCTTCTTCTTCACAAATAACACCGGAGCTCCCCAGGGTGAAGAACTAGGTCTTAAGAAACCTTTGTCCAACAACTCCTAAATTTTCATCATAAGCTCTTTAATCTCCATCGGCGCTAATTGGTATGGTGATTTCACTATTGCAGTTGTTCCTGGTAACAAGTCTATTCGAAACTCCACTTTTCTTTTAGGGGGAAACCTAGGAAGATCTTAGGGAATGACTTCTGAAAAATTAGATATGATGTACATCCTTTGGCCAAACACTTTCTGGCTTGCAATTCAAGGATTCACACTTCAAAACACACCACTAGCCTTCTTTGCATTTCCTTCTTCTCCTTCTTTGTATCGATCACGAACAATAGATATGATGTACATCCTTTGGCCAAACACTTTCTGGCTTTCATCATCGAGATGATTCCAGAGTTTACACTACGTTTTTCCTCTTACACCATACATGGTTCTCTTCCAGGAGGGTTCACTCTCACCATCTTCTTCCTACATAGTATCTCGACCTCATTCGTACTAAGCCAATCCATTATTAATGTAACGTCCCAATATAAGACCCAAAAATTTCATTTTTTATTTTATAAAAAAAATAAGTCAAAACATTGTCATACAACCCAAAATACCAAATTATGTCAATACATCATATCATATCAGAGTAAATCTCAGAATGCGAAAAAAGGTGGTGTCTGCTTTGCAATCATCACGGGCTCTTCCTGTCACACCACCACACCAGGATGGTAGAAACATGTGGGGGTGGATGACTTCAGGAACCGTGTCACAACAATATGTAAAATAGTGATCAAAGCAAAACACAACCATCATAAATATAATTGAAAGATTTACATCGTTGTAAGAGTTGTATGTTTCAAAACCAATTACAATATGATGATGAAAATATTGTTTTGACACCTTAGTCTCCCATCCTCAAAAGCTTGTAGTTACCTGATTTAATGATTTCCTGAGAATACAAGTAGTTTTGAAAAGTTTCAACAATTAAGTTGGTGAGTTCATAAGAGTTTGTATGAAGAATAATAAGCCTTTCCTTCTAAAATGATAGTGTTCGTTTCCAGAAAATATAATATTTTCCTTAAAATGAGTTGTAGTCTTAGAAAACCCTAAGACCGAAATGTATAAGTATTTCTTTTCTTAAAGTATTAATATGTAGTTTTAGTCCAGTGTATGTTTCCCCATAAACTATATGTATCATTGATTCCCCATGTGAGTTATTATAATCGTGCTAAACATAGATGGCTTGTTACGACATTCTTCAGGCATCAGAATGTAAGACATTTGTCACCCTAGACCTGTCGGTCTAGCTGTAGCAAGCAGCTTAGGTGCGGGATTGTCAGTGCCATATAGATTTATACACAAGTATCACACTCTCTTATGGGAGATTCTGGTTATAAGACAAGACTTTTGTAGGTACTCTGGTATGTACGATGAAGACTTTGTCTCACAAAATTGATTCAACGCATTTACGTTTTTGTTGTAATGAAAACCTTTGTATGTGTAATTATCACTTTTCCATGATAATAAAATAATTATATATATATATATATATATATATATATATATATATATATATATATATATATATCTTTATATAATTATCCGTTTTGTTCAAAAATGTTACAATAGTGCTAATGTCCCATAAACTATACCTATTATAGTTTATTATAATATTTAATTTGTACCTATATATATATATATATATATATATATATATATATATATATATATATATATATATATATATATATATATAGAGGCTAGCATGCTTAGATACTCATAAATAGAAATTATTTTACATCTAACACAAATAAGTGAGTCTTAGTATGAAAATGTCATTTTTTCTATTTTTTGACTTTTTACGTCACAAAAAGGTAAATAGTGAAATATAAACTTTGTAAAACTTATTTTCACCTTTTTGTGATATTTAAGTCAAGTTAACTTTATATGTTTAAAACAACATATTTTTGGTCAAAACCCATAAAAATGGTACCATAACCAAATTATGACCATTTTTGTTAGAAAACACACTTTTTCATAAAATGATAGATTTTTAAGTTTTCTTTTTGTAAAACTAAATCTTTGGTATTTTTAACTATTTTCAAGACATATGATCCAAATAGCATATTTTGGTTTATAATCCACAAAAATGGTGTAATAACTTGGTTATAACCATTTTTGCTAGAAAAGTCATATTATGCTCATAAAAACCATAGCTTTTTAGTTTTTGTGTTTATAACTTTTTCATAAGAACATATAGCATGTTCATACTTGTTTTTCATAGTTTTGTATTTTAAACTAACTTTTACATCTAAATGTTCATAATGCTAGGAAATAACATTATTTCATGTATGTAGCACTTTTACACAACATATAAGTAATCATGCATAACAACTTGTATAATTACACAAGTTTACTTGTATTCTCCCCCTTAAAACTTGGATAAAACGAAAATGATAGGTATGAACTCACCTTATGTGTGTTTCTTGGTGGATAAAAGGTTGTAGATGGAAAGATTCAAGTTAAGAACACTTGAAGATTTGAAGATCCTATGAATAATAACACATGATAATGTGTGTTAACGGATTGAAACTAGTTTATAAGTGTGTAGAATCACTAGATTATGAAGGAAGTACTTACCAAAAACTCAAGAACCAACTTGGAAGAAATTAGCTATGGAATATGCGAGCTTTTCCTTGGAGAAGAAGATGAAATTGATGAAGATAATGATGAGAGAGGGCCTCTCGGCCGTGAATAAAAGAGAGAGAGAGAGAGAGAGAGAGAGAGAGAGGGGGGGGGGGAATGGGGTGGGGTGGGGCTGGGGTGGGCATGCATGGATATATGTGGGATATGAGATTTTGTTGGAAAAAGAGGAGACCATATTCTCTAGTTTATGGGTTCCATAACCCATAAAGTCAACTAGCATCTTTTCTTTATAAAAACCAAGGCATTTATATAAAAGAGTGACATTTTTATAAAAAGTGTGATAAGATGGTGTATATTCATCAAAATTTGAATCATATAAATTCAAATTATTATAAAAAGAATAATTATCATTGAAGATAATAGTACAATGTTTTATGAGTATAATTTATACCAAAATAATGTATAATTGAATTATCGAATTGCTACGACGTTTCCCTAAATAGGGTTGATGTTCGATAATTGGAAAAAAGAGAGGTACTTTGTATTATAACTTGTAAGTTGTACATTAGGAACATTAGGAAACATTGCGTAAATCCTAAAATCCAAATACTAGTTGAGTTGACTTAGATGACTTGTTGACTTTGTTTGATCCATAATTGACAGTTGTCACACTTCCCTTTCGATCCTGAAGTACCTGAAACATAAACTGAAACTGTAAGCCCAAATCTTAGTGAATTCCCCAAAATACCACATACCATACATAAATAAACACATACTGGGCCCCCACCCCACATCGGGCCTCGCCCGGTATTGAGTCCCACTCGGCCTTGGGCCCCAATCGACATTGAGCCCCGCTCGGATTACAGATCTTTCAATCACCATACCTCGCTTGAATTCAGGCCCCACCCGATACACATATAAGCATATACATATAATCATACTAACACATTCAACAATCACAAAGATAATAGCATACAATACAACCATCGGGCCTCGCCCGACATCGAGTCCCGCTCGGTATTCATACCAATGCATACACATGCAAGAGTCACGTAGACATCTAGTACCCTAACATGATAAACCATGGTCCAACATTGGTGCCTTCGACCTACTAAGCACAATGAGGAAACTCACCTCACACTCCTGAATCTCTTAGATAAATCCCTGGTTGTTGGCCCGCTAAAATCTCCGCGTTATCAATCACAAAATATCATCCAATTAATAATTGGATCCCAACTCACACTAAGATTCCAAAGTAGGGTAAAATACCTTTTTACCCTTTACCCAACATTGCCTAAGCCCAAGGCCCATTCTAATTGTCCAAAAGCCCAAATTCCAAAATAATCACCCAAAGCCCAAATATGGCCCAATTTTACAAATTGGGCCCAAATCCCTTTCATGGGCCTTCAACCAAAGGTGTCCAATAAAATAGCATTAGCCCAAAAATAGAATTTTGATGGCCCAAAAAGGCCCAAGACAACTAAGGTTCAACATGGCCCAAAACTGAGAAGCCCACAAATCTAAAGCCCAATGCTGAGTACATAGGGAATACTCAGCTCATACGCTTAGCGTACTCGCTCTGGGGTTTGTACACGCAACGTACCATCTTGTATGCCCAGAGTACCCCCAGCTTGGCCAACTTTCATCATTCAGCCCTTAATCGGTTAAGACTTCAATCCATCTTCCAGATCTGACTTCCTAAAGGTGGATTATCACATAAAGTTGGAAACTTTACCTGCATCCATGGCTTAATGGGGTTCTATAGATCAAAAGAACTTAATAAAGGGTCTTAACACATGAAAAAGTCCATAAACACCTCAAAGCATGCATTTTTATTGACAAGGGGAACAAAAGGACCCTAGATCTACCATCAATCACTTCTGCAGTGAATTAAGATGCTCAACAATCAATCCATGGATTCAAAAAGCACAAAATGGCACCACAATTCGATCTAGCATCATAGAATGGCAAGATGGAAGCTTTTTACCTTACAAGGATAGAAAATGATGAACAAATCTTAGATCGTCAAGCTCCAAGCACAACTCCAAATGGTTCACTTCTTCTTCTCCTTCACAAAGCACCAACCAACACACTTTAAGGCTCAAACTCTCAAGATCTCACTAGGGTTTTGATTTTTTGGACAAGAGGGGATAGAGGTTGTCTAAACATAACCAAATGAGGCCATCATAAGGCTTAAATAGCGTACAACACCCTAAAATTATGTTTTCACTAATCACACGTACGACATGCGTACACAATCGTACGCCCCGCGTACGTGGTCCTAAGGCGCGATCCAAACCAGGCTAGTATGCTAAGTGCACCACCCTGTACACCCCGTGTACTAGCTTAAGGACTAATCTTGCAAACTTTTTAGATTAGGGATTAAATATGAACCTTACAAATTTTCAACTGTTACACCTAATACTATGTCGAATCCGTTTAACTCAATGGACAATAATTCTTCATGGAACTTATTCCCATTCAAGTTAATGAAGATTTTATTTGTGCATTATCTAACAGGTACAAACTTGCCACTAGCTACCTTGACTACTAAGGCATTATCTAGTACATCTATAGGCAATTGTAGTCTTCTACTAAATTTACGAGAAATAAAGAAGTAGTTATCTCGAGAATCAAACAAAATATTGGCAGGAAATTTATTTACTAGAAATATACTTGAAGCGACATCTTCTTATCCTTTGCTGCTTCCAGAGTCATCTGGAATGCTCTCGCCTTTGACTTTGGCGGCACATTAGGCTTTGCAACTCCATTCTTCTTTAAACAATCCTTCTAATTATGTACATCCTCTCTATAGCCATAACACACACTCTTTTTGAATGTGCATTCATTGGAGTAGTGACTAGTTCTTTTGCACTTGTAGCATGTCACTTCCTTGCTGCATCTCCCAGAGTGCTTCTTCTTGCACTTCTCGCAACATTTCGCTTCAACGTTACCCCCAAACTTCTTGTTGTTAGGGCCAAATTTTGAAAATCTGATCTTCTTGTTGGATCTTGAAGACCCATAAAACTTCCTCTTTTCCCCTAACTCGGCTCTCTCCAGACCCTTCTCTCTTATTTGGGTCTCAACATTCTTAGATGCCCAGATGGTGGCTTTCAAGGTGGTTGTCGGCTTCACCGTTGGACCAAAATCCACTGGTAGTCCACTAGAAAACTTTTTTGATATTGGAGAGTTCGGTTGGAACCAATTAAGGAACTAGCTTCATCTTCTCTGTAAAACTTGCAGCATCCTCGCTGATGCTCATCTTTCCCTTCTTTCGCTTCTGGAATTCGTTGTTAATATCCATAAGATCCTCGTCGTAACAATACTATCTTTTTTAGTTGCACAAGGAAATCTTCCCATGACATCTTACTGGCTTCTCCTTTGGTCATGGTATCGACCAATAACTTCCACCGGCTTAATACCCCCGTCTGTAGTTGTTTGACTGCAAGGACAGTCCTCTGTCTGTTGCTGCAGTCGCAACTCTCAAATACTATCTCCATCTCGGAGATCTAGGCCATGAATTTCACTAGTGTTGGGGTTCCAGAAAGACTTGGTGGCTTGGAAGCCATGAAATCCTTGTACTTCCATCCATATCTCTTGTTTCTTCCTTCTGGTTGGTTTCTTCTAACCACACGTGGCTCAGCTTGACCGCCAGTTCGTCTATACTTCCCTTCCTCTGACAGATCTTCATACAGTTTAGGTTACATAGTAGGTGCAGTGGATTCATCCCTATTATTCCGTAATAATTTCCTCATTTTCTCCTTTGTTCAGCTAACATATCCTGAATCATCACTTGGACTCGTGCCATTGTAACAGGTTCAACTATTGGCATGACTTCAAGTGCATGTTCAATCACACGAGGCTCATGCTACTGATTACCGTTACCATTTCCTAATCCACTTTGAGTTCTCACCATAATGATCTGTACACAAAAGGAGGTGTTCAGTGTACTGAGGCACGAGTTTATTATGATAAGGAAGGTTTTATTTATGTTTGACGCATAATCCTCCTTATCACTCTGAAAAGTTATATGCCAGTTCCAATACCACAATTAAACGTTTAGATTCCTGAACACATAAAATTTCTAAATCTAGGTCGGCAAGAGACCATCAATTTACTCAAATAACAACATCCTAGGTAGGCAACCTAAAGCATGCTATAATACAAATCATTTAGCACATAAAAGCAATTTAGGAAACTTTTCTAAAGTAAGCTAGTGCTCGTGTCATTTTTTCATAATACAAAAAACGTAAAAGACACACACGTCGCGATCATCGCTTAGCATTCTAAATTTAAGTCTAGAAATCCTTTAAATTCCTAGTTTGTTTAAACTAATTCTCTGATACCAACTGTGACATCCTCATTTTCACATCCAACTTAAAACTTTTTCTTATGCTTATTTAAATTCAAAGTATTCATAAATTTGTGGAATTTCTTCCTAAAACATAATATTTGAATATTTCCAAAAAAAACATTTTTCATTATATAAAAACTTTGGGATGTCATCGTCAATACAGATACATAAGCATAAACTTGTTTAAACAGACCTTACATCAATTTATTATACAATAGCCTAACAACTTCCTCAAATCACTCATCAACTATTTGCCTTCATACAGCTACCTGTGATACAAAAAAACTAAGCAGGTCAGGATTAGAGGCCTGGTGAGCACATAGGGTTTTCAACCGACAATAATTAAGTTCTTTAATTATATAATTCACATCAAATAATTCATCCGATTACCCATTTCCGTTATTCTCACATACTGATCCTAAAATATTATCTCATGGGACCTATCCTAAGGATCATCATCTGCAACGGGTAGACAATATTGCTTTGGGGATTCTTATATAAATATGTGTTAATAAGTAAAACCATGGAGGGATAGAGTACGTCAAATGAACATATAGTTTATTGACACCTACAGCTTACGAGCATCCCATCATTTCCACTAGACTTTCTAGAATAGTCTGTGGTCGTCATCTATTCTTTGCTAGATGACTGGTTCATCAATAACCAAATCCTCTCATCATCATCTCATCATTTTCATCACCCATCACTACCCAATAAATTTTATATATGAAAATACATATATGATTAAATCAAGTAAAAACATATAACTCATCTAACATAGATATCAAGTGATACATCTAATAGGCACACATATCATTTAATCATCAAGATACTTTATATCTATGTGTAAACGAAATGTAACTATGCACTCACTTGTTAAAGTGGATGACTAGAAAGTTGGGCAACGCTTCACTTCAACATTTACCCTTTCCTATTGATGTGACCTAGGTTCAGTTATCATGAAGACTTAGTTTATTCTTTCTTATAACTAATGATAGTCTAGATTACTCAACAATTCCAATGTCTACATCAAGATTTATCAAGTAAGGAACAACCAGGTGGGATCATCTCGGAGGTAGGTTCTGTTTGGTAAACATAGTATATTGTTTGGAAATCCCACTAGAACAACTCACTAAATCAAACCTAGACATTAACCCCATAAGTAGATCAATCAGTATAATGACTTGGAATCATTGATAAATCTTATTTATTGAATCATAAGAACAACTATGAATATAAATATTAATTACACCAATTATAATAATGCATGTAAATTAACTTACAAAAGTCCATAAATTGTACTGGCAGGACTTCGACATGATAGCTAGTAATGTCGAGCACTCAAGGAACTCAAGGCTTCGCCGAGATACCCTAAATACTAGGGGTGTGCGCGGTGCGATTTCGAGTCAAAACCGCACCGCATATGCGGTTTGAATATTTTAGAAACCACAAACCGCACCACAAATGTTCAAAACCGTGTGATGCGGTGCGGTTTGATGCGGGCGGTTTATGCGGTTTAGTTGGGGTTTGTGCGGTTTTATGAGTTGTTCAACATCAATTCTATCAAAAAACCAAAAACTTGACCGGGTTAAAAAATTGATTGCTTTCATTTTATAAAAACAAATACAATTTTTGAGTTAAATTGTTTTTAATAAATTGTGACTCATGCTACGATAGTTTTGTAAGTATCATTATTATTGCTTTATATTGCCGTTATAGTTGCTATATTCTTGTAAACCATGAGATATTGATCTAATAGTGATTTAATGTTACGTTATAGATATTTGGTTATTGTAAGAAATATATTTATATACATCATTTGTAAATCGTGATTTGAAGTTATAACAAAGTAAAGAAAAAAAAGTATATATATCAGATGCGGTGGGATGCGATTTGAACCGCAGATTTATAAATACAAACCACAAACCACACCGCATAGTGCGGTTTGATAAAATGATGAACCGCAAACCGCACCACGAAATTCTAAACCGCATTATGCGGTGCGGTTTGGTGCGGTGCGGGCGGTTTGTGCGGTTTTTTGCACAGCCCTACTAAATACTAAGAAAAATTGGGCTAGAATCAAAAGAAACTCAAGAAAGAGACAGGGGTTTGATTTTGTGAGGAGCATATACGGAGAACAACCCATATAAATAGATTATTAAAAGTCCACTGCGTCTGGTGACGTGACCCATTATGCTTGCGACACGTGTCGGGAATTGGCTTGACATGTGTGGCCCCTTCTAGAAGATCATGCATGACGTGCACCCCACGCGCTCCATTTTTTACATTATATATATCCACACGTAGCTATCGACGAGATCTACAATTTTCCTTTAAACTCCGTCGGCTAATTCTCAATTTATATTTTATTTATTGTTTTAGAAGGATTAGACTGCTAATCTCCGTTTAAAATTCATATTTTTTTCATACGCCATCCGTTTTCGACTGTTTTTATATCAACAAACTCCTATTAAAGAGATCTTCAACTCTCTTTTAGCTTGTTTCGGCTGAAAATTAACCGATCGGAAAATTGGATTTCTGTGCTAACACAACTGCATTGCAACTTCAAAAAACCATAACTTCCTCATATGAAGTCAGATTTAGACGTTCTCTATATCCCCAGAATCTTCATCACGACTACTTCAACTTTTATCAAGGTCATTTATCCTTATCCTAATTAATATTTTATTTTAATATCTATTTTAGCCATATTTATTAAGTTTTTGCCTAATATACACATAATATAAGCACATAAATCACATAGATTCAAATACATAAAAGTTACTATCTTGCTACCTGCTAGGATTTGATTAATCAACGGTCATAACGGTTTTTATGGTCACAAAGCATGCATGATTCAAGCAAACATTACTATATTGATACTCTAACCACATAAACTCAACAATAAACAATAAAATTATAAACTTTAATATATATGGATCTTTGATTGAACTAAAATAATAAAGTTGATAATTAAAACATCAAACTCATAAAATCAAAGCAAAACATCAAAGGTACATCGCATCCAAGAGAAAGTAAAAGGATTTTAGCCTATGTTTAAAAAATCTAGACACAAAGAAATCCAATATACATAGCTAAACATGATTAAAATAGCAAACCGAATGATTACTGCATGCATAATCTTTAGAAATTTGGATCCTTGCTTCAATGATTCCATAAAGCCTTTGAAACTTCTTCGGAGAGTCTTTTAGTTGCTCAATGACGACAACCTCTTAAGAATAATGATGGTGTCATATTAGGTCAAAGAGAAAAGTCTTATTTATAGAAAAATTAAATCGACGTAAACCATGTCATGTGAAAAGAGAAGATAGTGTCGCATTTAATCTCATTCTCGCATATTCCTCATGTAACTCCAACTCAACCGCATCGTGCACATATAGTAATTCACGGCGCATAAATCAAATTTTCAACAATTAATTTATCTTTAAGAGCCCCTTTCGAGCAAACTAACAATCAACTCCACTTTAACTTTTTTAAATAGCAATGATTTAAATCTACAAATCATCAATTTTAAACATTAACACCTTTTTTCTTAATTTGCATTAAAATTCATTATAAATGTACTTGATATTGCACAAAATATATGTACAAAATAGAAAAATATCAAAATACACCATACTTAGCTCTTGCATGTCTCCAAGAAAACTAGAATCAACCTAGGAAAAAAAATCAAAACTCAACCACAACATTACTACATAAAAATAATACTTACCAATATTATACAAAATAATTTAATTCAAGACCACCAATTATACCTATCATTATGCATATATCTGTGTGCAATCCTAATAATTTTTGAAGCTTCAAATACTCACAATCCTCATAAATTCTCACCACTCAATTTGAACAATACTCACTTCTACATTCCCTCGAATATACCCTTTAAAAACTCCCTAACCTCAAGGTATATCTGCCAAATTCCAAATTCCAAAGCTTCCAAGACTCAAACAAAAGAGAATATAACATAAAAACGAATACTGCTTCATAACTATTGACTTTTCATAACTATCGACTCTTTGCAAACTTTTGGCTTTAGCCTTATTTCTTCACTTTTTTCTCTATTTTCTTATCACAATTCTTTTATTGACTTTGACTTTTTATGACTCTTCTTTCTCCTTTTAATTTATTTTTTCATTTTTCCTAAACTCGTTTTTTTGCACCCTTATTTTTATCTCTATTAACTAAAATTAAATAGGCTTAATAACTAATGTGAAACCCATGTCTTTCAGTGAAGCCCTTGTACGGAGTTCACCCGATCCATGTCAGAGTCATTATACATCAGATGGTATAGATGTAACATCCCTCAGTGGGTTCTAAACCGAACTTCAAAGACCATAGATTGACTCTACTTCTAACATATATATATATATATATATATATATATATATATATATATATATATATATATATATATATATATATATATATATATATATATAATAACAACAGATAACTAAACAATAGCTTAGAAACTTAACTTCAACATAGTGGTTAACAACTCAGTGAAATAACTGATGAATAAAATAAATTTTCAAGGGTTTATTTTAGAAAACAATGTAAGTAGATTAAATTCCTCAAACAACAGAAACTCACATTTTTTGCTCAAGATTTCTTTGAAACTAAGAAATCCATAGATATACTATAACATATCACTAAATAAAACCTTAGGACTTGTTTCAACTAGCATATAATTTTCTAAATTCGACCCCATCCCCATAATTAAATCATACAATGGCCTTATTAAACGCATCAATTAAAATAAGGATAAGGAATAAAAAGAAATAGACTCCTGTGAGATATTAGTAGCAAGATCAAATTGACAGTGATAGATTGTTGATATGCCATAAATTTTACATATTTTAAAAGACATTTCTTATACTTTTCTACATGTTTTTAAGGGTAAAATAGGAAAAAAGTTACTTAAATTTTATATATGTTATGCCCATTTGATGATTGGTTTGGTGCAGAATAATAATAATAAAGAAGATAGTCGGCTAAGCTGATAGAGAAGCGAGTAAATTGATAATGTATAAATTGAGAAATATAAAATGTTGCATAAACAACTATCATGGCTAAGAAGAATATCCCAACCATACTCTCTCTAATCTAATGTCTACATGGTGCACACATACAAATGAACACACACCTCCGCTATGTATACTAATGAATGGAATATGCTTTCCATACAAGAGAATATTCCAACCTAACTATCACTCAACATTGTAGAGCATTTCCCGCTCTAACAATCCCCCTAAATGATAAAAAATGATGAGGGTAATAAGCAGTGATAAAAGGTGGAACATCCGACTGTAGGCCTGGTGTTGAGAAGTCTTTGAAAATCTAAAGCTATTGTGATCTCTAAATGTGGAAATGGAATTTACAACATCAAAGAACATTCAGAGGAACCAACTATGAGCATATATATATATATATATATATATATATATATATATATATATATATATATATATATATATATATATATATATATATATATATATATAGGGTCTAGATCTGGTTGGGACTGAAAATGTAACACCCTGTTTTGAATCGTTTCCTAATTCGGCGCCGTGACCCAAAATTTAGTTATCATAAGGCTATGGGCCTTAGGTAAGGTGAGATTTAGACCCCCTTGGATGTGGATAATGTAGATTAGGTTATCCGAGAAATCGGTTTGCGTTTTAGAGACCGATGGTATAACCATAAATTGATAGTGCGGGCCTTTTATGAAATTTAGATTTAAGCTGAGGAAGTTTTAAGGCGAAGGAGAGTTGATATAATGATAGAGCTTCTCATTAACTTTCTATGGATATAAATAATGTTGAAATCGGACTTAGAACGAAGAAGTTATGGCCTTCACAAGATTGGTTGTTTTAGTCCCTAGCCAAGTATGTTGTGCTTACGCTATGAGTACGTCGGGTATACTGGGTCGAAGTTGGTCGCGGGGGAAACCCACATATGTTGGGCGTACGTGGAGGTATGCGGTGCGTACGATCACCAAGGGCTAACCCTAATTTTTTGGGTTTGTGCCCTATTTAAACACCTTAATTCACTCTTGGACATTCCTATAACCAGCCTCCACCTCTCCAAACGCTAAGAACGAAACCCTAACTGCCCTTTGAGTGTTTTGAGCTTAGAAGTGAACTTTGGCGGTGTTTTTGGTTATTTTGAAGGAAGAGGAACTCTTGGAAGTTGCATTGGTGTGGCTAGAGCTTGTAGATCCAGAATCATCATTAACTTGGAACGCTCTTGGATGTATAAAGCTCTTAACTTGATGGTTCATTTTGTTAGATCTAGTTAGGACTTGTTTCTGTGCTTTTTACGGTCCTTTAAGTCATGCATGAGAGTATGAGCTACTTTAGAAGATAAGGATGGTGGATCTTAGCATTTTTGAGGTCCTTTGTTCATAAAAATGCAATCTTGATGAGTTATATTGGACCATCCTTGAGTTTGGATGCTTATTACGGATTTTATTGAGTATTGGGTCCTATTAAGACATGCAAAGGAGTAAAGTTACGAACTTTACGTGTTAAGACATCATTTAGGAACAGATCTGAGAATTTGACATAGTGGCTTAATTGATTACGCATTTAATAAGGATATGGGTTGGTTGTGGAGTATGTTGGGTGTACCCAGCTTGTACTCTGTGCGTACTGGCCAAAGAACACGTACGATAGGTATAAGTCTTAGTACGCTGGGCGTACTCAGCTGCCATTGACTTTTGTTGACTTTTGGGTTTTGGGCCATATTTCGACTACTATGGTTTTGCTCCTTGTTGGGCCACTAGTCCTTTTGACTTTGGGTCATTGTTAGGCTTTCGGCCTTCTTCGATTTAGAACCATAATGCGCTTTGGGTGTCATTCAGGAATTTGGGTCATATTGGGCTTTTGGAGCCATTGGGTTAGGCCATGGTTATTGGGCCAAGTGAGGAAAGGGTAAAATTGTCTTTTACCCTAGGAGTTGGACAAATGAATGAGATTCCTAGTTATGTTTTATGATCTAGTTATTAATTACTGTATTATTCAATGATATTTAGTGCGGTGGTTTCTCGGATCAACAGTCTGAGCATTAATCTGGTTATTTCATCAGTTTGAGGTGAATCTGCTCATTGTGCTTGACGGGTCGAAGGCACCAATGTTGCCCCATGATTTATTATGATCAGGATTTTAGTTGTCTGGGTGACTCTTGCATGTGTAGTATATGACATGTATGTCGGGCGGGGTGCGATGCTAGGAGAGACCTGATGGGTGTATTGTATGCTATTTATCTTAGTGATTCTTGCATGTGTTTATGTATTTGTATGAATGCTAGGCAGGGCCTGATGAATGTGATGGGTGGGGCTCATCTCTTGTTCTGACAAATCTTTTCCGAGCGAGGCTCGATGTCAGGCGAGACCTGATGGTTGGGGGGCATGGCCCATTGTATGTTTGATATGTATGGTATGATGTATTTGCAGAACTCACTAAGCTTCATGCTTATAGTTTTCAGTTTATGTTTTAGGAACTTCCGGATGAAAAGGGAAGAGCTCGGGGTGATCGCATCGCACACACACACCACGACTTTCGTTTAATATGACCCTAATGTATTGAGATGAATGATTGACTTACTATGATTTTCCTTTATGATTTTATGAAAACATTTTGGATGATGATTTTATAGTTGGTAATAGAGCCTTGGTTTAAGGGATTTGGGCATACTCTTAGGTA
The DNA here is from genome assembly GCF_002870075.4 of Lactuca sativa. Taxonomy (NCBI): domain Eukaryota; kingdom Viridiplantae; phylum Streptophyta; class Magnoliopsida; order Asterales; family Asteraceae; genus Lactuca; species Lactuca sativa. The sequence goes on from NC_056627.2 coordinate 75,388,081, forward strand.
CGTTTGAACTCAGTCTGAGGGTTTGGTAGATTTTTTATAAAATAAATGTTTTATTAAAGGATTTTCTAATAAAAGAAAAGGGGTGTGGTGCGTGCAATCAGCCGAGCTCAAGTAAGTAATTCCTAGAATACCCATATATGTTTGTTATGTTATATGTTATGAGAATTGCATGCTAGATTAAGGCTAAGGATTTGCTCAGGATTTCATGACTAGGAGAGATGCCTTTATATTCCTGATTGTTTGAGCTTTTAGAATTGCATGTTAGTATGAATTGCAGATGACCGGATGGATTGGCCTGGTATGTGATGTCGTGTAGCCTAAGAGGAATTTGATGTTACACTATATTTGGAATCTCTCTTGGTAGGAAGTGAGCTTGAGATGTGTTATGTTTGGCTGTGGCTTGGAGTGTTACTTCACGAATGATGCTTGCTTTGTGCTTTGTGGGACTCTTGATGATGTGGGTTAACTATTAAGTGCATATGTTAAGTCACATGTTGTATAGGTTAAATAATCTTAGAGTGATGGATTTGACACTATTGCACAGCTCTCGTCTGAGTCTAACCGTTGTAGGGATGAGTCTTTTACTCGATGGATTATCTAAGCTTTGTTTCATATGATTGTATTCATGAAATAGTTAACTTACATTATTGGGAGTTCTTCAGCAGCTGATGGCAGGGTGAGGTCGGGAACCTTGGAGAGTCTAGGATGTGTTGTAGTGAGTTGGTTGCACAGCTTAGCAGATATTTGTAGTATCAGTTTGAGAAGGTGACTTGGAGAATTCGAGATAATTCTTGAGGAAATTATGGATAGGTGTGGAAGGTAGTATTGGGCCCGTACTACTGAAAGCATAGGATCCATACTCGACTCAATGAGAGTCATGAGAAATCAAAGAAGCCAGTAGAAGGATGATGTGCATAAATTTTAAGAAGTGACTAAAGTGTGATGGATTAAAGATAACATTTTCGTTATGAGATAACAATTTGGTCTTATTGTATAGGATGTCGATGTCTGGACGGGAGGCAAAGTCTTCTGAGATGGGTACGGACAATGCCACATTCCGTGACTGGATTTCCACGGAGGTTTCACCAACTTTATTGGAGGAGTTTCCCGGTATTATTGGTCAAATCACTGACATGATGATTGTCAAATTCGAGGAGCGAACCACAATCTTGCGCGCTACAAGAGAAATTTTTTAGGCTACTAGAGAAGGAAACCTTGATGTTTAACACCCCAAAATATTAAGGAAATTAAAAATTTTCAAAATCAGCCATTAGTCAACATTGTTTACAAAAAGAGTCATTGTTTCAAAATCATTATTTCAAATCAGAGTTTTCCCAAGACCCAATGACATAAGACTGAAAGTTGTGTACGATTACGCCTTTGCTTTTCCCCTAATCCTCAGAAGTACCTGAAACGATAAACTAAAAACTGTAAGCCAAAGCTTAGTGAGTTCCCCCAAAATACCAACACACATATACAAATAACAGCATATACAGGGTGCACAGCTAAAAGACTGGATTACCCATGAGCACACAATACGAGTCTGGCATACCAATCGGGCCCTCATCTCATATCTGGATTGCTCCCGATCCCACAATATGTGTCTTGCATGCCAAACAGGCCCTCAGCTCATACCTAGATTACTCCTGGGTTTGTTGTCTATAGCACAAAGCAGTACAACCTCAACCCAACCATATTATGTTGACATAATGAAGAGAATAAATCTCTAGATCATTTAGATCTTTCATATGTATACTGATTAAGAACAAACAATTCAATCATAATATGAATAAGAACACAATATGGAATCTATATAAAGCATATGATTCAAATATAGTCATGCCTCAGCGGAGCTCGATAAAGAACTTCCACTGTAGAGGCGAGCTAGGGTTTACAATACTTTGATAAGAAAGATAATAAAAGCATTACTAACTAAGGATGCATGCATGCACCTTAAATACTAAAACCATAGAGAAAAATAATGCACGGTTGGATAGGCCCAAACCGGAAACAAAATTGGGCTAAGGACCGAGCCCATGATGCAACACTATAAGCCCAACAATCTCCCCCTTTGTGTCAAATGAGGCGAGAGATTATTTATGTTGAGTAGGCTTCACTGTCTTCACAACTTTGAACAGCTGAGGAATGATAGCAAGAAGAGTCTGCCGAAATTGAACATACCATCTCAGCATGTCAGTAAACAAATTCTTGTCGGCTGCCGAATTCTAATTACACCTCTGAATGATCTCCAAAATATGCTCCAAGCATGCGGTTGAGAACAGGTGCTTGTCAATAAGAGCGAATAGACATTTTTGACCTTCACCCCTAAGAAACATCACAGTGTGATATTTTGTGTCAATTTTGCCCTTGATCATTGTGTTTATATCGCCATCTCTTCCCATTGGTTTGATCGAGGTTCACTTATGAATAGCAGAGGTGATTTCTTGATCCATCTTTGTTACTTCATGAATGTAACAAACGAGCATTCGCTTGACATGGTCAATAATCGGCTGATACTCCTGAGGATTAAACAGTAAAATGTTGTTGAGGAGTATCCAGTCGTGGGGGTTGAGGTTCGGTAGATCAGCCAGGGAGAAATTATGAACCGAACCTTTAGAGCCTCGGGTCACTTTAAATTTGACGTTGATAAAGTTCCCAGCTGAATAAGGATTCAGTACCTTGATAGTAGTAATCTTCTGTGAACTCCAGGTCAAGTACTGTGGCTGAGCGAATTCTAGATAAAACTTTAACGGATCCCGATCCACCTTCGGGTCCGGAGAGGGAATGACAGCAGTTGAGGTGAAGCAATGAAAGATAAACGCCTTTCGAGTGATTGGCATATCAAACTGCGCATCCTTCGACTTTTCAAGGCCGAACAACATAATAGGTTCGAGCTAATGAGTGGTCGGTACATCTATAGCATCTTTTTGAGGCAAATCAATGGTCCACTCTGGAAAAATGGACTTCTTTTTCTCCAAGAGCTCCGTTTCTTTTTGCTTCTACTCCAGCTCATCCGTTTCCTTCTTGATCTTTTCTACAAACTCTTTGTCAAAAACTTTTGTTTTCTGAAAAGGCTTAGAGGGATTTTCACCCAAAGTATCTTCAAAATCATCATCATCATCATATGTATCATCTTCACCAATTTTCTTCTTCATCTTATCCCTTTTGATGACCGAAGCTTCATTATCCTTCGGTGCAGCTGTTGATTTGGGTTCGGGAGGAGGTTGAGTTGTAACCTTTTCCTTTTCTCCCCTTTGTTTCGGCTTGACAGAAGTCATCGAAACACCCTCAATCTGACTAAGGATATCCAATGCAGGTCTGAGTTTTTCAGCCAAATGGCGTCTGATGGATATAGTCAGAATGGAGTCATGGGCATCAAGAAGATGTAACAAAATGGAATGAACGTCACCCACAGAGCTTCTAATCACTTCTCTTTCAGAATTTAAATCATCAAGCTCGTTTGTGGTAGTGCGAAGCTTGAGGTTTTGCATTTTCAGCTGAGATGTATGCTTGTCTAACTCATCCATTATCCGATTTTCAATAGCCAGCTCTGCTTCCAGCTGAGTAAGACGATCATTGACATTAGCATGAAGGGTGGCATTGGCAGCTTCAATGGCCTTTCAAAAGGCTTCAAGATTAGTTATTTTTATGCTTGAAGAGAACGTTGAAGATTATCAACCGAAGCATTCACTGTCTGAGAGTTCTTTTGAGCAGCAGCTTGCAAAGAATCGAGGAATAGTTGAGCCTCAGAAATTAGTTTATCGACTTTTGCGGTCGCTTCTTTGCATTCTTTCATCGAAGCCTCAACAGCAAACGAGGCCTTCTAACATTGAGAAGTAGAGGCGTCGATAGCCTTTGCTGCAGCAGAGAGAGAGGCATCATGTTCTTTAACAACCGAAGAGAACAGAGCTTTAAGAGCGACTTTAGAGTAAGCACCAGTGGAGGAGGAGGAAAGAAGTTGATCAAGCTTTTCAGTAATAGCCTTGAGATGGCGCTTGGTGACTGGAGCATCTTCATTGTCATCACTTTGGACGTGGTAGGGACTGAAGTAAATGGAATCAAACTCCAAGTCCTCACTTCCAAGAACGGTGTTGGTTTCAGTAGATTGGGTAGGAGATAGTGGTGTGGTGGTAACTGGAGGTTCGGTAGTGACTGGGGGTTCGGTAGTAACAGGAGGATTGGGTGCTGAAGAATGAGCCCCCGTATCAGATACGTTGGTTCGAACACCAGTAGTGGTGGTAGTAGTGGCTTCAGTAAAGATTGGTGCATAAATGGGAATAGTAGTGGATGGTTGAGACATAATGATAGGAAAAATAAGAGGGATAGAGATAGGAACAGAAACAGGTGGAGGAGAAGGTGCATGGGACCAAACAGGTACCTCTGGTGTAGGCGAGCGAGACGGTGTATCACCACGCACCGAACCCTCATCCTCTGAGCTTTCGCTATCAGATTCACTTGGAAGAGGTGTGAGTTGATTAGGTGGCACATATTCTGAGTGAGAATCACTTGAAGATTGAACAATTAGTCGGCGAGTTATTTTCTTGACTTTCTTCGGCTTAGGTTGAGTTGGGGCTGCTTTCTCTGACTTTCGCTTCCTAGGTGTTTGGACTTTTGAGACCTGAACCCATTTATCTCCCTTTTCCCTTCGTGCTTTTTGGCAGTGAGTTCCCTTGGACCAGAAAAGGGAAGCTTCTTGTATTCCTGAATAATCTTGCTTGAAGGAGGCACAAAGGCAGACATCGACTCAGGAATGGATCTAACAAAAACAAATTTGAAGGATGGGTCACAATGATGTTGGTAGTGTGAAATGTAGAAATAGAAGAAAGAATGGAGTCGGCCATGATAGGAACATGAAAACGAACCATTATCCACTGAGTGATAACAGTCCAGAAGCGAGCACAAGAGATTTCGGTATGGCGAGAAGAAGACGATAAAATCTGAATGAGTTGGAGCGAT